>NW_006400084.1:480075-543523 GCF_000299155.1 Elephantulus edwardii
ACCATCCATCCTGATGCTGCCAATTGGTCCAGTGGTGAGGATCTTTGTCTTCTTGATTTTGAGCCTCAATCCATGTAAGAGGCTGCAGTCCTTGACACTGCAGCAAGCGCTTCATGTCCTCCTCAGTTTCAGCAAGCAGGGTGTACCTTAGCATTATATCTTATGTAGATGAGAATATTTACCTATGATAAACACTTGTATTTGAAATGTTAACGGATACCTTGAGATTTCCTCCTACAGAATGACAGTAGATTCTTTCTCACTGCTCTGAGAATATTGTACTGGATTGAGGTCATAGTTACGCAAATGACATACCAGACATTTTTCTTTCACTGAATTAAAAAAAAAAGGCGTGCTTAATTCCTTCACTCTCCTGTTGGTCATAGAGATCTAGAGAGCTCTTCAGTCCTAGGATGGAATTGTTTTTCACATGACTTAGGTGAAAATGGAAATTTTTATCTCAAAACTGCACCACTGATCACTTAGTCAGTATGATTCAGCACTTGGTGAAAAACCTATGTAACCTGAGAATGTCCTACTTGAACTTTGATTTTAGAAGAGTGGCCTATCCTCAAATGTTGACCATTTAGTAATTAAAGTAGAAGTTAGAATTCCTCAAACTAAGGTATAGTTTGAAGCCAAAAGTTTAATATCGGAAAGCACTATAAAGATAAATTCTCTCGAGATCTCTAACACCTCTGAGCTCTTCTTATATTAGATCTTGACTCATATACTGGAACTCCACTATGTCATGTGGGTATTATTCTTCCTTTCCTTTATCCTAAAGATTTCTTGACTTTTGGGGGTTGATCTCTTCCTAATAAAAAAATCTTATTTAGAAAACTCATAAAACAATTACTGATGAGAAGCCAACAGTCTTGTGAAGAGTTTTTAAATGTCTACAAAGCCACAGTCTTAAACATATGGTAATAAGGATAGTGACTGAGGATAAGAGGTGTGCTGTGATTACGGATGAAGATAAAACTGTGTCTGACAGGAACAATACTCCAAATGACCTAGCGCCCATTCTATTTCATATTCTCCAATGTAGACTTGGGTTGATCTTTCTTATCTACATGATTGAAGAGATGAAAATGTCTCATTCCTTGATATATGATGATGAGCAAGACTATAGAGAAGGGATGAGGTTCTATAAGGGAACAGATGAGGTTCTTTGAAAAAGAGAGTAGAATAAAATAGGGATGTGTTTCATTTCCAATGAGTAAAAGTCAAGCTGAATGTTCCCATCAAAAGAATTCTAGCTCTGAATCCAGTTTATTTTGGTCTTTATGTAAAAGCCAATAATCATTATAACTTTTGTTATTATTTCTAACTAAGCCACGTCTATCTAAGTATTCCATTGATGGCAGCAATCCAAAGATGTGACAAAAAGTAGCACTCTCTGACTTTAACGTAATAATGAGTTAGGTATTGTCATCGTAACCCACTTTCTTTCAAAGATATGTTTAATGCTGTCACTAAGACACTTACCTAAGCTCTTTAAGAATCTGCTTATCTCACAAAAAGATAATTCAGTTGAACACTGAAATATATTTTGTACGTTTGTGTGTTTTTCTATGAAATATCTCACTGAGCTTTGTTGATCTAAGACTGTGTTCTATGTGTTTGCTATAGCTTAAATATTTTCTTGGAGAAGTAATTGTTTTCTAATGAAAGTTGAACAACATCGTCCCTAGACAGATTTATTTTGCTATTATCTTTAGTTTACATTCAAACAAGTAGGGACTGAAAGCTGTCTCAAAGATAGTGTTACTGTTACTACTGTTCAGTAATTTATCTCTCTCCTTAACTAATCTGTATTTAACTGGTGAACAAATGCCTGGATAAAACAATTCTGATAGACATATAATGCCATCTAGTGGACAATCTGAAAATATTGGCACTTGGGGCATTTTCTTTCTAACCATTCTCAACCATTATTCTTCAGGGGAAAACCCAGACTCTTTTTAAAAAAAAATTATTAAATTTTATTAATTTTAATGAACATTTACAGAGATTTGGGGTTTTCATTCATTCATTGTTGCACTATTTTCTCTACCTTCCTCCCCACTTCGTTCTTCTTTCCCCTCCCTTGAAAATCTGTTTTAATTGTCCAATTGTCACAGTGCTTGTCAAAGCCAGTTCTGATTAATCTCCTTTGTCAGTGTGTCCTTTGCCATTCCCTATCATTCCTCCCTGAGAGAGATTTCACCCTGATTCATAAGGAAAAGGGATGGTGTATTCTCTTAGCTACTTCCTGCTGAAAAGGGACGCTGTAGGAAAAACCCAGACTCTTAAACAAAAATTACTGGTTAAGATCTCTAAAGCCTCAGATAAAAACAAGATATCATCTCTTATATTGGTTAATCTTAAAGAAAATTAATACCTTGTGTTTCTTGTAATGATTACAGTAAATAATATTTCAATGCACTTAGTTTATAATTCCTACATTATACTAGCTTGTATTTGAAACTACCTAGAATACACAAGTACAATAAATTAGTTATCTTGAAAAGAAAAAATATATTAAACATTTATATTTTTATTCTGTAAGAACCTTGTCATTTCATCTAATCATAACCTCTAGTTTATGTATAGAGTGGGCTCATAACACACAGGAGGTGATTAAAGCTAATGAAAATTAAGTGACATGATTAGAGTCAGATACTTACAAAAAGCTTAAATACAATCATATATTTATTAATCTAAACTCACTTATTCTTTCCACTAAGTAGCAGGATATTAGAATCTTAGTGACACAGTAATTAAAACACCCAGCCACTAGCCAAAGGGCCTAATTCAGATCCACCAGTCCCTCTATAGGAGAAAATGTAGCCTGTCCACTTGCATACAAATTTACATACTGCTTTGAAATGCAGTATGTTTAAAGGGTGATACCTTATGAAAAATAAGGGTTTTGCCCAGAAATCCAGGGAGGACTCAGTAGTTTCTTATCTACTCATATAATTACTGCTCTGAAGAGGTAAGAGAAAAAGCATATGATTATCTCAACAGATGCTTAAAATACTCTTCAATCAAACATAATGCTACTCCTTTTAAGGCCATTGTGGTTCATAATAGACATTTTATTAGAAAATAAAAAGATATTTCCATTACTTGACAAATATATAAAATAATCCTACTGTACTCATTTAATCTGTATTCTGAGCAAATTATTCAAGAAGTTGGACCTATGAAGAAGAATTTGGCATCAGATTTGGAGAAAGACTCATCATTATTCGTTATGTAGATGACACAACCTTGCTTATTGAAAGTGAGGAAACCTTGAAACATTTACTACAGAAAGTCAAACACTACAGCCTTCAATATGGATTGCATATCAACATAAAGAAAACAAAATCCTTGCTACTGGACTGATATGCAACACCATAATAGACGGAAAAAAGATTGAAACTGTCAGCAATTTCATCTTACTTGAATACACAATCAATACATTTGGTACCAGCAGATCAGGAGATGTATTGCACTAAGGAAAGCCTGTAGTCATGGATTGCTTTAATTATTAAAAAGCAGTAAGTTACTGTGAGGACTAAGGTGCTCCTGATTCAGGCCATGGTCTTTCAGTTACTTGCTATGCATCTGAGAGCTGAACAATTAATAAGGATGACAGAAGAACTGATGCCTTTGAATTGGTGTTAGAGAAGAGTGCTGAATATATCCCATGGACTGCCAAAAGAGCAGACAGAAATGTCTTAGAGAAGGTGCAACCAGAGTGTTCCTTGGAGGTAAAAATGTTAGCTCCATCTTTCATACTTTGGGCATGTTGCTAGGCAAGGTTATTCCTTGGACAGGAACATCATACTTGGAAAGGTGGATGGACAATGAAGGACAGGAAAACCTCAGCAGGTGGATTGATACTGTGACTGAAGCAATGGCTCTAGTCTATCCAAGATTGTGAGAATGGCACAGGATAGGACATAGTTCTATTACATAAGATCTATTCTTGCTAGAGTCACTATGAATAATACTCAAATCAGCAGCATCTGACAACAACAACATGACCCTGAGGCTAGAAAAACTAGATGTTACTTGGCTACTACCACTAAACACTCTTAAAAGGAGCACAGTCGACGGTGTTGAATTATGATAAAGAAATTAGCGAGCAAAATACCATAGTAAGTTAATGACAACACAAAGAAGTCACGAAGATTATGGCCTTCAGTCACTTTTTGAACGTTAAAAAAAAAAAAATTCTTGCCTCTCTGAGGCAAAGAGTTGGAAAGAGAAAGGAAAAAGGAATAATGTGCATAGCCTTTCTCAAGCTGAAAGAACTGAAGAACAAACTTAAGCCTTGGATTGCAATACTGAAGGATTTGATGGACAAATTTTTTAACGATGCAGAAAGCACCAAAAGATGAAAATAATACACTGTACCAAAAAGAAATCGTTGACACCGAATCATTTCAGGAAGGGACTTATTGTCAAGAACCAATAATACTGAAGGAATAAGTCCGAGCTGCACTGTTAAAAGCATTGACAATAAATATGGCATTGGAAACTGATGTAATACCAAGTGTAATGTTACAATAAACAAATGAAGTCTTGCACATGTTCACTAGCCCAAATTAAGAAATCTGGAAGACAGCTACTGACATGAATGGCTAGAAAAAAATCTGTATTTGTTCCTATTCCCACATTAGGAAGTTCAACAAGTTTTGAAATTAGCACACAACATAAATAATACTAAAAGTACAATCTTGATAAAGATTATTATAAAATGGCTGAAATAGTATATCACCAGTGAAATTCAAACTGGATGCAGAAGAGGCCATGGAATAAGGGATATAATAGCTGTTGTAAGGCTAAAAGCAGAAAATACAAGAAAGATACTTGTTGTTGTTGTGGCCATTGAGTTGACTGCAACTCATAGCGACCTTATGCACTATACCTCTGAAACCTGCCCTATCTAGAGCCAGTCTCACTGTACTCCCTGTATCTGATGCATCTATCCCCATTATCTCAGTTATTCTGTCAACCCGTCTCACCCCTAGGTCTTTCTGTCTTGTGCTGTCCGTCCACCCTTCCAGGCATGTCCTTCCCCAAGGACTAGTCCCTCCTGACAATATGTCCAAAATACGTGAATCAAAGCTTCAAAATCCTCACCTCCAAGGAGCAACTCGGCTTCTTTCAGGACAGACCTGTTTGTTCTTTTGGCAGTCCAGTTTATGTTCAATACTTTTTTCCAGTACCACAACTCAAAGGCATCAATTCTTCTTCCGTCATCTTTATTCATTGTCCAGCTTTCTGTTGCATAGCGTATAATTATGAAGATCACGGCGTGGGTCTGGTGCACCTTAGTCTCTGGAATGATTTTGTTGCTCTTCAGCATTCTTGAGAGCTCCCTGATGGCAGTTTTTCTCCCAGTGCAATCGTGAGTTTCTAACTTCTGATACCAAGGGTGTTGATCGTGGAAACTCGTTAACTGAAATTGTTAATAATTTCAATCTATCTATCATGTTGATGACATTTTGACAAGAGCTGAGAATCTTTGTTTTCCTGATGTTGAGCTTCAGTCCATATTGAAGACTGCAGTCCTTGACCTTTTGCAGTAGATACTTCAGGACCTCTTTGGTTTCGGCAAGCAAAGTTGTGTCATCTGTATACAGCAGGTTTTGATGAGTCTTCTTCCATATTTCGCCTCAAAAAGTCCAGCCTCCTGAGTATTTATTCTGCATATAGAGTAAAAAGTTACGGAGAACAGACAGATCCCCGACACACTCCTTTCCTGCTTTTGAACCAGGCAATGTTTCCTTGTTCCGTTCTGACACTGCTTCCTGGTCCAAGCATAAATTTCACTTGAGCACAATCAGGTGTTCTGAGATTCTCATTCTTCTAAAGGTTAGCCACAATTTGTTGTGATCCACACAGTCAAATGGCTTTGCATAGCCAATGAAAAACAGATAGATATTCCTCTAGTACTCTCTGCTTTCAATTAAGATCCATCTGATATTGGCCATGATGTCCTCTTCTGAATGCTGCTTACACTGCTACTAGTTTTCTGTTAGTGAACAGTTCCAGTCAGTTTTTAAATAATCTTCAGTAGGATTTTTGACTGTGTGGATCACAACAAACGGCTGACTCTGAGAAGAATGGAAATCCCAGAATAATTGATTTTGCTTATTCAAAACCTATATTTGCACCAGGAGACAGTCGTAAGAACAGAGCAAGGAGACACTGACAGGGATATATTCTGTCTTCATACCTTTTCAATCTATATGCACAACAGATCATCCGGGAGGCTGAGCTGTATGAGGAGGAGTATGGCATCAGGATTGGAGGAAGATTCATAAAAATTCTACATTATGCAGGTGACACAACCCTACTTACTGAAACTGAGGAGGACTTGAAGTGCTTGATGAAGAAGATCAAGGACTGTAGCTTTCAATATGGATTGAAGCTCAACATCAAGAAAGCAAAAATTCTCACCATTGAGCTGATTGTCAGCATTAGGATAGATGGGGAAGAGATTGAGATTGTTAACACCATTAGTTTGCTTGGCTCCACAATCAACACTCTTGGTACCAGCAGCCAGAAAAACAAGAGATGAATTGCATTGGGAAAGTTGGCTGTCAAGGATCCAGAGTACTGAAAAGTAACAACGTCAGTCTGGAGACTAAGGTATACCTGATTCAGACCATAGTCTCCACAATTGCTTGCTTTACGGCTAAGATGATAGAAAGAGAATTGATGCTTTTGAACTGTGGTGCTGGAGAAGAGTATTGAATATACCACGGTCTGCCAGAAGAACAAATAGGTTCATCCTAGAGAGGGTAAAGCCAGGCTGCTCCTTGGAAGCAAGGATTCTGATATACTTTGGGCATATTGCAATGAGAGACCAGTCCTTAGAAAGGGCCTTCATGCTTGGAAGGTGGAAAGACGGAGAAAGATGGGTTGATATAGTGACTGGGGTAATGAGGGTAAGTATGTCAGAGACAGTAAAGCTGGCACAGGATAGAACAGGTTTCAGGGCTGTTGTACACAGGATCACTAGGAGTTGAAGGCACATAACAACAAGATTTTACTTGTATGTGATATTAGTGATATTGTTCAATAATTTACACACTTTTTGAATCATCCTTTTTTGGAATGAAAATAAATGTGGATCTGTCTCTTCCAGTCAGGTGGGCAGTTAGTTGTCCTCCAGATTTCTTGGCACAACTTGGTGAGCACATTCAGTGCTGCATCTGTTTATTGAAATATGTCAGTTGGTATTCCATCAGTTTCTGGGACCTTTTTTTTCTTTTGCTAATTCCTTCAGAGAAGATATTGGACTTCCTCCTTCATGACTATTGTCTCTTGATCACACGTTGTTTCCTGAAATTCTTCTCTGTCAGCCAGTTCTTTCTGGTATAGTGACTTCGTGTACTTCCTTCCATCTTTTTCTTATGTTTCCTGGATCATTCTGCCAATAACCTCCTTAAGATTGCCACTCAAGGTTTTAATTTGTTCTTTAGTTCCTTCAGTTTAAGAGAGGCTGAGATGGTTCATCCCTTTTGGGTCTCAGACTCCAGCTCTTTGCATATTTCATTATTAATACTTTGCTTTGTCTTGCCAAGCTTCTCTTTGAAATCTTCTGTTCAACTCCTTACTTCCTGATTTCTTCCCTTTACTTTGGCTTCTTGGTGTTCTAGTGTAATACTCTGAGTCTCTTCTGACATCTATCTCAGTCTTTTCTTCCTTCTCTGTCATTGTAATGACCTTTTGTATTCTTCATTGATGATATTTTTGATACCCTCCCATAGCACATCTGGTCCATTCATTAGTGTTCACAGCCTCAAACCTGTTTCTGAGATGTGGGTTGTTTTTGGTTTGTTTGTGTTTTTGTTCTTTTTTTAATTCATGTGGGATAAATATTAGGTCAAATTTTGGTTCTGGTGGATTTGTTCTAATTTTCTTTAGCTTCAGTTCACATTTGCATATGAGTAGTTGATGATTTGTTCCACAGTCAGCACCTGGCTTAGCTGTCACAGCTGATATTGAGCTTCTCCAACGATTCTTTCCACAGATGTAATCAGTTTCATTCCTGTGTAGACCATCAGTTGAGGTCCACATGTATTATATGTGCCTAAGTGTGTCTTATAAAATATATTTGCATTTAATAATTGATTGTACATAATTCTATCATTCTATATCCATCCTCATTTTGGTCACCAAGTACTACTGATCCTTTTACCTTATTCCCATTTTTTTTATCCCAGTCACCCATTATCATAAATGTGTATTGGTTGCATGTTCCACTGATTTCCAAATGCAAGTTAGTAAAAATCTCCTGTTTCTTCCTCTTTGGCTCTGGTTGTTGGTGCTTACATTTGAAAAACAATGATATTAACAAGTCTTCTCTGTATGCATCTAGATGTTATCCTGCCTATCATAACACTGAATCTAGGAAGAGTGTTTTTAGTTGTGGATGTGACCCAGTTTATCCTCACCTTTTCATTTCCAGCATAGTAGATCATAGGACTGTTTGACTGAATATGTACCATTCCAGTCCATCTCATTTTGTGAGTGTCAATATTTATGTGTTCCATGTCTTCTTTAACGATGTTCAATTTTCCTACATTCATCTCACATTCTATGTTCCAAGCAGTATTGTCTGCTTGCAACTCTTCCTTCTCTTTTGTGTTTCCTAATATGAGGGCTTAGCTTCTGGTGTCATATCTGCTAAGCTAATCTAAGAAAGATATTTAGTTGTGTCTTATTGACTGTGCAAAGGCATTTGATTGTGTGGATTATAACAGATGGTGAATGACATTAAGAAGAAGGAGACTGGACATCTGGGATGTTTCCATGTTCTTGTTATGGTGAATAATGCTGCTATGAACATTGGTGTACAAGTCTTCATTTGAGCCTCAGTTCTCATTTTCTCAGAATATATTCCAAGCAATGGAATAACTGGGTCATACGGGATTTCTATATTTAGCTTTTTGAACAGCTCAGATGTCCGACCACAATCAAAGGATTGAGAAATTATGATACACTCCCACAGTGGAAAACTATGGAGCATGCAGCAGAAAGGATTTTATAAATTACTACCTAAATTGGGAGGGACTGGAGAGCATTATGCTGAGTGGACAAAGTCCCATAAGGACAAATACTGTATAAAAAGTGTATAAACTCATTGTAGAATGAGTATGAGGATGGGGGGGCCAGATGGAGCAGAGGGATAAGAATGGGAGGGGAGCAGGAGAGGGTGTTAATCATAGGGTCACACAATTTGATGGGGGGTGAAGGAAATGAGAAAGGTCAGATGTGAAAAACAATATATTCAAACTTTGTAAATAAATCAATATAATTAAAAAGGGGGGAGTGAAGAAGAATAAGAATCCCACAACATTTAATTGTGCCCATGCAAAACCGATACATAGATCAAGAATCAGTTGTCTCATCAGAACAAGAAGATGTTGAATGACTGAAAACTAGAAAAGTTATGGATAAAGGTTGTTCAATTTGTAATCTGTATGCTAAACAAATAATTTGGAAAACAGGACCATATGAAAGAGTGAGGCATTTGGGGATCAGGATTTGAGGAAAACCCATCATCAACAATCTGCAGTATGCAGATGAGAGAACTTTGCTTGCAGAAAGTGAAGAAGACTTGAAACTTTTACTGAGGGATATCAAATATTACAGCTTTTGGTACTGATTATGACATTACATCTCAACATCAAAAAAAGAAAATCCTTCCTACACAAGATCAACAAGAAACATCATGCTAGATGGAGAAGAGATTGAAATTGTCAATTATTTCCTTTTGCTTGAATCCGCAATCAACACTCACGGTCACAGTAGTCAGGAAACCTAAAGATGTGTTGCACTGGAAAAAACCTCCTGCCAAGGCCCCTTCCAAAGTGCTAAAAAGCAAAGTTATGTGCTTAAAAAGTAAGGTGACCCTGGTCCAAGTCATGTTTCAATTTCTCATATATATCTGAAAGTAGGGCAATGAGTAAACATGAAAGAAGGATTGATGTATTGGAATAGTCGTTTTGAAAAAAACCTGACATCATTGCTCCTCAGATCTGTGGAGAAGTCTCCTACAACAGACTTGCCCAATGTGATACGTCTTTTAATCTCTTGACTACTGATGCCAAAGATTGTGGACCCAAGTAAGAGGAAGTCATCAACAATTTTAATCTTTTTTCCATCTATCATGATGTTGCTTATCAGTCCAGTGGTGAGGATTTTTGTTTTCCTGATTTTAGATGTAATCTATATTGACAGTTGTAGACTTTGATCTTCTTCAGCAAGTGCTCCAAGTCCTCCTCACTTTCAGCAAGCAAGATTATGTCATTTTATAATGTAGGTTATTGATGAGTCTTCCTCCTATCCTGATGCCACATTTTTCTTTATAGAGTCCACCTTCTCAATTTACTTGCTCAGCATGCAGATTGAATTGGTATGAGGAAGGAAGACAGCCCTGACACACATCTGTCTTGATTTTCAACCACACAGTTTTCCCTTGCTCCATTAGAACTACAGCTTCTTAATCTATATATAGGTTTCATTATGAGCATGAGTGAATATTCCAAGATTCCCATTCTTTTCACTTTTAATCATAATTTGTTATGATCCACACAATCAAAAGACTTTGCATAGTCAATAAAACATGAATAGACATTCTTCTGATATTTTCTTCTTTCAGCTAAGATTCATTTAACATCAGCAATGATATCTCTGGGCCATAGCCTCTTCTAAACTCAGTTTGAACTTCTGACAGTTTTCTTTCAATGTACTCTTCTAGCTGTTTTGGGATGATCTTCCTCAATATTTTGCTTGTATGTGATATTAATGATATTGTTCAATAATTTCCACATTGAATCAACTGCCCTTTCTTGGGAATGGGAGCAAATATTAATCTCTTCCACATTTGTCTTCTGACTTTTTTGGTATAGACTGGTAAACATATCTAGGGCTGCATCAGTTAATTGAAACATGTCTGTTGGTACTGGAGTCCTTACTTCTTGCCGAAACCTTTAGTTTAGCTTTAACTTCATATTCATTACCATTGTCTGTTGATCATATGCTACTTTCTAAAATATTTCCATGTCAAAAATGGCTTAAAAAAATCTGTAAAAGAGATTTTTGTCGTTGTGCAGTTGGCATGTTCATTTAAGCCGGTAGTTAAGTCCAGTGATTTTATGCTTTTTTTTAAATTTTTTTAATTTTATTATTTGTGTGTACCGTCAAATCAGATCTGACTGGTACAGGAGGGAATTGTCCCTCCTTCCCCAGCAGAGTATCTGGTGGATTTGAACCATGCGCCTCTGGGATTGCAGTGCAGCTTCTTGCCACTAGGCCACCGGAGCTCCCCGTAAGTCCAGCAATTTTGAAGTTGAAACTTGCTGCTGAAGATGGCAGACCCAGATGTCGTCACTGAGGTTCCTGCAGCCTTGAAAAGGTTAGCCAAGTATGTGATCCGGGGCTTTTATGGCATTTAGGACGCCTTGGCTTTGGACATCTTGATTCGGAACCCCTGTGTGAAAGAGGAAGATATGCTGGAGCTGCTCAAGTTTGATCAGAAACAACTTCAATCGGTTTTGAATAATTTAAAGGGAGATAAATTCATCAAATGCAGAATGAGAGAAGAGACTGCTGCAGATGGAACAACCACTCGCTATAACTACTACTTTATCAATTATCGTACTCTTGTTAATGTGGTAAAATATAAATTGGACCACATGAGAAGGAGGATTGAAACAGATGAGAGAGTCCACCAACCGCTCTTCCGTCAAATGTCCTTTATGTAGTAGTACTTTCACAGACTTAGAAGCTAATCAACTTTTTGATCCCATGACAGGAACTTTCCACTGTACTTTTTGTCAAACAAAAGTGGAAGAGGAAGAAACAGCAATGCCCAAAAAAGATGCACGGACACTTTTGGCAAGGTTTAATGAACAAATTGAACATATTTACGCACTACTTCGAGAGACAGAGGATGTGAACTTGGCTTATGAAATACTTGAACCAGAAACCACAGAAATCCCGGCCCTGAAGCAGAGCAAGAACCGTGCAGCAGCTACTGCTGGGACTGCTGGCCTGGCAGGTGGGCACCACCGGGAAGCATGTGCCACCAAAGGTCCCTCCTATGAGGACTTATACACCCACAATGTTGTCATCAACATGGATGACCAAGAAGATCTTCATCGAACCTCCCTGGAAGAGAAATCTGCCAAAGAGAGACCCATTTAGTTGAGAGAGAGCACTGTCCAAGGGACGTACAGTTCTGAAGATATGAAAGAAGGTGCCATGGATATAGGCTCGTTTCAGGACAGCGAAGATGCCGCGCAGGTCCGGATGACAATGAGGAGGTCATGAGAGCCTTCCTCATGCATGAGAAGAAGACACCCTCTACCACGGCTGGTTCTGGGTGAGTGGCTGCTCCTGTCACCACTAATAATGGAAGTGACTCGGAAAGTGAAACCAGTCAGTCAGATAATGACTCTCCGCTCCGTCCGGCAGCTGTGGCTGTGCACCATCGGGAAGATGATGACGATGATGAGTTTGAAGAAGTGACAGATGACCCTGTTGTCATGGTGGCTGGCCGGCCGTTCTCTTATAGCGAAGTTAGCCAGCGACCAGAGCTGGTGGCCCAGATGACACCAGGGGAGAAGGAGGCATATATAGCAATGGGACAGCGCATGGTTGAGGACCTCTTTGAGTGAACTTTCCCTCCTTTCTCTAATGCTCATTTCAAAAAAGAAAATGTCTCACCTTGAAGAAAAATGTTTAAGTGACTTTCTGGCCCTCTTAATGTAAAGTGGCTTTTAATTAATCTTGTACAAAAAATAAGGAATATACAGTTTGTTTTTCTACATGAAATTCCCCAACAAGCTAGTTTTATTACAAGCACACCCTCCCCTACTGATTTCCTACAGTATTAATATTTTACTGAATTTACTTAATCTAATTGTTTTCCTTTCTTTCTTAAGACACATTTTTCCCTTTCTGAAATGAATAGAGGGCCATCTGTAAGGTGGATCCTTTTGATCTGCAGAAGCCTAATCTAATAGGTTACAGTAACTGATTAAACTTTCTTTTATATATTTTTACCAAGTGTTCTGAACAATTCCTGATAATAATGCTTACCAAAGCAGCTTGTCAGTGGGCAAATGATTGATGAGAGGGGGCAAAATCCCATCATTCTCCTTATAGTATATTGATGATGGAGTTAGTATACTTACCCGGTTTATGAGGAAGATATAAGGACAAAACAGGAAATAATAATGCCTTTTTAGTGATTGGTAAAACTATGTTGTTTTTTTCTTTGGGAAAAAAATAGAATTCATTCTTTTGCAAGAAGATTAAAATGAAAACATTTAAAATGCACAAGAAAAGGGAAACACCATATTAGAAAAAAAGCATTAAAATATATCTTTACTATTCAAGGTGAAGAAGTGATGACTAAGCAAAGAACAAAACAATGTCCGATCCCGCACCATCCTTAACAATCTCTGCTACACTTAAACCCGTTGCTGGGTCACTGTGTCAATTAATCTGAAAGAAGCTTTTCTACTTTATCCATGGTCTTCTACTTCACCAAGCACCAAGTCTTTCTCCAGGGACTTGCCCTTCCTGATAACCAGCCAGCTAAGCCCCAAACTCCTGAAGGTTACTTTTTACAGAAAGATTCAGACAAAGTTACATTATTGAAATTCCATTTACATCAAGGCGATAAAGAGGGGAAAAGAGAGTGTGTATACATCTGGTTTTCTGGCTTCTCAGATAAGACACTTTTTTATGAGTGGCAGCCTCATATCTTCCTCTTATCAGAAACCAGGATATTCACACAATACAGAAATGGACATGTAAAGTTGGTGTTACAAAAGGGAATAGAAAAATAGTTAAAGCCATCTAGTCCAGGTTGATAGGGCAGAGAAATACAAATGAAGCAGATCACAAACTTTGTTTTTGGAACTACTTTGCGCTTAAGATGTTAATTTTATGTGTGCATAATAAAGTAGCTTTGCTAACAGGTGAGTGAAATTCAAAATCAACAGCATAATAGTTTCTTCGAATTTGCTATCTAGGCCACAGGATTTAGAATCAGCTCAACATTCAACAGCTTTTGGCTGTTTTACACGAAAACACTTCTTGGTCAGAGATTGAGAATTCTTAACACTGATCATCATTGTATCAAAATCTGAATTTAAAGCCATTGGTTCTACCTAGAGGCCATGGCTGGGCACTTTAAAATCACAGCATTTGGCCAGATAGTGGGTGAATTCTTCAGGTTCTTCGCCAGATAGTCCATTTCTGTTCTGGATCATGCTCTTCTTTAACATTACTGATTGAATGAACTAAAGTGAAGAACATAAATTTTCCCTTCAGCATGCATAAGGCAGTAAACAGTGAACTTCAGAAA
This sequence comes from Elephantulus edwardii, assembly GCF_000299155.1. NCBI lineage: Eukaryota > Metazoa > Chordata > Mammalia > Macroscelidea > Macroscelididae > Elephantulus > Elephantulus edwardii. The sequence goes on from NW_006400084.1 coordinate 494,456, forward strand.
GCCCGTTATTAGCAGCACACTAACTCTATGTATTAAAATCTCTTGGGGGATGGACTTAGCATGGATCCCAAGATTAGGGGCAACCTCAGAATAAACCTGGATGAAGCCGGGTGGCCTGCTGTTTATATTTTGTATATCATGCTCAATTTCTCCTGTGTTATTTATATAAACACGAGAGGAGGTATTTACTATAGTCCAAATTCCACCTTGCTGGGCTAGTAATAAATGCTGGGTGTGATTTTGGCTAAACAAACTAGTGACTGCTATTTTTTTTTAACCTGCCATGCTTCCTTTGCAATTTGTGATATGGTAATATGTAAGTTTATCAAAGAGTTTTCTAGTTTCATTACACTATATGTAGGAATTAAGACTTTTAAAAATTAATTTTAATGAAAGTTTACAGAGACTTGGGGTTTCCATTCATTTATTGTTACCCATTTCTTCCTGCCCAACCCCTCCCCTGAATTCACCATTCTTTTAAAGTAAAAGAAAAACTCTTTCATTGTTATGCAATCCCTCCCCCCAACTCCACACCACTGTGTAGCCTTCATTTTGGACTCCTGTCATGACAATAATACCCAATCATCTATCCCTTTTGTTCTCTCCCTCATCTGTTTCAATGCAGTATATATCATTCCTCCTCTCCTTCTCTGTCTTGCTTCAACCCCAATGTCAGTACCATTTTACAACAATGGCCCTATGCAATATTTGTCCTTTTGTGACTGAGATACTTCACTCAGCATAATGTCCTGCAGGGTCACCCATTTTCTATAATATTTCATGAGTTCTTTGTTTTCCAATGTTGCATAGTATTGCATTGTGTGAATACACCAGAGCTTCTCTATCCATTCATTTGTTAATAGGCACCTGGATTGTTTCCAGCTCTTTGATATTGTGAACAAAGCCACAATAAACATGGGTGTGCATATATTTGCTTGGGTGGTGGTTATGGTTTCTTTAGGGTAAATTCGGAGTAGTGGAATTTCTGGGTCAAATGGTATTTCTATTTCCAACTTTTTGAGAAAGTGCCATACCGCCTTCCATAGTGGTTGCACCATTTTACACTCCCACCAACAGTGAATAAGGGCTCAAGTTTCTCCACAACCTCACCAGCATTTGCTGCTTGCTGTTCTGTTAAATTTTACTATTCTGACTGGGATAAGATGGTATCTCATAGTTGTTTTGATTTGCATCTCTCTTAGAGTTAGGGATTTTGAACATTTCTTCATGTGCTTTTTGGCCATCCAAATGTTTTCTTTGGTGAAGTGTCTGTTTATATCCTGTGTCCATTTTTCAATTGGGTTATTCACCTTTGTTGTGGTGCTCGAGTGTTTTATAAATTCTAGATATGAGTCCCTTTTCTAACATGTCATTACTAAATATTTTTCCCAGTCTGTGGTTCCCCTTTTTAACCCTGTTGGAGAAGTTTTTGGATGTGTATAGGGATTTGATTCTCAGAAGGTCCCATTAATCTATTTCATCTTCTTCTGGTTGTAGAAGGAATTAAGACTCTTAAAAATGATCACTTTCAATCTCAACACTGGATTAATAGATTTTGTTGATTCTTATTTTGCAATGTGAGATGGTTTATTAACACTTTTCCAGTGTTTATATGTATTTTGGTTGTGGACTTTTAATGGCAATCCTTGATTGTTCAGCATATACTGGCCACGCACAAATTTGGCAACAATATAAGCAAGAAATTGCCCATGTGAACTTGTTATCTGTTGAAAGAAGATCAGTTAAATTGGTGTAATTAGATCCATCACATAAAAACACATATCAAACAAACAAACAAACAAGCAAACAGGGATGTGTCCTATCTCCATACCTTTTCAATCTATATGCAGAACAGATTATCTGGGAGTCTGGATTCTATGAGGAGAAGTGTGGCATCTGGATTGGAGGAAGATGCATCAACAATCTGCATCATGCAGATAACACAACCCTACTTGCTGAAACTGAGGAGTACCTGAAGCACTTGCTGCAGAGGATCAAGGACTGCAGCCTTCAATATAGATTGAGGCTCAATATCAAGAAAACAAAGATTCTCACCACTGGGCCAATTTGCAGCATCAGTATGGATGATGAAGAGCTCAAGATTGTTAATAGCTCTAGTTTGGTTGACTCCACAAAGTACACTCTTGGTACCAACAGCCAGGAAATAAAAAGATTAATTGTATTGGTAAAGTCTGCTCTCAGTGACCTCTCCAAAGTACTGAAGAGCAATGATGTTAAGTCTGGAGACTAAGGTGCACCTGTTCCAGGCTATGGTCTTTGTAATTATTCACTATGCATCAGAAAGCTGGACAATGACTAGGGAGGATAGAAGCAGGATTGATGCCTTTGAGCTGTGGTGCTGGAAAAGAGTAGTGAATATATCATGGACTGCCAGGAGAACAGACAAGTTTATTCTGAAGAGGGTGAAACCAGGCTACTCCTTGGCTGCAAGGATTCTGAACCTCCGTCTGACATACTTTGGACATGTTGCAAGGTGAGTCCAGTCCTTGGAGTGGGACATCATGCTTGGGAGGTTAGAAGGATAGTGCAAGAGAAGAAGAGCCTCAATTAGATGAATTGATTCAGTGACTGGAGTAATGAGGGTAGGTGTTTTTGACACAATAAGATTGGCACAGGATAGAGCTGGTCTTATCATCACTATGATTTGCAGGGGACTCCACGGCACATAACAACAACAACATAGAGAGATATGAAGGTGGAGATGGAGATGGAGGGGAAGGGGGAAGGTAGTGGGGGAGAGAGGGGAGGGGAGGGGAGGGGGAAGGGGGAGGGGACAGTGGGGGGAGAGAGAGATATCTTCAACCCCAATAATTTTTCTTCATATAGTCCAGTTTCTAAAATTATTTGTTCAGCATACAGACTGAATAAGAATCCTAGCATGCAACTTTCCTGATTTGAAACCCTTGCTTTCCTTGAACAGTTGCTTCCTGTTCTACATAAATATTTCCCATGAGCACAATTAACTGTTCTAGATTTTCCTTTCTTCACATTGTCAGCTAAGATTTTTTTATGGTGCACACAGTTGAAAGCTTTTGCATAGTCACTTAACCAGAAACCCATTTCTGATATTCGGTGCTTTCCGTTAAGATCTGTATGTGTTGACAACTATATCTCTCATTCCATGTCCTCTTCTGTGTCCAGTTTGAATTTCTGGCAGTCACCCATCCCTGTACTGCTCTAGACATTTTTAAAACTATAATGAGCAAGATTTTCCTTGTGTGTGATATTAATGATGGCCAAAACCATCCTCACATCTATGGAGTTGATTGAAATTCATAGTGACCTTTCTTTGGGTTTCTAAGATTATAATTCTGTAATAGGGAAGAATTCTGATTGGTCCTCCCATGGACACACTAGTCAGTTGGGACCAATAACTTTTCAGTTAGCAGGACAAAACATAAGGGCTATACTAGCAAAGGAGATCTTTATATTTTCCAATAATTTCTGCATTTTTAATCACCTTATTTTTGCCACTGTCCTCATAAGTTTATATGCCATTGGGAAGAGACAAACAATGAAACAATAAATCAGTGCAAGGTATAAGATCCTAGAGGATCATTTTGGACTACAGGCAGGCTACTTGGCCTTAGGATCTATTAGAAATTTCAGAAGACCTTAACAATATGGACAAGAGCTGAGTTGAAGCTCAAACAACCTGGAGGAAGACTAGGTCATGACAAAGTCAAAGAAGCAGATTATCGTGTCAAATAGTTGCAGATTTTATTCTTAAATTCTGTCCCAGATATCAAATCCGGCCCTTTAAGCAGAGACCAAAGAGAATTTTGAAGATGGTATAAGAATCTAACATCTTTCCTTTCCACGAGGTCACCCAACCATGAGGCTGTATTTAACTCTATTTAATGTTAAGTCCTATTTCTAACACATTCATAATCAGAGGCTCTCTTGTGGCAGAAAAGGAGAAAGAAGAAGAACAGTGTAGATAGAGAATTGAGAATTTATATATGAATTTACTGAATAATTATCAGAAATGTTTAAATGCCTTAAACTGGTCTGTCTTGGAGAGGGTGAAACCAAGTCTCTCCTTTGAGGCTAGAATTTTGAAGCTCTGCCTCACATACTTTGGGCACATGGCCAGAAGAGACAGGTCCTTGGAGAAGGACATCATGCTCAGAAGGGTTGAGGGACAGTGCAGGAGAGGAAGACCCCGAATGAGATGGATTCAGACAGTAACTGGGGCAATGGGGGTTGATGTGTTGGAATTGGTGAGACTGACTCAGGACAGGGAAGGATTCAGAGCTGCTGTACGTGGAGTCACTATACATTGCGGGCGACTCAATGGCACACAACAACATATGATATTGGTTGTTTTGCTTTGCTTTGTTTTGTTTTTATTTAACCCTCTTGTTTAGAGTCAGCAAGTCCTCAGGGAGGACCTTTGTACTTAAAGTTGATTGTCATGATCTTTTGGAGAAACATTCTTCTAAATGGTCAAAATGCTGCACTGAGGTAACCTGGGATTGCTGCGATGCTGAACCGTGTGCCTTTGGGTTGTCAAATGCCATAATGGTTACCCATGGTGGACAGTATTTGGTGGAGCTCCCAATTTAAAACAGGTTTGGAAGCAGGAGTGGCATCCACTTCCTAGGCACCATCCCTCTGGAAACTATGGATTTTGATAAATGTCCATAGTTATAGAAAGGTTTTGGGCCTTTTGTTCATAGGGTCGTTATGAGTTGTGCTCGACTCGATGGCAATCAACAACAACAATAACAACAAATCCAAAGATATTAAAAAACATTTTTTTTATCAGTTTAACTATCCTAAAGAACATAAAATCTATCACAGGAAATAAAGGAATGAGAAGGAGTTACATACAGTTCATCCACCAAATTAGCAAATATTAATACTATTCATTGTTGCTGAAAACAAAGAAACAAGTAATTGAATACTCAGTTGAAAGTAACATAAATTGGGAAACAAGTAATTGAATACTCAGTTGAAAGTAACATAAATTGGACAAAACATCTTTAAGGACAATTTGACACTACTGAAATTTTAAATGCATGCCTTACAGTCATGCTCTTCCATTTCTATACATCTGTATTTATTGCTTTCAATAATAATTAAAAGAAACTTTTTAAAATTTACTTAAACAATAAAGATGATTTATTGACATAATCAAAGAAAAGTCCAAAGATATTTAAGACTTTGGGACAATCAAGATTATTGCTGTCATTACTCTGACTTACTCTCTGCCAAGTCTCAGCTCTCTGTTCAGTATAATATCCCTACTGTTTATAAAATGGTGCAAGGAAAAAAAAAAACGAGGGTTACCAGTACTCTATCGCCCTACACTAATAAAAATTCTCAATTTTTACTATATTTGAATCCTCATAGTTTCATTACTAAAACTGGAGCCACAGAAAAGGGGTAACTCCTCCAATAGGCTAACCCAAATTGAAAATTAACTCAAAAGCTGGATCTGGAGTAATAGAGATCCCATGGCTATTATAAATAGCATATATCTATAGATCTATAGATCTATAGATCTATAGATATATAGATATATATGTGTGTGTGTGTGTGTTGTTGTTGTTGTTGTTATGTGCCGTCGAGTTGCTTGCGACTCATAGCGACCCTATGTACAACAGCCCTAAACTCTGCTCTGTCCTGTGCCAATCGCACTGTCTCTGACACTCCCATTCCAATTATCCCAGTCACTGAATCAATCCACCTCATAGAGGGCCTTCCTCTCCTGCGCCGTCCCTCCACCCTCCCAAGCATGATGTCCTTCTCCAAGGACCTGTCTCTCCTCACAACATGTCCAAAGTATGTTAGACAGAGCCTCAGAATCCTTGCCTCTAAGGAGCCACCCGGTTTAACCCTTTTCAGGACAAATCTGTTTGTTTTCCTAGCAGTCTCAATACTCTTCTCCAGCACCACAGCTGAAAGGCATCAATTCTCCTTCTATCCTCCTTGGTCATTGTCCAACTCTCTGATGCATAACAAGTGATTGCAAAGACCATGGCCTGTATCAGACACACCTTAGTCCCCAGAGAGACACCATTGCTCTTCAGTACTTTGGAGAGGTCCCTAACAGCAGACTTTCCCATGGCAATGTGCCTTTTAATTTCCTGGCTGCTGGTGCCAAGACTGTTGACTACAGAGCCAAGCAAACTAAAACTGTGTACAATCTCAATTTCTTCACCATTTATCCTGATGCTGCCGATTGGTCCAGTGGTGAGAATCTTTGTCTTCTTGACGTTGAGCCTCAATCCATATTGTAGGCTGCAGTCCTTGACACTCTACAGCAGGCGCTTCAGGTCCTCTTCAGTTTCAGCAAGCAGGGTTGTGTCATCCGCATAATGCAGGTTGTTGATAAATCCTCCACCAATCTTGACCCCACATTTCTCCTCATAGAGCCCAGCCTCCCGGATAATCTGTTCTGCATATAGGTTGAAAAGGTATGGAGATAGGATGCATCCCTAGCGTACGCCCTTCCCAATTTTGAACCATGTAGTGTTCCCTTGCTCTGTTCTGACGACTGTCTCCTGGTTCAAGTATAAGTTTCATATTAGAACGATCAAGTGTTCTGGGATTCCCATTCTTCTCAAAGTCAGCCATAGTTTGTTATCATCTACACAGTCAAATGCCTTTGCATAGTCAATGAAACACAGATAGACATTCCTCTGGTATTCCCTGCTTTCAGCCAAGATCCATCTAACATCAGCTACAATATCTCTAGTACCATGACCCCTTCTAAACCCAGCCTGGACTTCTGGTAGTTCTCTGTTGATGTGCTATTCCAGTCGTTTTTGGATAATCTTCAGTAAAATCTTGCTTGCATGTGAAATGAGTGATATATATAGATATATATATTTGCCTAAATACAAATGCCAGGATGTTCTTTAGAAATGTTAAATCTTTTCCCACTGTTTCTGTATCCCATTCACCTCTCTGCATGGTTAGTGGGCATCTTATCTGCATTGACTCAATAAAAGAATGATACAACAGAGGACAAACAATAAAAAATTCACAATTTCTGAGTTTAAAAATATTTACTTGAACCAATGACTCATTAGAGCTAGATGAGCCCCCTCACCCAGAAATTAGAGAAAATGTTAGAGAAAGAAATGAAGTAAGTTTTAAGTTAGTACAGGGTATCACACAAAGTGAAGAGACAAGAGAGAATAGGAATGATGAAGACTCTAATAAGATCTGAGGAATTCAAGAGCCAAGTTAACTGAGGCCATTCCATAAACCTATTCAAGTAGCATTTCTGAGGATGAGAACACAGAGCTTTCCCAGCTCTAAGGGAGTATAAAAGCCTTCCAGTAGAAATGCTTTCCCAAGAAAGGGCCTTACATAGCTCCAGCCAGTTTTCTACAGATCAAGAGGTGTTTTGAACAGTGGAGTAATTTCCCGTCTACTCTGAAGATGAACTAAGAAGATGAGATCTAGAGAGGGCTGACTGTCAATAACAGTGATCCTTAAAGAAGCCATAAATATCTCAAAGGTTAGTGGAGCCCCTGGTTGTTCTCAGTGAGGTAGCATCTGGGATCCTCTGTGGAATCTAGGTCTAAACTGAGAAAAATTGCCATGGAAATGTGGGATTAAATAGGATGATATCTCTGCCACAAGAGATGGAGACAGAGTTCTGCTATAGAAGAATCAGCTTAACAATGAGACTTGGATTTATAAATCAATATGCAGATGAAGAAATCAGACTGAGATCACACATACTCACTGCTATGCAATTGAGTCAGATTTATCACTACTCTTCATCAAGTTTCTGAAGCTGTAAATCACAGGGGGAGGATAGTGCCTGTCTTTCTTCCTGAGTCGCTGGTGCATTCAAACCACCAGACATGCAGCCTTTGGATAACCAGAGCTGCTGAAACAGACAAGAGTTACAGCTTAGCCTTAGTTTCCCATATAATTGTGCATCCACCATTTAAATAAGCTGCAATATTTTCGTTTCACATTATTCTGCAGTGATAGAGATTTTATAGTTCTGGCAGATTGGACTCATTTTTATTTACTGACATTGACATTGGCCAAGTTACTTAGCCTTTTTGTACTTTGTTTTGTTATTTCAAGCAATATATAAAATACAGATAATAATATCATCTATTTCAGAGTTATGGCAATTAAATAAATATATAACAAAGCCTTTCCAAAATGCCTTACATATTTTTTTTAATTCTTATATTTCCATTCATTCATTGTTGCATGCCTCCCTGCCCACCCCTCACCCCCAGTTCACTTTTCTCATTGACAAGTAAAAAAAAAATATTTCATTGTTATATAACCTGCCCCCCACTCCACCCCAGTCCACTCCACTATGCAGGTTTCATTCTGGACTCTTGTCATGACAATAATACCTAGTCTTACATTCCTTCTAAACAGTACTCTCCCTCATCTGTTTCAATGTAGTATGTATTATATATCCCCTCTTAGTTTCCACCCCACTCTGATGTCAGTCCCACTTTACAACAGTGGCACTATGCAGTATTTGTCCTTTTGTGACTGAGATATTTCACTCAGCATAATGCCCTCCAGGGTCACCCATTTTGTATACTATTCCATGAGTTCCCTGTTTTTTTAATGCAGCTTAGTATTCCATCATGTGGATATACCAAAGCTTCTCTATCCATTTGTTTGTTGATGGGCACTTAGGTTGTTTCCAACTTTTTGCTATTATAAACAAAGCCACAATAAACATGGGCATGCATATATCTGTTTGGGTAGTGGTTATGTTTTCTTTAGGGTATATTCCCAGTAGTGGAATTGCTGGGGCAAATGGATTTCTATTTCCAACTTTTTTAGAAAGCACCATACTGCTTTCCCTAGTGCTTGCACCATTTTACACTACCACCAACAGTGATTAAGGGTTCCAGTTTCTCCGCAACCTCGCCATCATTTGTTGTTTGCTGTTCTGTTAAATTTTACTATTCTTACTATGATGAGATGATATCTCATAGTTGCTTGATAATTTTTATGTGCATTTTGACAAAAATGCATATGGGTACTATTTCTCTAAATATTGAAATAGAATTAGAATGCAGCAAAACTATAAAGAAAATTAACATCCCAACCCTAAATATTGAATATGTTAATTCAAAATTATTTTTATACTGTAGCAAATAAATAGTTATCTTATGAAGAGAGAAAAAAAAAAACACTGTTACCAAAGTCAGCAGAGAATAAGAGTTTGAAGAAAATGCAGAATTTGGATTGAGATTTGAAGATTAAGAAGGAGTTGCAGTCTAGAATAAAACAGACTTTACTGGTAAAAAAAAAACAAAACCAAGTAGGTGGTTTAAAAAAAGGCACAGATGCAAATGTCAAAGATGACATTAAGAAAGTACACTTCTTTGGTTATACTGGAGAATTTGTGTTAGACGTTAGCTAACTGTTGGAAAATTAAATAGTCCTGGAATCCCCACTGAAAGTTTTATCACAACAGCAGATCTTAATTTGTTGGAAGTGAAGATGAACCACTAAGGGACTTTGGGTGTGATTGATCAAGAATTTTTCAATAGTGGAGCATACATGGATCTGAAGTCAGCAGACTAATTTGTAGGGTACTTTATCCAGGCATGAAGTGATTAAGTATTGAATCATATGATTTTTCGAGTAACACCCAAATGAAAACAAAGAACAAAGTCCATTTTATTCAGAAAAATAAATGTGATCTTTGTAAACGCTGCCTACCCAGAACTTTGTGTCATCGTCTCCTCGTGGGTGGGCTTCTTTGTACCGGCTACACCTTGTGTCTGTGTTCTCTCTCCCTTAAGACAGGGAGCCTGTCTACTGTTGACTGGGGTCACCATTCTCCTTGGCATCCGCCCAAACTGGATACCTGATAATTGTTAAGGCTCAGTGAGTTAGTCAAAATCCATGACATGCATGAGTGTTTTACTTTTGCCCAGGTTCTTATCCTTTTAAATCTGAATCTCTGTGTAAGTTTAGAAAATATCAAGATTCTCAGGACCTGTTCCTCTACTATGCATATGAGAATCATCATGGTAGTTCTGTCATAATTACTCCAAAGTGTAGCAGAAGCAATAATCAATGCCAAAAAATGATGGGGCAAACCTCACACAATGAAAGGGCTTAGGAATTAAAATTGTATCCAGAAAAAAATGCTTCAGTATACTTTTATTTCCTTTAGAAAAATAGTAAAAACTCATTTGGGGACAAAAGAAATTAAAACAAATCGGTTCTGAATATTCTTTTTCATGTATCAGTTATGTTTGTTTACAGAAACACCAAATTTAGAAAATGCCACTTAAAAATTAATTGAAGCCAGAATATGATCACTTGTTATTATATGCCAATGAGTCACTGCGAGTCATAGCAACCCTATGCACGATAGCTCTGAACCCTGTCATATTCTGAGGCAATCTGACTGTGTCTGACACACCTGTTTCCATTACCTCAGACACTATGTCAATCCTTCTCATCCAGGGTCTTCCTCTCCTGCATTGCTCCTCCACCCTTCCAGTCATGATGTCCTTCTCTAAGGACTGGTCCCTCCCAGCAATATGCCCAAATTACATGAGATGGAACTTCAAAAATCCTTGCCTCCAGAGAACAACTTGGTTTCACTCTCTCCAGGTCAAACTGTTCTCTTGACAGAATATGTTCAATACTCTTCTCCAGCACCACAACTCAAAGGCATCAATTCTTCTTCTTTCCTTTATATTCATTGTCCAGCTCTCTGATGCATAGCTAGTAACTGAGAAGACCATGACCTGGATGAGGGACACAATCTCTAGACATCTTTGCAGTGTAGCCCTCTGGAGAGGTCCCTGACAGCAGACTTTCCTAATCCAATTAATCTTTTGATTTCTTGGCCGCTGGTGTCAATCATATCAATTGTGGTTCTATGCAAACTGAAATTTTAACAATTTCAATCTCTTTTCCATATCCATCATAATTTGCCAGTTGTCCCAGTGCTTAGAATCTTTGTCTTCTTGATGTTGTGCTTCAATCCATATTGAAGGTTTCCGTCCTTGACCTTCTGTAGCAAATGCTTCGATCCTCTTTAGTGTCATTAAGCAAGGCAGTGTCATCCAGATAATGCAAATAGTTGGTAAGTCTTCCTCCAGTTCTGGTGCCACATTCTTCCTCATAAAGACCAGCCTCCCCAATGATCTATTCTGCATATAGCTTGAAAAGGTGTGAATACAAGATGCACCCAACTCACTCCTTTCCCGATTTTGAACCATGTCATGTTTCTTTGCTCTGTTTTGACATCTGCTTCCTGGTCTAAATATAGGTTTTGCATGAGCACAATCAAGTATTCTGGGATTCCCATTCTTCTCAGTGTTAGCCACAATTTGTTGTGATCCATACAGTCGAATGCCTCTGAATAGTCAATGAAGCACACACATTCTCCTGGTATTCTCTGCTTTCAGCCAAGATCCATCTGACAATGATGTCCCTAGTGCCATGGCTATTGACATAGTAATATCTATATTTTCAGTATTTTTGTGCATTTTTTTTTCAAAAAGGGGTTACATCACATGCAATTTCTATTCTCCTCTTTAGATTGTTTTTGTCACTTCATATACAATAAAGATCTCTGATAGGAAGCTCCATAGGGAGTTGTGCTGCTAATGCAAATCCAGAGCCTATGTTACTATTTAGATCCACCAGCATCTGCTCAGGGGAAAGATGGACAATATTCTCCTGTGCTAATAATATTATTCGAAAACCAGCTTGAAGGTCAGCTATGAGTTGGTTTTGACTCAATGGCAATGGGTTAGTTAGTGAGTTATGTGATGAAAACACTTCAAATATTATTGCTATATATTTATACAGAAAGAGTCCTTCTTCTAGTAATATCCATTAATTTCCACCTTTTCCATAGTATATAAATTACTGCACATGAACATCCTTCTACATGACTCTGTCCACACTTGCGACTACTAGATACCCTAACAATTAGGATTACCAGGTCGATGAGGTGCACGTTTTCAAGCCCATTGCTAGAAATGTTACATCAACTTACAGTGATAAAAACAGTGTGTAAGAGCCATTTCATTTTTTGCTTTGGGAGCTACTCTATAGGGGAGCTATGAATCCTATCCACAGCCTCATGACCTCTTTCACTGGGATTCTGACAGAAATAGAAATCAGCTCAAATCAGTAATTCTTACTTTTGTATATTTAACACAAATCACCTGTGAATTTATTTTCTCCTTCATTGCATTCTGTATACAAATTGTTATTGTTTTTAGGTGCAGTTGAGCTGAGTTCAACTCATAGCCACCCTATGAACAACAGATCTGAACCCTGGACAGGACATGTCCTGTACCATCCTTGTCATCTCTAACATAATTCAGTCTTGCTGCAGCACTCTGTCAATCCATCTTGTTGACAGTTTTCCTCTCTTTCACTGCCTTATACATTTCTAGTATAGTGCTGTTTTCCAAAGAATAACCTCTCCTAGCAAATGCCCAAATTATGAGAGACAAAGCTTCACCCTCTTTGCCTCTGGATGCACATTCTTGTTCTTTTGGCAGTCCATGGGATATTCAATTCTCTTCTCCAACAGCACAACTCAAAGGCATCAATTCTTCCTCAATCATCTTTATTTGTTGTCCAGCTCTCAGAAGTATAGCAAGTGATGGGAAAGGCCACATTCAGAATCAGGCACACCATAGTCTTTAAGATAACATCATTACTCCTAAGTACTTTGGAAAGGTCCCTAGTAGCATACTTTGCCAGTATGATACATCTTCTGCTCTTCTGACTACTGATACTAAAGCTGCTTAATTGTGGAGCCAAGTGAGATAAAATTGTTGACAAGTTCAATTTTTCTCCGTCTATCATGATGCTGCCCATTGGCCAAGTGGTGAGAATTTTTGTGTTCCTGATGTTGAGAAGCAATCCATTTTAAAGGCTATATTCACTGGTCTTCTGCAGGAAGCATTTTAAGTCGTCTGCGAAACACAAGTTAGTAATGAGTTTTCCTGCAATCCTGATGCCATGTTTTTCTTCATAGTGTCCAGCTTCTCAGATGATTTGCTTAACACACACTTGAATAGGTGTGGGGAAAGGATACAACCCTTACGTACACCCTTCTAAATTTTAAACCACTCAGTGTCCCTTGCTTTTTTCAGACAAAAGCTTCTTGGTCTACTTAGGTATAGGTTTCCTATGGACATAAGGGTTCTGAATTCCCCAGGCCACATCAGCAAATTCATCAGCAAACTGAATCTGAAACTCTGACTGATGACTGTTGTGGTAGATTCTTTCTAAAAATGGCCACCCATAATCTCTCCTGCCACTTGTAAGTACATGTTGTACTGACCATACAGAGAAGTAATCTATTTTTCTTGTTTTAGAATCTAGAATTATATTGTGGCTCATTTGACCATAAGAAGCAATGGGAGTGTGTTTGTAACAATTCTGGGAATAGGCTTTAAGAGAACTTTCCCTCTAAAGAGTTCTTAGTCACTATGTAGAGAGGTCTGGCCACTCTGGTGGAGAAACAGGGAGAGATCTGATACTCTTAGACATCCCAGTCAGGCTACAAACATGTGGGAGAAACTATCCTGTCATTACAGCCATTTCTAGCTAAATTCTTATCTGAAATCAGGTCCATGAATATAAACTAGTAAACTTCTCAGCTGTGCCAAGTCAGCCACAAAGACAAAAACTGCAAAAACATTCCTAGATAAAGAAAAACAAATTAAAGAAAGACAATAACTCAAGTATCTATGCCTGTTAAATAAATTCTTTTTCAGTTAAAAACTTTTCCCCAAAGAAAATTTTCAGGCAAAATTCCCCTCATTGGTGAATCTAAGTTGTATCAGATATTTCCAGAAAGCAGAGGAAAGGGCCTTATGTCTGCTAGTTATCAGGTCAGCATTACTCTGACACCAAAATGTATAAAAATTGTATTAAAAAACAGAAAATATAAACCTAGAAAACAACATTCCCTACAAACATAGATGCAAAATTAAACTTTTTAAACATTAACAAATGTATTCCAGTATATAAAAGGAAAATGTTATAATCAAAGGACTTTTATTCTAAAATGATTAACTTAGCCCAGTAATTTAAAATTAATCAACATAATTCACCAATTTAAAACAGAAGGGAATGAAAAAAGACAACATATATAGTTATTCCAATAGAGACAGGAAATATATATAATTACTACAATAGAGATAGAAAAGATATTAGAAGACATTTAACACTCATTCATTATTAAAAAGAAATTAATACATAAAATCTCTCTGAATTTACAATAGAAGAGTTTCTTCTTCCTAATAAAGGGCATCTACAAAAAGAACCCTTATAATTAGAATTATATGTAATAGTGAAATCTTGAACAATTCCTTTCTAGTATGGGAAAAAGCAAAGATTTTCTGTTTCATTATTCTTATTCAGCATAATACTAATAAGCTCGTTGAGGGAAGAAAAAGAAATACAAGAAATAAATACAGCAAAGAGAAATATGAACATGTCTTTTGTGACAGATGGCATAATAATTTACAAAGGAAATCACCATCTATAAAAAACTTACCAGAAATAATTGAGTTTCACAATACTCAAGATGAATAAAAAACAAATTGTATTGCTATGCACTATTAATGAAAGAGAGACTTGATGGCTTAGTGGTAAGGAATTGCACTGTCTACACAAAGGTACACAGTTCAAATCCACCAACTGCTCCACAGGAAAAAGACAGTCAATCAATCATCATGTGATATACTGCTTCTGAAAACTTGCTGGAATGTCAGCTATGAGTCAGTTTCTACTTGACAGCATGTAACTACAACAACATCAAAGGAATTTTACAAATTAAAAATTTAAAAATAACATAAGGATAAATGCAACTACATTTGGACAAGCTTTAAACACTAAAAATATAAAGCAGTAATAAGAAAAATACTCCAGATAATGGTGAGGTAGACTTTGTTCACAGATCAGAAGATTCTGTTCTTAAATGTCAGTTCTTCACCATATTGATTGATAGACTGAACACAGTCCTAATGACATTTCCAAGAGGCTTTTATGTAATACAAGATAAATTTGTTATTTTCATTGTATATAAAAGAATTTGAACAAGAACAAAACTAAATAACTTACACTCTCTGATTTCAAGACCAATTATTTTCTTATTGTTAGCTGCATTAAGATGGCTCCAACTCACAGCAACTCTTGTACAACAGAGCAAAATATTGCCTTATCCTGTGCCATTTCACATTTGCTGCAGTTCCTGAAACCATTGCTACAGTCACTTTGTCAACTCATCTCATTGAGTCTTTCTATTTTCAACTGACCCTCAACATTTTAAGGATGGTATCTTTCTTCAGGAAATAGCCCCTCCTAATATGTCCAAAGTATGTAGGTGGAAGTCTCCCTATCCTTGCGTTTGAGAAGGATTCCAACAGTCTTCTTCCAGGGCAAATTTACTTGGTGTCTTGACATTCCATAGTATATTCCTCACCAGCACCACAATTTATTGTTATTGTTGTAAGTTATTGTTCTGTCTTCTTTATTCATTGTCCAACTTCCATATCTATTTGACATGAAAATAACAAATAACAACCAAAAAGCAAATAACAACCAAAAAGATCATAGTTTGTTCAGGTCCACCTTAGTTCTCATGACTCTCTGGCGTTTGTCCAATACAGTATGTAACTTGATTTCTAGCCTACAGCTTCCATAGTATTGGTTGCTGAGGCAAATTAAATAAATTCCTTGACAATGTCAATCTTTTCTCCATTTATCATGATGTTGCTTATTGTTTTCTCAGTCTTGGGGTGTAATTAATATAGAAGGCAATAGTCTTAGCTTCATAAATAAGTGCTTCAAGTTTTCTTTATTTTCTACAAGTAAAATTGTATCATCTGTATACTAAAAATTGTTAATGGGTCTTCCTCCAATCAGATGCTACATTCTTCTTTATATAGTCCAGATTTTCAGATTATTTGTTTAGTAGATTGAATAAAGATGATGGAAGGATGCAACTGTGACTCACATATTTCCTAATTTTAAACCACACAATATGTTTGTTCTGTGTGAAAGACTGCTTCTTGTTATATGTACAGGTTCCCTAAGAGTAATTAAGCATTTTGAAACTATCACCCTCTGCAATAGTAGTCATAATTTTCATGATCCACATGGTTAAATGCCTTTGCATAGTTAATGAAACACAGGTAAACATCTTTCTGGTATTTTCTGCTTTCAGCCAAGCTCATTTAACATCAACAACAATATCCCAGTTTCCACATCCTATTCTAAATCTACTTTGAATTTCGGGTAAGAAAACAGTGATTAAAAATACTATGGCTTATATCAAGTTAATAGTTAATAAAATACAGGTGACTTGATTTCTGATATTCTTTGTTGTTAGTCAAGATCCATCTGACATCATAGAAATGATGCCTTCATTTAACAACTCCTATGAATGCAACTTAAACTTGCACATGATACTGTCAATTTTTAAAATATTCTGTCATCTTACTTTGGAAAAAGCATGGATATGAGTATTTCCTAACTGAAAGCCAGGAAGCTATCTTCTAAATTTCTTGGCATAGGTAAGGGAGCACCATCATCAATGCCTCCATTTGTTCAAACATTTAAATTGATATTCCATCAATTCCTAGTGTCTTATTTTTATCCAATGCCTTTGAAGTAATTTTTACTTCTTCCTTCAAAATAATTCATTCTTGAGTTTATGAAATAGTAGAAGTTCAATCAATTCTTTTTGGTACAATGACTCTGATATTTTTCCTAAGTTCTTTTCTGTGTCATACAATATTTTGCCATAAAATCATTTACTGAAGGACAGCACAGGATGACCAAGTAAAATATTACAATGAAATGTGCAAAGAGCTGGAGTCAGAAAATCAAAGAAGCTGATCTCACTCAGCATTTCTTAAGCTCAAGAAACTCAAGAACAAATTCAAGCCTCGACTTGCAGTACTTAAGGATGTTTGAGCAGAATAGTAAATGATCCAGGAAACATTAAAAGAAGAGGGAAAGAGTACACAGAGCCATTGTACCAAAAGGAATTGGCAGACACAGAAGAATTTCATGAAACAACGTATGAGCAAAAGCCTGTGGTGATGAAGGAAGTTCAAGCTTCTCTGAAAGAATTGGCAAAAAACAAAGCCCTAGGAATTGACAGAATGTCGATTGATGTATTTCAAAAAGCAGATGCTGCCCTGGATGTGCTCACCAAGTTGTACAAAGAAATCTGGAGGACAACCACCTGGCCTACTGACTGGAAAAGATCTAAATTTGTTCCCAATAAAAAGAAAAGTGATCCAACAGAGTGTGGAAATGATTGAACAATATAATTTATATCACATGCAAGCAAGATTCTGCTGAAAATTATCCAAAAACAACCAAAACAGCACTTTAACAGAGAACTGGCAGAAGTGCAGGCTGGGATTAGAAGAGGTCGAGGTTCTAGGGATATCATAGCTAATGTTAGATGGATCTTGGCCGAATGCAGAGAGTACCAGAGGAATGTCTATCTGTGTTTCATTGACTTTGCAAAGGCATTTGACTATGTGGATCACAACAAACTGTGGCTGACTCTGAAAAGAATAGGAATCCCAGAATACTTGATCATATTTATACCAAACCTATATTTGGACCAGGAGGCAGTCATCAGAACAGAGCAGGGAAACACTGTATGGTTCAAAATTGGGAATGGTGTACCCCAGGGCTGTGTCCTATCTCCATACTTTTTCAATCTATATGCAGAACAGATTATTCAGGAGACTGGGCTCTCTAAGGAGGAATGCGGCACCAGGATTGGAAGAGGATTCAACCTTCTTTATGCAGATGACACAACCCTGCTTGCTGAAATGGGGGAGGATCTGAAGCACTTGCTGCTTAAGGTCAAGGACTGTAGTCTTCAATATGGATTGAAGCTCAAAATCAAGAAAACAAAGATTTTCACCACTAGGCCAATTGGCAGCGTCAGGATAGATGGTGAAGAGATTGAGAATGTTGACAGCCTTAGTTTGCTTGGCTCCACAATCAACGCTCTCGGTACCAGCAGCCAGGAAATCAAGAGACGAATTGCATTGTAAAGTTCTGTTGTCAGAGACTTCTCCAAAGTACTGAAGAGAAATGATGTCAGTCTGGAGACTAAGGTGACCCTAATCCAGGTCATAGTCTTTGTAATTATTTACTATGCATCAATTATTTGCTATGGGTCAGTTCTGACTATCGTACACAATAACAAATCACACAGGAGGAGATTGTTCTCCTGTAGAACAATTGGTGGATTCAATCCTTGTGCTTTTGGGGATTGCAATTCAGCTTCTTACCAATAGGCAATAGAGATATTGGCATAGAGATAGACATAAAAGTCAATAGAAAAGAATAGCAAGCTCAGAAATAGACCCATATATGTAAAGTCAATGATTTTTTTACAAAAGTCTCAAGATATTCCAATGGAAAAGGATGGTCTTTTCAGCAAATAGCACAGAAACAATTGAATGATCTCCTGGAAAAAAATATATATCAGTAAACTTTGAATATATACAAGAGTTAACTCTAACTAAATCATATACATAAACGAAAAATCTACAACCGCTAGGCTTCTTTATGGACCCATATGCAAAAATCTTCGTGGTTTTGGATTATACATTCTTAACTATTAATTCATTTATTACTTATTTTCTTTTAAGCCAGTATGGTATTATTATCATTTTGATTGAGCATACTGATATTTGATAATAACAAAGCAGCTTTTTTTTTCTTAGACAACATTTTAACCACTAAGTTTATGACAAATGCATGTAAATAGGAAAACCAGGAAAACTGAAAGTAAAAAAATTGATTGTTGTTGTTGTTTAACATTAAGTCAGAATGTACCCATAGCTGACCCTCCAGTGGATGTTCAGAGGCAGTTAATTGAAACAACAGGAGATTAACTACAGGAATATTTTAATTGCAAGGAGAATTATATTTTGTATTTTTATGCAAATTAAATACTTTATACCTTTTTTCCAACGGCACCCTCCCATTGTGAGGTACTTTCCCACATGCATGTGTGAAATAGAATATGTAAGAGAATTATGAAACAAATTTGTGATTGCTTTTAGGAGGTCTTTGAATCTAACACTTACAACTTTGATTATTATAGTAATATAATTCTGTGTTTGCAGTGAATGACAAGGAAAAACAATGCCAGCATATTCATCTAGAAGGAGCAGTATTACTTCTCTATATAACTGAGCCCTGGTGATGCAGTGCAATATATCAAACACCGTTATCTGAAAGGTCAATGATTGTATCCACCACCTGTTCCTCAGGAGACTATAAAGATTTATTAGTAAGAAGCTGAGCTTCAATCCCAAAGGAATGCAGTTTGAATCCACCAGCTCCTCCATGGGAGAAGGATGGGCAAATTCCTCTCATAACATTTACTGTCTCTGAAAATCTGCTGGAGAGTCAGCTTTAAGTCAGTTCTAACTCAATGGCACACAACAACAATAACAAGGTGACCAAGTGTCAAAACCAACTCTACAGCAGTGAGCATTGCCAACAGAAGTAAGGTGGAATTTAAAATGAAAATTCTTCAAAGAGTATCTTCACCTGAATTTTTCCATCCTTTCAAAACAGTGCCCCGATCACATGAATTTATGTATTTTAGTCCTCTCTATTCTTCTCAGCCCTTTTCAGACCCACTCTCTTTAGGCAGAACATACAATAGCGAAGAATGCACCTTTTTGATGCAACTCTAGTGAACACCTTGCAAAATGCTTTTCCTGGATTAAAAAGTAATTTATTTCTTCAAGGGATAATATTCACTTTTAATTTTTTAATCAAATACCCCAATCTATAAATAAAAAATAACAATCTTCCTAACAACAGTTTCTATTTCTACATTTTCTTAAATATAGTTCATGAAAATTTTAAATGGACCTTTCTTTCTCTATGTAGACTATTTTTATCTAAAGGCTAGGATGTATGTCAACCAGACCCTAGATTTCTCTTATCCTTTACTAATACTAATATAAGGAAAAGTAGCCAAGTGACATTAATTTAAATAATATGGATGGGTCCTCATTTATCAGAACAATAAATACGTCCATATATTCATTATTTTGCTTTAATTATTTCAATAATTACAGTTATTTAGATGTTCCAAGCATTTCTTTCATTGGAGAGAAAAAACTAATGAATATTATTGCTAGTATGTTGTTGTTGCTGTTGATTGCTTTCGAATCAAGCATGACTCATAGTGATCTCATAAGCAAAAGGCTTGAAGCCTTTCTATAAGTATCAACATCAAAAGGCCTGAAGCCTTTCTATAACTATCGACATCTATCAAAGTTCATAGAGTTTCCAGAGACATGTTATTTAGAAAGTGGATGCCACTCCTGCCTTCAGATTGCTAGTATAGTCCATTAATAATATTGTAAGGGTGCTAGGGTGCTGTAGTCTATATAGAGTTTGAATTTACTAGGCACTTCATGGAGGAAAGATGGCAATCTATCTCCTCCCATAGGATTTACAGCACCTGAAAATCCAATGAAAGATCAATTATGAATCAGTTCTGGCTCAAAGGCAATGAATTTGAGGGTTTTGGGGGGCTTTTTAATTATAATATGTAACTCTCAACCAATATTGAATGGAAAGGACCTATCAAAATACTCATTGTAAAGATACAAAAGACAAATGGTGTTCTGGGAACTCATATTACTAAAAACATCATTACTCTTACAAAATACAATTTAGGGCAATGACTATGACATTATGATGTAATTTCATCAATAATGTATACTAAAATACTCTTGCTGGGATGTAAAGGTTATTCAGAGATGCCTGGAATCAGAGATCTCCTGTTATTAGCTGAGTGAATAGTTGAGGATATTGAGGACCAGACAGGCAACGTCGTGGGTTACCCAGGAACTTAACTGATAGATTTAGGGCAAAGATGCAAAGATTTGGTCACTGATACTTTTTCTCACAAGTAAATGAGTAAAAAATTAAACTAATGTTAGTGTTATTTAATAGCTGTGAGAGTAAAGACAAGTTATTTGATCTCTGTGAGCTTTAGTTTTGAATCAGAACAAGCTATATAATAATTATGCTAGTGCTCGATATTGTTGGGAAGATAATTTGAAGCAACTGTGTGAAAATGCTCTACATATTTTGTAATAAGCATAATAGTGATGAATATATTGATACCTAAAAGGAAAAGGCTGCTAATGAGCTTTGTAAGAAACCAGGAAGCTACTATGGTCCTATCAGGGAGCAAAATAATACTTCTCACTAAAATTAAAAGTGACTGATACGGATATCCACTTGGTTTCTCAAATTACCTTACAAACAGGAAACTGGTCCCTGCAAATCAATACTTACTGTAGCTCTAACTATAAATTTAACAGCTGTTTCATCTATTTTAAATAGAACTAGCTAGACCACTGAAATCTGAGCATATTACATGTGATTGACAGTTTTTTTCCTCAAGCTATAACTGAGCCTCTTGGATAAAGGTTAATTGCTAACTGTGGAGTGCTAATGATATCATATTGATGAAATTATAGGATCACTGATAGAGAAAAGGCTCCTGAAGCACTGAACCTAGAGGGAAGCTCTAAATAATAGCTATTGATTTGTTTCTCTAAAGACCTCTAAGTAGCACAAGCTACTCAGAAGAACAAAAAATATCCACAGGGTTTCTATTCTTTCACACTTCATTTTTTTGGCTTGCAATTTTCTGTCTGCCAATAGCCAATTATAATTTTAATAATTGTTTCTTGAAATAAGTCACATTCCCTGGGATAATGGAATATTGTAAATTATTATTATGATATTGCTTTTTATTGAGTTTTGTCTCTTTTATCAAATATATGTTATAAATCATAATAATCAAGCTACTAATTTACTGTTATTGTGTCAGTTCTGATTCTGAAATCTTCTACTGGGTTTCCAAGGTTGTAAACCTTAATGGGAGAAGATAGTCCAGCTTTCTTTTCAGGGAGACACAGTGGACTGCAAGCACAAAAAAGGTAGGGTGTTTGTGTTAGCAACACAACTCCCTATGGACTACACCACCAGAGCTCCCAAATAAGACAGCAGCTCCTAGATCTCCACGACAAATGAAAGGGGGAAGAATTCAGAATTAAGGCTGCATAGAGAAGTGTACTCGGGGTGGGGGGTGGGGGGAAGGGATGTGGGAATTGTATGCTAATGAAGGATTTTTTTTTCTTTTTCTCTTCAGAGGGGGCTGGTGGGGAGGGGTGGGCAGGGAGAAAAGTGCGGCAATGAATGAATGGAAATCCAATACCTCTGTAAATGTCTATTAAAATTAATAAAAACAAAACCAACAAAAATAGACAATTATTACATTGATGTTATTACACTAAGAAATATGCACTGGAGCTGAGTCAGGTCTGATTGAACAACAATTAATTTGAATTTGAGTTTTCTATTTCAAGGAATGAATATTTTACCAAAAATTATGTCATTCTCCTGATTACAAGTACAAAGAATTGGTTCTTTTGCATATTTCTCATTCATCATCTTTTACATGTTTGTGAGGTGATTGAAAATACCGTGATTTGAATCAGGCTTACGATATTTCTTTTGTTTTTGCAACAATTTGAAGAGTTCTTTGCAGCATACCTTATTTGATTTCCTGACTGCTGTTTCCACAGATGTTGATCATGGATTTTCCCCATCTATCACTGAGTTATTTATTGGTCGACTTGTGAGGATTTCTATTTTAAGTAAGGTAAAACCCACACTGGTATTTTGTCCATAGAATCCTTCAGTATTAAAACTCAAAGTTTGAATTCAAAATAGTTGATTTTTGTCCAGTTTAGCTCACTGGTGCCAAGATTATCAATCATCAATCATTAAATGTTCCATTTTGGTTCTGACAATTTCCAATTATCATAGATGCATACTTTATACATTCTGGTAATTAATGAATGATTGTAGCTGTTTCTTCTTACTTTAAGTCATGCCATATCAACAAATGAACATGTCAAAAGCTTTACTCTGTACACATCATTAAAAGCAACTCTATTTTCAGGAGATACTCTTCTCCATTAGTATGTTTAGTCCCTTTCAATCTGCAGGACTCACATTTTGTCCTATATCAAACAATATTCCCCTGCAATTCATAAGGTTTTTACATCTTAGTCAGGGTCATCTTCTGATCTGATAGAACTTGTCCACCATGAGTGGCCCTGCTGGTATTCGCAATATCACTGGCATAGTTTCTAGCATCACAGCAACACTCAAGCCACCACAGTACGAAAATCTAAAAGATGAATAGTTCTTATCTCCCCAAATGCCCTCTATTGTGTTCTCTATGCGTTTTACAGTAAATATTTTAATCTAGTTTTCCAGAAATAGTGAGTCCAACCTTTTAGTGTTTGATATAAACCTAGATCATGTATTTATCAAGAGTATCCCATTTATACATAAAAAATACACTAACAAATAATAAAAAGCCAAGATCTCTGTACAATAGGAAAAACTCAATGGAGAAGAGAAAGGGAAAAAACTACAGCTATAAAATGAAAAGAGAAATTATATTAAATTAAGAAATAATAGAAAAATACAAGAAGAAATGAAAAAATGTGAGAACAACCGAGGCAATCAGGATGTCACAAACATTGAAAGTGCTCAGCCTCACTCAGAAAGCCTAGCGCTCTCAGAAGTCCCTCTAAAGAAAGGCCTTGTGATTCACTCCTAAAAATATGGTTACTGAAAATCTTGCGAAACATAGTTCTTTTATGACACACATGGGGCTCACTATAAATCAACATCAGTCAGAAATTAAGACTCTGGAAACAATAAGCACTTATGCAAGTGAAAAGTATTAATTAAAGAGAAAGATAAAAATCTATAAGGAAGGCCAGTGGCAGCAGCAAAGATTAATAGGACAATGAGCAATAAATGTTGGGATGTGGAGAGATTGAAACGCTCACGCACTGCAGGTGGCACTGTAGAATGCCACTCTGGAAAGCAATTTGGAATTTCCTCAAAAAGCTGAGCATAGACATCTCATACAAGCCAGCTATTCTACTGCTAGGCATATATACCAAGGAAAATAGAGATTTGTATATTTATAATGATTACTCATGGTGGACAGTGTTTGGCGGAGCTCCCCGATTAAAACAAGCTGGAAGCAGGAGTGGCTTCTGAAATAGCTTGCCTCCAAAAACTTCTCGGAGAAATGATGATAGTTATACAAGTGTTCAGGTATTTCGTTCATAAGGTCACTATGAGTCATCTATGACTTGACAGCACTTAGCAAAAACAACAACAACATGTTTATAACAGCACCCATTACAATAGTAAGAAAATGGAAATGGTCTATATGCCCATCCACAAACAAATGGATTAATAATTTATGGTACATTCACATAATGGAATACTATGCAGCACTACAGTCTAGAGGGAAGTTTGCTGAGTAAATTAACTTGGTCTTACAAGGAAAAATACTGCAGAAGACAATTATTGTAAAAATAGAAGGATAACTAGTAAAATATGTCTAAAAGTCCAAAGAAAAAAGGGGAGGGGACAGGAAAGATAAGGATGAGGATGAGGATGAGAATGAGGATAGTCTACTTCGTTGGCAGATGGACAGGAGAAGGAGATGGGAGAGATGAGGTGAAGAAAAGGGAAAGATCCATTTCAGGCCTGAAAAGACTGAGTAATATTAGGCATAATCAATGATGGTTATTATAAGACATAATATGTATAAATGACTGTATGAAAACATTATGATTGAAAGAATGTGTGAGACACAATGTACATGAATGACACACAATGTATAAAAAATCATATTCAATGTAAAAATTTATAAAATCTGAGTGGCATTCACTTCCTAAATAACATACTTCATGAAACTCTATGAACCTTGATAAATGTTGATAGTTGTAGAGGGACTTCAAGCCTTTTGTTCATAGGGTCTCTATGAGTTGTGCTCAACTCAAAGGCAATCAACAACAACTACATAAGGAAGGCAGTTACAACCAGATTTATTATATCCTTCACCCTGGATGGAGGAAGCAATGTGGAAACTGAGGAATTGAACACCAATCAAATGCCCAGGAGAGCTGCAAGATGGTTGTTGCAGTCAAGCCCAATGTAAAAAGAATGCATGCTAATGGCAGAGTCACCCACTTCCAAATGGACTGTGGAGACCACCTA
This sequence comes from Elephantulus edwardii, assembly GCF_000299155.1. NCBI lineage: Eukaryota > Metazoa > Chordata > Mammalia > Macroscelidea > Macroscelididae > Elephantulus > Elephantulus edwardii. The sequence continues at coordinate 519,611 of NW_006400084.1, forward strand.
GCCAGAGTCTTTTCTCCATCCTTCCTGTGTTGTGTAAGCCCTAATGTCTTTTCTCAAGACCAGGGAAGGGAAGATATCACAGTGAATGAGTGGTAGTTAAGAATATATGAGTTATTCCCCTAAGTAGGACCTTTCGCAGACAAAAGGAGACACTACTTTTTGGAACATCAGACATAAAGGAGGACATCTGTTAACTTTTTCACAGATCTCCTCCAATCTTCTAAGAGCAGAACTACAACTGATTTAATTTCTAAAAATACAGAGAAACAACAATCTTGTGACAGGGATTTCATTAAGTAATACACAGAACATTTTTTCAAACTATTTTCAGTTAACTTTAATACTTTTGGTATATCTTAATGCTATTCAACCTATTTCTCCACAGCACATAGTCTACTTCTTCCTCTTCTAGCTCAACTCCAGCACAATCTCATTTCATTCCAATTGCTTAAAACAGTTGGATTAAAAAAAAACAAAATCCACAACTGCTCCATGGGACAAACATGGACAATCTCCTTCCAAGAGACTTATAGCCTCTGGACACCTGCCAGAAGGTTAGATATGAATTTGTTCCAATTCAACAACACATAACAACAACAACATATTGATTAATCTTCTACAAATTATCTCCTGATGAATTTATCTTTTATACCTAGGACACAACAGTAAATTATTTTGTACCTTATTCTAGGCATACGACAGCTAAAGAAACCAAAGGAAGTACAGAAAATATCAAATACATCAATCAGTTTACCTTCTTATAAGACACTGTGCTAGAGATGATAAAGTATTGAAACTAGTATAAAATTTAAAAGTATAATCTTGTATTATAAGATATTTCAGATTGAAGAAAGAGATAACAAAATTCAAGATCTTTCGAGAAACGAATAATGACTTTAGGATCAAAGAAGGAAGGAATAATAAATTAAAATTTCCAGAAATTAAGGCAGGCAGACCAAGGACTACAGCCTCCTATATGGACTGAAGCTAAATGTCAAGAAAACAAAGATTCTAACCACTGGGCCAACTGGCAGCATCAGCATGGATGGTGAGGAGATTGAGATAGTTAACAGTTTTAATTTACTTGGCTCCACAGTCAACGCTCTTGGTAACAGCAACCAGAAAATCAGGAGAAGAATTGCATTGGGAAAGTCGGCTGTGAGGGACCTCTCAAGAGTACTGAAGAACAACGATGTCAGGCTGGAGAATAAGGTGCGCCTGATCCGGGCTATAGTCTTCCCAGTTATGTGCTATGCATCAGAGAGTTGGACAGTGAATAGGGCTGATAGAAAGAGGATTGATGCCTTTGAGCTGTGGTGCTGGAGACGAGTGTTGAATATACCATGGACTGCTAGGAGAACAAGCAGGTTTGTCCTGGAGAGGGTGAAGCCAGAGTGTTCCCTGGAGTCAAGGATTCTGAAGTTTCATCTGACATATTTTGGGCATGTTGCAAGAAGGGACTGGTCCTTGGAGAGGGACATCATGTTTGGCAGAGTGGAGGGGAAGCAAAGGAGAGGAAGACCTTTGGTGAGATGGATCGATTCTGTGACTGGAGCGGTGGGAATAAGTGTGTTTGAGATGGCTAGGATGGCCCAGGATAGAATAGCATTTAGAGCTCTTGTACATAGGGTCGCTATGAGTCGCAAGTGACTCGATGGCACATAGCAACAACAACAACAACAAGGCAGGCTTTACAAGGGAGAAAAATTCCTAATACGAGAAACCTAACTTGATATCTGTAGCTTAAAGAATAAAAACCTTCTTGCTGTCCAGTAGGAACTTGCTCACAGTTGATCCTCCACTGGGTTTCAGAGGCTGTAACTAGAACAGGAGAGTGTCCATCTTTCTCCCAAGGTGGTGGATTCCAACTGCCCATCTTTGTGTTGCAAAGCAACTCCCTATCCATTAAGCCACCAGAACTCCCATAGTGTAGATTTTGAGACGTGTATGCTTGTCAAAATCATCTTTTGCTAATAGAAACTTGAAAAACAAAGATTTATGTGATGATCCTAAACAAATAAACCCGAACCCAAAACTTATAACTTTAATTTAAAAGTTCTTGAAAAAATAAAAAAGGAGAAAAATTTTATTAGCTTATCTTTGATCTGTGTGTTTAGTGATGCGAAGTGTGCAGGTCTATGGCAATCACCAGATTAATAGAAAATGATAATGTTTTCACGCATTTCACAATACTGCTTTTACCATAATAAAATTAGAAAATGAAATAAGTATATTGACACTATAAATGTAAGTTAATAAACTCTTTAATAAACTTATTAATATTTTTCCCAAAACTGTTCTCAATATCAAAGGACTAGTAAAAAGGAAATAATTACCGTAGTTGTGTAAAAATACAGAATTTCCAATGAAGAAGAGACTTTATTGTCACTCTACTTTAATGCCATTCTCGTACATGATGAAGGACATGAAAGCCCAGTGAAGTTAAGTAATGCTCCAAGATGTCAAAACCACTTAGCGACTGGATCAAGACTGTGACAAATGTTGCTGGGCCCTCGCTGCCTTTCAGCCTCACCTCAGTGCTCTCCATCACTCAACATGCTCTTGTAGTTCAGACACGCCACTGCAACCAAGGCTTTCCTCTCTTCCCTCAGCAGTCATCTAGGTAAGGTGAATCCAGAGAACACACAGAAACATATTCAAGGAACGCAACCCACTTCAAACCATCAGATATTTTTCTAGTGACTTTTTCTATAAAAAGTTGCTGAAAATAGGAACTACCACTCAATTCAGGATATTGACCTACACACATTCCTCTACCGCTGGCAGGAATGTTTTGCTTGCCAGAAGGTTCTGTATTTGCCACTGTTCTGGGATTTCAGGCATTTGTTATTATCTTCCTTAGCTGGCTTCTCCTTCTGTCACATTTCATCTCCTTAAGAATGAAATTACAGAACGTCGTCAATCAGAAGACATTTAACACTCCTTGCCCTGCCCATCAAAGCAGACACTCATGTGTGCACTCCCATTCTGAACAGCCTTATTTTGTTCAATTTGTAGGCTGAAATCCCTAAGTTGATTTTTAGGAGTGGCATCCACTTCCTAAACAACATGCCTTCAGAAATTCTATGAACTTTGATAAATGTCAATAGTTACAGAAAGACTTCAGGTCTATTGTTCATAGGGTCGCTGTGAGTCGGGCTCGATTCGAAGGCAATCAATTACAACACATTCACACAACCCCACACAGCACTCTCTCAGCTGACATACTTGTGTGGTACAAATAATTAAAAACTTTTTAATAGAAAATTTCAAGGTTTTTACCCATCCAGAGACACTTAAAAAAACTATCTGGTGCTGTGTTTCCTAAAGGTACACTCAAAAATCCTAACAAGTGTTGTATATTCTGCCCATTGTGGGTCATCATAAGTTTAAATCAAATCAACAGAAACTGCTTTGACCAAATAAGCCATTCTTTAGCTAAGTTATAGACAGCTTGGAATAGAGATGCCATTTGATCCAACAATCTCAGTATTAGGTATGTGTCCCAAAGAAATAAGAGCTTCTATATGAACAGACATACTTTGGACATGTAAGGAGGGACCGGTTCTTGGAGAGGGACATCATGCTTGGGAGGGTGGAGGGACAGCGCAGGAGGGGAAGGCCCTCTATGAGGTGGATTGATTCAGTGACTGGGGTAATCAGGATGGGGGTATCGGAGACAGTGCAATTGGCACAGGACAGAGCAGAGTTTAGGGCTGTTGTACATAGGGTGGCTATGAGTCGCAAGCAACTCGACAGCACATAACAACAACAACATATGAACAGATATTTGCATATCCATGTTTATAATAGCATTATTTGTCATATGAAGAGATAGAAATAATCCAAGCATTCATCAACAAACGAATGGGTAAAGAAATTATTGCACATTCATGTAATGGAGTAATATGCAACACAAAAAATTATCAAGAATTCACTAAACTTTAAATAAAATGGATGCATCTAGAGGATATGATGCTAGGCAACAAAAGTCACTCACAAAAGGTCTATTATTGTATAATATTACTATTATAAAAAGCTAAGGGTTGCGTACAGGTAGAATCATTCTTTAATAGTTATCAGGGATGAGAAGGAAAGGAGAAGAGAATAAAAATTAATAAATAGGTGAAAGGAAAGGCAATACACAATAAGAGGTTGGTAGGACATTGTGATTAAATATATTAATCTCTTGTCATTAAGGTACTTCTTGTGGCATGGTCTGTAGCAGTTGTGTTGCTAAAGATGATGCCTCTCTGGTAGTTCAAATCCACCCGTAGCTCTGAGGGAGAAAGATGAACAATCTTCTTCCATGTGATTTATAGTCTTAAAAACACACTGGAATGTCAGCTATGAGTCAGTTCTGACTCCACAACAATGAGATGAGATGAGATGAGATGGTAGTTAATGTCAGAAAAATATGTATAAATAATTGAATGAAATTGTAATTACAATATTATAAAACAAAATATGTTGTTGTTGTTGTTGTTGTTGTTGTTGTTGTTGTTTGGTGCCGTCGAGTCGTAGATGACTCATAGCGACCCTATGAACGAACAGCCATACATACTCTGTTCATACATAGAGTTTCCGGAGACAAGCCATTTCGGAAGTGGATGCCGCTCCTGCTTCCAGGCTAAAACAAAATATACTTAATGATTAAATAAAAAATTGGTATGATTAATAAATTTTCACTAAAAAAAAAATAAGGGGTGAGGAAGAAGCTCAGTTGTATTATTATATTTCTGCATACCTTGGATCATGTCTGTGCTTTTTCTATAGTGGCATTTCTCAAAGAATGACCCCTGGAAAAATATTAAAGCACATGTTATTTGCTGCCTTCAAATTGCTTCTTAAGTCATGATGATTTCTTGAGTTTACATAACAGGATCAGATTGTAGTTATCAGTGAGGTTTGTATTGATTTTTCACAAGCATGAATATGGTCAGTATCAAAGTAACTCACAGTCATGGACAAGTAGTGGTGGCTGTGTTTGTGGTGTGTTGGCCAAGAACTATGCCCAAGTCTTCCTCACAGAAAGCAAAAATTCTTCAATGAACCACTAGTGTCTCTGGAGTTGTTGTAGAGAAGAAATTCCTAGACCTTATCTAGACTTCACTGATATCTACAAAATAATTTTTTTTTTAAGTCCTGGAAGCTTACATTTTTCTAGCAAGTAGAGAATCAGTTCCTCTAAAACTGTCTACTCAGTGCAAGCTCCACAGATCAACAGCTTCAGTGTCACCTGGGACTTTGATAAAATTCAGAATCTCTATTCCCCATCTTAAGCCTTCTGATTAGAATATGCATTTTACCAAGACCCCTTGGTGATTCAAAGTACATTACTGCCAGCAAGTCTGTCTTGGAAGAAGGACAACCAGGGAGCTCCTTAGAGGCAAGGATGGTAAAACTCAGACACTTTGGGCATATTTCAGGAGAGGCCAGGCCTTGGGAAAAGACAACATGCTGGGGAAGGTGAATGGTCAGAAAAAGACAAGACCCTCAACAAGATAGGCTGACACAGTGGCTATAATAATGGGTTCAAAGTATGTTGAGATCATGAAGATGGTGTCACCTTGGGTGAGGTTCAGATCCATAGGGTGACACCTCTTCTGATTTTTCAGTCACCCTGAAGTATATATTCTAATCCTACCAGTTCATGGGGTCACTGTGAATCATAGTTAACTAGAGGGCACATAACAACAATAGCAAGTGATTCGACACACAATAAAATTGAAATGAATTCCTCTAAAAGAATTTGCCAGAAAGTTGGGCTATGAAGGCCAAATTAATTTCTCTTGTTGGAATCACTTGGCAATTTCTACCGTCTCACCCTGCCTTTTATGCGAGAGCTGTAGGCAAAAGTCATCTTTGATAAAAAGTTCTCAAGCAATGCTAGCCTCCCAGGGCAGCCTGAGGAACTTGTCTTTTAAACTAAAGTCTCAGAGCTTGACTGGCAAAGAAGATGCCTCCAGGCATTGCAAAAGGCTGCTGCCAGGGACGGGGCTTGCCTGAGGAGAGGCCAAGCAATAACTTCATTGCTCAGAATCCTTGAATCTAGTTGAAGGTAGTCTAGTAAACTTGAATTTTGTGTTGATTTTTGTTTAACTCATTGAAAACTTTGAGTAAATTCTGTATATTCTAAGAGTAATAAAAATATCTAACCCAGTCCACAACATTGGCAAGCATAATTTTTTCAGGCTTGACTTTCTGCCAAATTACAATTTCATATTATTCTTCCATGAAATCAGCTATTATCAATTTTGTTTTCTTTGAAATACACCTATTTTGTATCAAAACATAAACACATTGACTCACAGAATTAATGTGGCAAATGGCAAGGTAAGGAAATACCCATCTTTCTCCTAAGGAGCCACTGGTAGCTTAAACTTAAACGTGGAGCTTTTGGGTTTATAATACAATACCACCAGAGCAGTGTTGTTTCTGGTGGGTGCTGTCAAGCCACTCTGACCAGTTGCAATCCGATGAACAGATCAGTACCCTGCCCTGTTTAATACCATCCTCTCCATCTCTGATATACTTGAGTTTGTTGATACAGTCACTTTGTCAGTATATCAAGTTAAAGGTCTTTCTCTCTTTTGCTGACCCTCTTCCCTTCCTGGAATAATGACTTTTGCCACCAACTGGTCCTTCCTGACAACATCCCCAAAGTATGTGAAACAAAGTTTCACCATTTTTGCCTCTAAGTAGTCCCCTCCTTACACATTTTTCAGAGTAGAGTAGAAATTTCTTTGGATTCCAGGTCAAAAATACTTTCTTTAAATCCTGGTTCTATTTCCAGACCTTGAGTAAATAATTTATGCTGAGTCTTTCTGTTTCTTTAGAAAGTGAGGGAAATAATGCCTGCATTCTCTGTGTAATGTTGCTATGTACCATCATCAGAACCAACCCATGGCTTACCCGCCAGTGGGTTTTCAGGGACTGTAAATCACACAGGAGAATGTTATCTTTCTACAACAGCACGATTCAAGCATTGGAATGGTGATACAGTACTGCAGGATGAGCTCTGTGGATTTAAAGACACTGTAGCTCAAGCATACCAGTGATTGTGATGATGGCACATAATCAGGCAACATTGCATTTTGTTGCACATAGAAAGGGGTACTGTGAGTTGAAGCAAACTCACTTGCATTTAACAAAAAGCAGTTGGTGTATATTAGAGAATTTGGAATTTTGGATACAGTAAAAATCTATTTGAGAGCATATATTCAAGCTGTAAAATATTTTATAAATGTAATTGTTCTGAAGCCACATTGACGAACACAGAACGGATTTCTAATCTTTTTTCAAATGTTCTTGGACTTCTGCTTCACTTCGTCTATGAAGCATTAATGGTACTATCAAAGTGAAATCTCTGCTCGTACTTTCAGTGCCCGTCCAGACACCACCTTTGCACACTGGATTTGCTGCCTTTTATCTTTCATCTGGCAGTCAGGTTTCTGTAACACAACACCACTTGTGCCAACACAGTCACTGACGTGCATCTTGCAAATGAGATCCTTTGGGATTGCTAAATCAGATATTTCCCTGACGTCTAGACACATTCCAGAGCCTACTCCATTCATTATTGATGTATGGCTCTGCCACTTAGTCACCCAAGGTCTTTCTGATAAAAGCTTGCTTTCCACCACCTTTAGATGGTGTAGATTAACAAATTAGAGAGATTCCTGATTCAACCATAGGGCCATCCATGTTGTACTAGACCATAACAAGTAAAATCTCATTTTCAACATTCATAAAAACAACTTATAAGACTCATTTATGTTTTATATTAATATTATGTATCAGATAATTCCAAATTTTACCTATCTCATTACATCAAACGATGTAATTTCAAAAAGATCTAAGAGTTGTTACTATGTGCTGTCTAGTTGGAAACTATTCATATCCGACATACAGTGGGTTTTCGGAGCTATAAATGTTATAAGAGGAGATTGCCCATTTTTCTCTAGCAGAACAGGTGCTAGCACTGTGTGCTTTTGGGTTTGCAACACCACATGTGCCACAAGGCCATGAAAGCTCCTTATTTAATTAGAAATAGGTAAATACTCAGTGGCACAAATGGTTGTGTTATGAACGTTGCAGTTGTTGTTGTTGTTGTTAGGTGTCTTCACAGATCTGAGTCTTGTCCTATTCTACGCCATTCTCAGAATCTCTGATAAGCTTATTGTTACAGTCCCTGTGACAATCCATCTTGTTGAGGATTTTCTTCTCTTTATCAAGTCCTCCACCTTGCCCTACCCCATGACATCTTTTTCCAAGGACCTTCTCCCTACCCCATGAAGTCTTTTTCCAAAAGACTCATCCTTCTTGATAACATGCCTAAAGTATATGAGATAAAGTTTCATCAATACTTTGTCTAAATCCTCATTGCACTACTTCCAAGATAGACTTGTGTATGTTTCCTGGCAATCAATGGGATAGTCACTATGCTTCTACAACACCACAACTCAAAGGTATTGATTCATCTTCAAGCATTGGAATGTTGATATAATACTGCAGGGAGTGCCCTGTGGGTTAAAAGACAACTGTGAGCTCAAGCATACCAGTGATTGGGATCATGGCATATAATCAGGCAACATTGCATTCTGTTGCACGTAGATAGGGGCATTTAACAAAAACAATGCTCATATATGTCTATCAAAAGACTGCATTTCCCTGACTTTAAAGCATTCTGTATCTTTTTGTTGTGTTCAAATGGCTGACTTTTAACCTTTGTAAAGGTATCACACGAGCACAATTAAGTGTTCTGCAATTCTTCTTATTTATCATGCTATTAAAAATTAGTTTGTTGTTGTTAGGTGTCTATGAGCCAACTTCAACTCACAGAGACCTTATGAAGAACAACAGTCAATCTTTTGTTGAACCTATCCTGCATCTGCTAGGAAAGCAAACAGATTCATCCTGGAAAGGGTTAAACCAGGTGGCTCCTTGGAGGCAAGAATTCTGAGGCTCCATCTAACATACTTTGGACATGTTGTAAGGAGGGGCCGGTCCTTGGAGAAGGACATCGTGCTTGGGAGGGTGGAGGGACAGCGCAGGAGAGGAAGGCCCTCTATGAGGTGGATTAATTCAGTGACTGGGGTAATCAGGTTAGGAGTGTCAGAGACAGGGCGATTGGCACAGGGCAGAGCAGAGTTTAGGGCTGTTGAACATAGTGTCACTATGAGTCGCAAGCGACTCATAACAACACATAACAACAACAACATCAACAACACATAATAGCATAACAACACATAACAACATCCTGCATCAATCCATAGAGACTCACTGTATCGATCCATCTTGGAGGTTTTCCTTTCTTTCTCTACCCCTTACATTTCCCCGCAGGTTTTACCTCCTTGCCTTTAAGGAGAATCTTGGTTGCATTTCTTCCAAGACAGACTTGTTTGTTCTTTTGGCAGTCTGTCAATAGACTATTCTGTACTCTTCTCCAACACCACAACTCAAATGTATCTCTTCTTTATCTAATCTAATCCTTGTTCAACTTTCAGGTGCACAGGAAACAACTGAAAATACAGACAGCCTTGCTCTCTAGCATTTTAAAGAGGTCCTTGACAATAGATTTTTCCAAAGTAGCATGTCTTTTGATTTCTTGACAACTGCTACCTTGAGAGGTGATAGTGGGTTCAAGTAAAATGAAATTGTTGACTTCAATTTTTTCTCTATCATGATTTTGCCTATTGGCTCAGTAGTGAGGACTTTTGTTTCCTTGATGTTGAGATGAAAATTGTACTAAAGGCTATAGTGTTTGATCTTATTCGGCAAGTGTTTTTTAAAATAAGGTTATTTGTATTGTGTTGTTTGTTGATAAGTCTTCCTCCAAACTTGATGTTGTTACATGCCATCAAGCCACTTGCGACTCATAACAATCTTACGTACCTGAATCCTGCTCTATTTTGTGACAATTTCATTGTCTCTGACACATCTACCCCCATTACTTCCATCACTGAGTAAATCCTTCTCATCCAGAGTCTTCTCTTGAGCTGTCCCTCCACCCTCCCTAGCATGATGTCCCTCTCCAAGAACTGGTCCGTCCTTGCAACATGATCAAAGTATGTTAGAAGGAGCTTCAGAATCTTGGTCTCCAAGGAGCAGCCTGGTTTCACCCTCTCCAGGATGAACTATTTGTTCTCCTAGCAGTCCACAACATATTTAGTACTCTTCTCTAGCACCAGCTCTCCACAGCATCAATTCTCCTATCATCCCTAGTCATTGTCTAGTTTCCTGATGCTGAGCTCATAGTTGTGAAGACCATGGCCCGGATCAGGTGTACCTCAGTTTCCAGACTGACATCGTTGCTCTTCAGTACTCCAGAGAGGTCCCTGACAGCAGACTTTCCCAATGAACTACAAAATATTAATGATATTTTTTTAAAAATTTCCAAATTCCACTGAATCACAATTCTTTATAATGGGCATAAACAGGGATTTGTTCTAGTCAGTCGGCCAATAGTCTTCTGAATTTCTTGACATGGATGAGTGTAAAATGAGCAAGAGTCAGGTGGTAATGGCCATGTCTGCCATTTATCAGCTTCACAAAGGGGAACTGTTCCAGTCCACAGCATCAATAATACAAAACCAATTCCCAGGAGGTCAGATATATCCCCACACTTTCAAACCTCTTTCTATTCATTTCAGCATCGTCATTACTATTTTGCTGGATTCAAAAACTAATGTGATAGCTCACAGACCACACAGAACCATATAGAAGAAGTCAAAAGTTTATAATTCAGATTAATAACAGAATACAATTGAGACAGCTCCCAAAATGTGCATGTAAGCACCTCATCCTTGAGTCTAACACTTTCAGGCTAGTGGTTCCTGAGTTTTCAGTTCTGCCCATATTGGCTTCCCCTCCAAATTTGTCCAGGAAATTTCTCATTCCTGCCAATATTGGCTTTCCCTCTCCTACCACAAGGTCTCATCTCACATCAGGTCTCTAGTTTGGCCATGGTAATTGCAGCTGTCTTGAAGTGTGTTCTACATCTTCCTGCTTCTTTTTCACCAGGGTAGGGAAGATCTCTTTCCTCTTCACTCATAGGGTAAGATCCCATCTCCACAGCTTTGTTGATGTTGTTGTTATTGTTGTTGTTAAATGCCATCATGTCAAGCACGACTCATAGAAACTCATAGAACATAAGATCTGAACTCTATTCTATCCTGTGCCATCCTCACACTTCCTTACACACAAAATCACATTGCAGCAGTTGCCGTATCAATACACTCGATTGAGGGTCTTCCTTTCCTTTGCAGACCCTCCACTCTTCCCAGCATCATGACCTTCTCCAAGGAATAGCATCTCCTAGCAACATATCCAAAGAATGTTAGGAGAAGCCTCATCATTCTTGCTTCCAAAGAGAACTCTGGTTACACCCTCTCCAAGAGATGGTGACGAGACTGAAATTGTTAACAGCTTTAGTTTGCTTGGCTCTACTCTCAACTCTTGGTTCCAGCAGGCAGGAAATTAACAGATAAATTGCATTGGGAAACTCTGCTGTCAGATACCCCTCCAAAGTACTGAAAAGCAAAGATGCACCTGATATAAGCCATAGTCTTTGCAAGTACTTGTTATATTTGGAAAGCTGGACAATGACTAGGGATGATAGAAGGCGAAATGATGACTTTGAGCTGTGGTGCTGGAGAAGAATATTGAATATATACCATTGACTACTAGAACAAACAAGTTCGTCCTGAAGAGAGTGAAGCCAGGCTACTCCTTGGAGACTAAGATTCTGAAGCTTTGTCTGACATACTTTGGACATATTGGAAGGCTGAACCAGTCCTTGGAGAGGGACGTCATGCTTGGGAGGGTGGAAGGATAACGCAGGAGAGGAAGACCTCCATGAGATTCATTGATTCAGTAACTAGGGTAATTGGGGTAGGTGTATCAGACACAGTAATATTGGCACAGGATAGAGCAGGGTTTAGGGCTGTTGTACATAGGGTTCTTATGAGTCGCAGGCAACTGATGGCACATAACAACAACAATTATGGGAGAAGGATGGGAAATCTCCTCCCACATGATTATCTGCCTCTGAAAAACCACCAGAGGGTCAGCTATGTGTCAGTACCAACTCAATGGTACACAGAAAGCATTGCCTTAAAATTTTGACCAGAATGATACTCAGGTTCAAGGTGACAATATTTCACCTTGCATATTTGAGACATCTTAACAGGAGGGACCAGTCCCTAGAGAAAGAGACTATGTTTGGTAAAGCAGAGGATGAGCAAAGGAAAGGAAGAGTTTCCATGTGACAGGTTGACACAATGGCTGCCATAATGGATTTAAGCATAATTATTGTTAACATGATGCTGCCTAGAAAATGCTTTATTCTGTTCTGTACAGTGTTATGACAAGGCTGGGCAGAACCAACTCAACAGCAACTAATGACATTTATTTATTTTATTTTATGTATTTGTTTTATGTATATAAATAACAGCACAGTCTATTGTAATCAGTTGATGAGCATCATATGTTCTTTTTCCATTTAATTCCAAGGTTTTCGCATTTCATCATAACTCTTTACCTTGTATTCCTGAATTACTTTTTAAGAATCTCCTATTAAAGTCTTTCCTTTCATTATTTCTCCCATTTGCTTAATTCTTATTAGTTTATGAGAAAGCTTTGAAATTATCTTTTTTCTTCTTCTTCTTCTTTTAAAAAAATTTTATAGGGGACAGTGTGAACACAGTTCTGTACTCATTTTGGTCTATTCCTTCTTTCCTATATTCTAAATAACCTCTTACTTTTTTCATATCTGATATACTTAATATTTCCTGAAATTCTTAAAAAAAATAACCTGATCAGCATTTCTGAAAATAGATATCTAACAAAAAAAAATCCAAGTCTCTAATTAATTAATGAGGTCTGGTGGCTAATCCATAGGGAGACGCACTGCTCTCCAAAAGGTAGCGTTTCTCTGGAATTCAAATCCACCAACAGCTCCGGGCCGGTGGAGGGGGTAATGAACTATCTGCTTCCATGTAATTTATAGCCTCGAAAAACCTACTAGAGGGTCAGCTATGAGTCAATTGCAACTTGATGGCAAGGAGAAAGGATTATATTGCTAAATGCACTATGGTATTTTAAAAAGTGGTATAAACAGCTTCTAAAAAAACAAGGGTAGTATGGAAAGTTAGTTTACCAGCAAGCATCATGGACATTCAACATTTAGGGAAACAGCATATGATCAAGATCTGCTGACACTGAAAGAAGCCCAAATTGCACTGGAGATATTAATGAAAAACAACCATCTGAGAAGTGACAGAATACCAAAGGAGATGGCCCAACAAACAGATGAAATGTTGAAAGCACTTATCTTTATCTATGTATGTCAATAAATTTGGAGGACAGCTACCTGGCCAACTAACTGGAAGAGATCCAATCTTTTCCCATTTCCAAAGAAAGGCAATCTAATAGAATACAGAATTTATAAAATAGTATAATTAATATCACATGCAAGTATATATTTTCCTGGAAAGAATTCAAAAAAGACCTGCAACTTTAACTAATATGGAACTTTTTTTTCCAGAACAAATTCCTTCAATTTCCCTCAGATTCAGAAAAGGATGTACAATAAAGAATATTATGGCTGATGTCAAATAGATCTTGGCTAAAAGAAAATTAAGGATGTTTACCTGTGTTTTAGTGATGAAGTAATGGTATTTGTGTGAACCACTTAAAAATTATAGATAGTGCTACAAAGAATGAAAATTCTAGAACATTTCATTGTGTTCATGTAGAATCTATTCACAGATTAAGAAGCTATTTTGTGGAGAAAACAAGGTTAAAATCAGAGAATGTGTGTGTGTCAGATTGTGTCCCTTAATCATAATAATTAAGTCTATATGCTGAGCAAATAATCGAAGAAGCTAGACTATATGAAGAATGAGGCTTCAAAATTGGAAGAATCACCAACAACCTGAGATATGCAGATAATACAGACTTACTTTCTGAAAACTAGGACACTTGAGGCACTTATTGATGAAGCTCAAAGATTACAGTCTTCAGTGTAGTTTATATCTCAATATAAAGAAAACAAAAATCAGCACAACCTGGTCGATAAACAATGATAAACGCAGAAAAGATTGGAGTTATCAAGATTTCATCTTACGGAGACCCTCGATCAATACTCATGGAAGCAGCAGTCAAGTTATCAAAGGATGTCTTTCTTTGAAAAAAATCTGCTGCAAAAGACTTCTTTAAATTGTTAAAAAGCAAAGATTTGAAGTGTCACTCCATTATGTTCTAAAGCCACAAAATTTAAACATTCCTCCTAGGGCTAGATTTTAGCTACACTTCCTAATAGACCAAACTTCCCTAAAGATCCTCCTTCCCTTGGATGCTCTAAACTAATTCTTACACACCACGTATTCTATCATTGTTTACATCTAGTATTCCAGCTTCTCAGCATCTTCCTAAATAAAGCTTAAAACGTCATTTATTGCACCACATACTAGGAAAAAAATGGGACTTGAAGTGAAAAATCTAGCTTTGAGTTTTAATATGAGTAATTACAGGATCTTGAGCAAACTTGTAGCTTCTTAAAACTTCAGTGAAGAAGTGATACTCGGGGAGCTCTGGTGGCCTAGTGGCAAAAAGCTGCAACTACAATCCCAGAGGTGCATGGTTTGAATCCATCAGATGCTTTGCCGGGGAAGGAGGGACAATCTCCTCCTGTACCAGTCAGATCTGATTTGACGGTACACGCACACAAAAATAATAAAATAAAATTTAAAAAAAGAAGAATGTTACTCATCAGAAAACAATGACTATTATAATCATTGTAAATACAGCTAATTTTTAAAGGGCTCTAGTTATGTGCCAGCCTCTGTTTTAAGGACATTGGGTTCATTTAGTTCTTACAATAATGTTCAGTAAGAACTCCTATTAGAGTCAATTAATATGTGAGGATATTGAAACTTTGAGATGTTATATGGGCTGTTCAAGGTCACCTAGCACATTGGTAGAAGAGCTACTCATTGAACTTATGCACCTTTGAGTCTAATTAAATTAGGCAGATGACTAAAATCCTTGACCTAAAAAGATACTCAATATATTCTCTAACTTTAAATAATAATCATCCTACTTGACAGACTGGTTGTAAAATTCAAATAAGATAAAGTTTTTAGAAGTTCTTCGTAAAAGGTAGTTTTCTGTAAATATAAAATGTATTGTATTTGTTGCTATGATAGTTTCTCCTTTGCATAATCCCACGAGATCTTTGCTCGATATCTTGTACAGGCCATTTCTTGTTTTTCACTCTTGATACTTATTAGTTTTATAGATTTCTATCACAGTTGCCTTTTGAAAACTCTTCATTTTTTAAATTCTTTCAAATATTTCCCACTAATCCTTCTTTAGAGAACTATAGTGGCCTAGTAGTAAGAAGCTGCAGTACAATCCCAAAGGCATGTGGTTCAAATCCACCAGCTGCTCTGCAGGAGAAGAATGGACAGTCTCTTCCCATGCCATTAACTGCCTGTGAAAACCTGCTGAAGGGTCAGCTATGAGTTAGCTCATACTCTACCGTTTTCATTTATGCACATTTTTTCCTCACAGTCGACATTTTTCTCTATGGTGGTCACATTCTTTGACAATTGGTCATGAGCACACCCTTATTCTGTTTGCTCTGTTTCATTACTCTTGAAGTTACAAAGAGTTTTGGACCTTGGTTAATAGTTTCATTAAGTATATTTTGTGTGTGTTTTAAGCCCTATCTGTGTGTGTATGTTTCTGTATGTATTTTATGTACAGATTCCTCAGAACAATCAACCGTTTGAGACCAAAAAAGCAACAATGTTATAAAAACAAACCTCAAAAGGCAGAAAGATCATAGAAGAAGCCATGCAAATATGAAGCCTAGGGAAGAAGCAAAGTGTTGTCATATTGAGGAAGTTACAACTAATGTGATGAAACAAAATGTGTATAAATTATTGTATGTTGTTGTTGTTAAGTGCTGTGGAGTCATAGATGACTCATAGTGGCCCTATGAACACTTGTATAACTTTCATCATTTCTCCAAGTTCATAAAGTTTCCAGAGGCAAGTTACTTCAGAAGTGGATGCCACTCCTGCTTCCAAGCTAGTTTTAATCAGGGAACTCCACCAAACACTGTCCACCATGGCCATGGGTAACGATTCGCATTTGACACATCAGTGTCACAGCAACCACAAGTTACCTCTGTATTGCAAATGGACAGACCAGTGCTATATCACTTAGAAGAAATGAATTTGATTTGTAAAGTTTAACCTAAACCAAAATAGAATATATTTTTTAAGAGTTTGTTATGGGAGACAGACTCTTCTTTGGCGTGGCCTTCTCTGTTCACTCAAGAACTACCATTATTTAACAAAGCTTTGTTCACTTGGGAAAGAAAGAAATAAGTTATTATGTAGGACTTCAATCTCCTACTATGAGCATGATATTGAGTGACTATAATTGTACTTCTTTTGATTATTAATAAATTAGTTCAATAATATTTATCTAATGTATGCCACATTAAAAATGCTATGCCAGAGATAAAAGGCAAAGGATTAATTTTATATATTTCTAAAAACTTTCAGTTTTGAGTGATTTCTTGCAAGAGAAACTAGATCATCTTAATTTGGTGACTTCCCTTCATCTTCTTCCTTTAATTAATGTTGGTTGGAGACTCCAGATTCTGAAGAAAGAGAAGAGCAAAGAGAGCCATGAACTTGGAAATCAATATGGTGTAATACTTGAAGGACTATAATGCTAAGAAAGTCATTGTAATCAATAATCAGAATCAGAATTTACTCAGGATAAAATTCATTTTATTGAACATCTTGGTGAAAACTTAAAGTACATTAAGTATATTAAAGGAGATAAGCAAAGGTATAACTGCCATTTTAAAAAGAACAAAGTTTTGAAACATAAGCATAAATGAAATAAAATCAAGTAGGTGGATTGACTTCAAGAAGCAATAAAACTACTTGAAAAATCAAACATATTAATTATTGAAAGTTTGAAACTGCACCAAATTGGATCAATTGTACCCTGGAGTTTGAAAAAGAACTAATTAATGAGTTTGAAAAATAGTACTGAAACACTCACTTAGAATACAATATTAAGAGTCAAAGAGATTAAAAATATGAAGGAAAAGTTAAGAAGCATGAAAGATTAATTGAGAAGCCCAAATATCTGACACTTAACAAAAAATGTAAAAGAAAGTGGGGGAAATAGGAGTAGGTCACACTGGAAGACGCTTGTTATTATTTGTCAACTTCAAATCAGCTCTGACTCTATGTACGACAGAAAGGAACTCTTCTTAATTCTATACTATCCTCACAATTTCTTCAGTGGTATAGTCCACTGCTCCAATCATTGCATCAGTTATCTCACTGAAGTAATTTCATTTCTTCTCTAGGTCTCAACATTTCCAAGTATCATGTTTTTACCAGGAACCACTCCCTCCTTATAACATATTCAAAGTGTGTGAGACTTTATCTTGCTTTTAAGAAACACCCTGACTTCACTTATGCAAGATAGATTTGTTTACTCTTTTGGTAGTCCATGAAATATTCAATAGTCTTCATCAATAACATAATTTAAAGACATCAATACTTCTATCATTTTTATTCATTGTCCAAGGATTGATAAAAGAAGCTTTAGTCACATATACAAATGGAATAGAATTGAGAACCCAGAAATTAACCCATCTATTGTTGTTGTTGTTATGTGCCATCAAGTCACCTGTAACTCATAGCCATCCTACGTACAACAGCCAATTTCATTGTCTCTGACACACCTACTCCCTTGACTCCAGTCACTGAGTCAATCCATTTCATCAAGGGTCTTCCTCTCTTGCACTGTCCCTCCACCCTACCAAGCAGAATGTCCCTCTCCCAGGACTGACCATCCTTGTAACATGTCCAGATTATGTGAGACAGAACTTCAGAATCCTTGCCTCCAAGGAGCAGCCTGGTTTCATCCTCTCCAGGATGAATGTGTTAGTTCTCTTAGCAGTTCATGGTATATTTAATGCTTTTCTCCAGCACCACAGCTCAAAGGCAACAATTATCCTTCTATCATCCCCAGGCATTGTCCAGCTTTCTGATTTATTGCACCTATTTCCAAAGACCATGGCCTGGATCAAGTGCACCTTAGTCTCCAGACTGACATCATTGCTCTTCAGTACTGTGAAAATACCCTTGACAGCTGACTTTCCCAATACAGTTCATCTTTTGATTTCCTGGCTGCTGGTATCATGAGTGTTGATTGTGGACCCAAGTATACTAAAGCTATTAACAATCTCAATCTTTTTACCATCTATCATGATGCTGCCAAGCAGCTGGTAGTGAGAATCTTTGTTTTCTTGATGTTGAGAGTCAATCCATCTATCTATAGTCAATTAATATTTGAATAGGAAACAAATCTATAAATGGGTAAGTGACAATTTCTTCAACAAATGGTGCTTGCAAAACTGGACCTGTAGAAGCTGAAGCAGGATTCCCATCTCACACCATGCTTTTGTTGTTTTTGTGTATCTTAGAGTCAGAACCAACACATAGTTGTCCCTCCAGTTGGTTTTCAGACGCAGTTAATCATACAGGAGGAGATTGTCCATCCTTCTCCCACAGAGCATCTGGTGGCCTCGAACAGTGTGCCTTTAAAATTACAGCACAGCTTCTTGCCACTAGGTAACCAGGGCTCTCTATCTCATAGAAAACACAAAAATCAACTCAAAATAGATCAGAGACATGAAGGTAAGGGCCCCAACCCATAAAGACTGTAAGGGACAAAATGGTACAAAACTTAGAAGGCCTAGCCCATGTTATAAATAGGCTGGCAAATACAGCCAGAAATGCACAACAAGGAGAGGATGAAATTGATGAAAGGGACCTGCTAAAGATCAAATTCCAGTGCACATCAGAAACTTTTACCAATAGGGTGAATAGAAAACCTACTGACTTGGAAAAAAATATTTTGCAATACCATTTCAAACGAGGGTCTTATAATAAAAGTTTACAAAATACTGCAAGGACTCCACAAGAAAAAAACTGGTAACCTAGTTACAAAATAGACAAAAGTCATAGAAAAACTCTTTGCAGAAGAAGACATTTGGATGGCCAATAAAAGCAGCAAGAAATGCTCAATATCATCGGCAATAAAAGAGATGCAAATCAAAACCACAATGAGATGTCATCTTACCCCATTACAGTGGCAAAGTTTAACAGGACAGAAAGCAATAAATATTGGAGAGGAAGTGGAGAGGTTGGAACTTTCATACACTGTTGGATTGTAAAATGGTACTATCACTCTGGAAGACAGTTGGGCAATTCCTCAAAAGCCTGAACAATGTGTGAGTACATGCCTCATTCTGAAAAGTATTTTTTTGTGTCATCCCAGAGACCATTAAAACTCTGGTAACTATGAAATGATCTCTGTGTGGTACAAATCAAACGATTTATGGTACCAGCTGATATTAAGATGTAGCACTAATGGACTTTTGAAAAAAAGTTTTACCTGAAACATGGTAGGTAAGTCTATGGAGAATAGTCTATCAAGAGTATTATCAGCCAGCAGTGAATCTAATTATCTCTGTTGTTAGGAGCTATTGAGCCGACCACAATTTGTAAAGGTCCTGTGAATCACAGATCTGAGTCTTATCTGAGCCTGTGTCATCCTTACCATCTCTGAAATATTCAAGTTCATTGTTATAGTCAATGTGTCATTCCCTCTTGCTGAGGACATTCTTCTCCTTATCTTAATCTCCATTTTTCCCAGAATTATGTAGTTTTCCAAGAACTAGTTCCTCCTAAAAATATATCTAATCTATATGAGAGGTTTCACTATCCTTACCTCTAAGGAGCACCTAAGGAGCAATTTCTCTAAATCAGACTTATTTGTTCTTTAGTAGTCCTTGGACTATTCAGTACTCTTTTTCCAAAACCACAGTAAAAAGGTGTCAGTTCTTCTATAGTTCTTATTCATTGTCTAAATATCAGATACATTGAAAATAATTGAAAACATCACGGCGTTAATCAGATGCACCTTCATCTTTAAATTTACATCATTGCGCTTTTGAAAGGTCTTTGACAGCATATTTTCCCAATGTAACCCTTATTTTGATTTCTTGACTGTAATTACCATGGGTCATGATTATGGATACAAGTAAAATGAAATCATTGACAACTTTAGTATAGGTCAAGGTTTAGATACACTGTTTATAGAGTTACTATGAGTTGTAGTCAACTTGATGGCACATAAGAACAATAACAAAATCACAATGTTTCCTATTGGTCTACTGGTGAGTACCTTTATTTTCTTGATGTTGAAATGTAATGCAGTATGGAATACTGTAGTCTTTGATCTTCTGCAGTGAGAGTTTCAAATTCTCTCCACTTTTAGCAAGCAAGTATGTATCATCTGCATGACACAAGTTTTGGGTGAGTTTTCCTCCACTCTTGATGTCATAGTCTTCTTTATATGGTCTATTGTTGCTGTTGTTATTATGTGTCATCAAGTTGCCTGCCACTCATAGCAACCCTATGTGCAACAGCTCTGAAGCTTACCCTGTCCTGAGCCAGTCTCACCAACTCCAACACACCTACCCCAAATTCCCCAGATACTGTATTAATTGATCTCTTCTGGAGTCTTCCTCTCCTGCACTGTCCCTCCACCCTTCAAAGTATGATGCCCTTCCAAAGGACCTGTCTCCCCTGGTCACATGTCCAAAGTATGTGAGATGGAGCTTCAAAATCCTAGCCTCCAAGGAGAAACTTGGTTTCAGACCTATTTATTTTGTTGGCAATCCTAGCTATATTCAAGGCTCTTCACCAGCACCACAACTCAAATGCACCAGCACCACAACTCAAATGCACCACAACTCAAATGCACTATTTCTTCCTCTGTTAACCTTAGTCATTGTGAAAGTAATTGTAAAGACCATAACCTGGATCAGATGCACCTTAGTCTCTAGACTGGCATTGTTGCTTCACAGTACATCTCACGGGTCCTTGACAGAGATTTCCCCAATGCAATTCATCTTTGGATTTCTTGACTTTTGGTGCCAATAATGTTGATTGTGGAGCTGAGCAAGCCGGAATTGTTAACAACCTCAATCTTGTCTCCATCCATCATGGTGCGGTGCTGCTAATTGGCCCAGAGGTGAGAATCTTTGTCTTCTTGATACTGAGCTTCAATCCATATGGAAGACTACAGTCCTTGACATTCTGCAGCAAACACTTTAGTACCTCCTCAATTTCAACAAACAAGGATATATCTAGCTTCTTTAATTATTTGCTTAGCATACAGATAAAATTCACATGAAGAAAGGATACAACCTTGGTGCATAGCTTTTCTGATTTTAAGCCATGAAGTGTTTCCTTTGACTGTTGGACAACAGCTTCTTGGTCTAGATATAGGTTTCATATGAACACGGTTAGGTGTTCTAGGATTTCCTTTCTTCTCAATGTTAACCAGTTTGTTATGATCCATATAAGCCTCAGCATAGTCAACAAAGCACAAGTAAGCATCTTCCTGGTGTTTCCTGTTTCTACCAAAGATCCATCTGATGTCAGTAATGATTTCCTTCTTTCATAGCCTCTTCTGTATTCTCCTGACTTTATGGCAGTTCCCTACTGATGCACTGCTTCAAGAATTTTTAATGATCGTCAACAGAAATTTAGTTGACATGATATTGCTGAATTGTTTCCACATTCTATTGGATCACCATTTTTTTGGAATGAGGACAAATGTGGATCTCTTCCATTCTGTTTGCCACATATCTGCCTTCCAAATTCCTTGGCATAGGCTGGCGAGCCTATTCAGAACTGCCCCTGTTTGTTGAAACATGTCAATTGATAATTCATCAATCCCTGAAGCATTATTCTTTTCCAATGTTTCCACTGTAGCTCCAGCTTCTCTGGATTCTGTGAAGAAGAATGTGGTATCAGCATTGGAGGAAGACTCATTAACAACCTGTGTTATGAAGCTGATACACCTTACTTGCTGAAAATGAAGAGAACTTGAAGAACTTGCTGCAGAAGATCAAAGGATATAGCCTTCAATACCAATTATAGATCAACATAAAGAAAACAAAAATTCTCACCACTAAACAACTAGGCAAGTTCATGATAGATTGAGATAAGACTGAATTGTCAAAGATTTCATTTTATTGGATCCACAATCAACACCCTTAATACTAGCAGTCAGGAGATCAGGAGACATATTGCATTGGGAAATCTGTAGTCAGGGACCTTTCCAAATTACCCAGGAGTGATGATGTCAGTTTGAAGATGAAAGCGTATCTGATTCAGATCATGGTCTTTCCGATCACTTGCTATGCATCTGAGAGCTGAATAATAAGGATAACAGAAGACAAATTTGTGCCTTTGAAATGTGGTATTGGAGAATACCACATAGACCTCATAGACTGCCAAAAGAACAAATAGATAGATCTTGGAGGAAAGGCAGCCAGAATGCTCCTTGGAGACAAAGATGACAGAGCTTCATTTCACATATTTTGGATATGTTGTTAAGAAAGATTATTCTCTGTAAGGGGCATCATGCTTTGAAAGGCAGAGGGTAGATGAAAGAGAGGAAAACCCTTAATGATATGGATTGCAACAGTGACTGCAGCACGGGCTCAAGTGTGTCAGAGATTATGTGAATGGCACAGGACACGGTCAAATCTGTTGTTCATAAGGTCACTAGGAATCATGCTTAATCAACAGCACCTAACAACAACAACAACCAGTGCAGCTTGAACTTCTTCATCACTATCGGTTCTTGAGCTAGTTGGTCATCTCTAGAAGGTGTGATCAAGAATGGCCAGAATATATTGGGTAAAGATATAGCTTTGGGGTAAAGCTTGGGATGTAGCTTTCCCTGATAACTCTCCCAAAAGAGTGTGGAAATTTTCGAACAATATCACTAATATCATAAGCAAGTAAAATCCTTCTGAAAATTATCCAAAAACTACTGGAACAATACCTTGACAGCGAACTATCAGAAATACAAGTTGGGTTTAAAAGAGACCACTGCACTAAAGACATTATCACTATTGTCAGATGGATCTTGGCAGAAATCAGAGAGTACCAGAGGGATATCAATCTGTGTTTCAATGACTATGCAAAGGCATTTGACTGTGTTGATCACAACAAATGGTGGCTAACCTTGAGGACAGTGGGAATTCCAGAACACTTGATTGTGCTCGTGTGAAATCTATACTCAGTTCAGGAAGCAGTTCTCAGTACAAAGCATAGTTCATAATCAGGGAAAAAAGTGTGTTAGGGAAGTATCCTGTCTCCATACATTTTCAATCTATATGCAGAACAGCTCATTCGAGAGGCTGGGCTATATGAGAAGCAATATGGCATCAGGATTGGAGAAAGATTCATCAACAATCTATGTTATGCAGATGATGCAACTCTGCTTGCCTAAACTTAGGAGGACCTAAAGTGCTTGCTGCAGAAGGTCCAGGGCTATAGCCTTCCATACAAATTGAAACTCAACATCAAGAAGAGAAAAATTCTCACCTCTGGGCCAACTGGCAGCATCATGATAGATGGATAAGAGATTGAAGATGTTAACAATTTCACCTTGCTTGGCTCCACAATCAACACTTTTGGCACCAACAGTCAGGATTGCCCTAGGGACATATGCTGTCATGGACCTATCAGGAGTACTGTGAAGTAATGATGTCAGTCTGGAGACTAAGGTGTGCCTGATACAGGCCATGGTCTTTGTAATTACTTGGTATACATCAAAGAACTGGACAATGACTAAGGATGAAAGAATTGATGCTTTTGTGCTGTGGTGCTGGTAAAGAGACTTGAGCATACTATAGACCACCAAGAAAACAAATAGATCTGTCTTTAAGATGGTAAAATCAACTTCTCCTTGGAGGCTAGGATTTTGAAACTCTGT
>NW_006400084.1:544028-556118 GCF_000299155.1 Elephantulus edwardii
GCATACATTATTGAACCCATCTTACTCAGTCTCTCCCCAACCCCAAGGACAGTTTTTATTCTAAAACCATCTATATTTTGGAGTCACTTTATCAAAGCAACTTAAGCCCATAGGAAATAAGATTGTAACATAGTTCTGGTGGCCTAGTTGTAAAAAGCTATGCTGCAACCCTAAAGGCACATGGTTTGAATCCACCAGTTGTCTAACAGAGAGGTATGGGCAGTCCCCTCCCTTGTAATATTGCCTCTGAAAATCCACTGGAGGGTCATCTATGAGTTGGTTTTAACTCAGCAACAACAAATAGGCAGGAAGATGATGACAGAGAGGTCTACCACTTCTAGGACCCCCACTCCACGCCAACCGGGGTTACTGGAACTCAGAAACAGTAGGATGGAAATAAAGATGGAAAGTATTTTCTAAAAACAAAGGGGAAAGGGGGAGAAGGACTACAGCCTTAAATTATATTTATCATAGTTAGAGAGGGATATCATGCTTGGGAGGGTGGAGGGACAGCACACGAGAGGAAGACCCTCAGTGAGATGGATTGATTCAGTCACTGGGACACTGGGGATAGGCGTGTCACAGACAGACTGGCAAGGAATAGAGCATGGTTTAGGGCTATTGTATAAGAGGTCGTTATGCATAACAACAACAACAAAGTAATTAATTCATTACCTTATCATAAAGACAAGAAATGGAGCCAGTTGGTTGGTCAGAGTAGGATAAGCAGTTAGACCAACTTAATGTTGAACTATTTGTACTATTACTATTTTTGTTGTTGTTGTTTCCCTACTTAAGGGCTGCATTGGTCTCCGAGATGGGCATGGGGCCCATTAAGCAACCTGAGTGTGAGAGTTAAGAAATTCCAATTGTGAAATTTGTAGCAAATGGTAGGAAAGACAGTTTGTTATTGAAATGATTCCATAGTTCCTATTTACACATATCCATCATTCTTCTGGCCTAGTGGTAAGAAGCTGCACTACAATCTCAAACACGTGGTTCAAATCTGCCAACTGCTTCACAGGAGA
This sequence comes from Elephantulus edwardii, assembly GCF_000299155.1. Classification (NCBI taxonomy): domain Eukaryota; kingdom Metazoa; phylum Chordata; class Mammalia; order Macroscelidea; family Macroscelididae; genus Elephantulus; species Elephantulus edwardii. The sequence goes on from NW_006400084.1 coordinate 545,057, forward strand.
ATGAACAATCTCCTCTCGTGTGAGTAACTGCCTCTAAAAACCCACTGGAGGGTCAGCCCCAGTCAGTTCTGACTCAACAACACACCACAACAACTTGTCCTTCTAACTTTACCCACTTAGTCACCTCAGCTGGGTCAGTTTGATGGTCTCTGGTTCAAATATCATTCCCAAGGCTTGGGTCCTTCATAACAAAATGACTTCTTGGTTAGTCACTACAAAGTTTTTAGACTCTGCATAAATCATCCTTTACACAAATTATCTTTCCCATACCTTTCACCACAAATTCAGCTCAAAGTCATTTCAATGTAAAATGTATTTACTGAGCATTTGTTTGCAAGTCTGCATTTTTCTATCATGTTCTATTTCTCTCAGAGACATCATCCATTCAGGGTTCTTCTCATCTCCCCCCACTTGCTTTATCATTCAACTTCAGGAATACTTCTAGGGTCATTCCACCTAATACTATCTAGATTAGGCTTCATGACAACTTCTTATGGTCTTATTCCAAATCTCTCCTTACTCTATGTATCCCGTATCTTCAAAAAGTAGATTTGAGTGCTTGATTCTGCAACACATATACTAAAGTTGGAATGACACAGAAAAAATTAGCATGCCCCCTGTGCAAAAATGACATGTAAATTCATGGACCATTCAATATTTTTTTAAGGAGTAGATTTGATTATATCACTGCCTCATCTTTCAAGACCCTCACATAATTACTCATTTCTTTGAGAAAACTATACCCTAAAGTGTTTAACTCGTATTCCAAAGCCCTCTATTGATCTTTAACTTTGGGTTTCAATATTCTATTAACATCAGATTAGGAAGTTCTTAAGATGATTGCTTATTATTTATACTATTGATGTAAATAATTCTATTAACATCAGATTAAGGAGGTTTGGTGGCCTAGTGGTAAGAAGCTGTGCTGCCAACCTGAAGACACATGATTCAAATATACCAGCTACTCTGCAGGAGAAAAATGGGCAACCTCCTCTTGTGCCTCTAAAAACCAGCTGGAGATTCACCTATGAGTCAGTTCTTACTCAATGATACACAACAACAATTCTATTAAAAGACCTGAGAAAGTCACTTTCTCCCTCCCTCACAGACGCATTAAAGTATAAAAATACATCAAGACCTTGTTTTATTCTTGCCTGCACTTTGTGACCATCTGGAAAATTCACCCTAAGTGTACCAAATAAGCTTTTGCAGTTCATTGAAAGTCCTTCCTTTGTTATCCACAAAATTGTAAGAAAAAATTGCAGAGGCTTCTGACTTTTCATTGTAAACATATCCCAGTATATGAAGAAATTGTCTTCATAATATTCTTTCAGTATCACTGCCCAGAGTTATTTTCCAGAGGTTTTATGGTAGGGAGCCTTTGATTTTATATTCTCAGTTTCATGGAGTGTAACACCATCATACTGCCTTTTTGGCCATATCCTATACCATTCTCAGGAAGATACTATTTCTATTGGTTTCACTTATCTTTATATTTTCGAGTCTTCATAAGCAGTCTCCATCAAAAAACTCGAGCTGAGGAAAATAAACTACAGATAAAGTCTACTGACATGGTAATAGAATGTTCATCATCACCTCTCTTGAATTTTCTACTCTGATAATTCTTGGTGTAAAAAAAAATGTTCTTTTGATCTTTAAGTAATAAAATGTTTTCATGTGACTAGTAGTTCACTTCATTAAAATATAAAACTAACAAATTTTTAGCCACTTATTTTTCCTTTAGATCTTATTAACTTTCACAAATTAGTAATGATTTATCTTATGAATAATCTTTGGGGGTTTGTATCTATGGTTTTGGAATTAATTTCTTGTGTATTGGAATGCTTACAAAGTTTATATACATTGTGTTTAACACTATTCCTCATTAATGATGTGTTTCATACAATCATTGTCATGCATTAAGTTTTATAAAATTAACCACCATTGTATCTTGATACCCATCATACCCTATCTTTTAATCTGAGTCCTTCCATTTCCTTCTGCCCCTTCCTCAAATCACTAAACTGTGCAACTCTGTGGTTTCACCCCTTAGCCATCCTCACCCCCCTCCTCTCAACCCTTTCCTCCTTGGGTTCTCATGCATATTTTACTAGGTATCCATCTATTTTTTACAATAATGGTATTATACAGTACTTATCCTTATGAGACTGAGATAGCTCATTCATCATCATGCTCTCCAGTCTCCCTCAAATAATGTAGTATTTTTCTCAATTGTTGCTCCTGAATGCTGCATAGTATTCTATTGTATGAATGTATCACAATTTATCAATCTATTCCATTATGGTTGGACATTCGGTGTGGGAGTGGAAGGATAAAGATCGTTAGGGGTGAAATCACAAGTTGCACAGTTTGGTGGGTCAAAGAAAGTGCGGATAAAAATGAGAGTGATGCAGGTGAAAAGAAAGGATAATGATGAGCAAAGTTTAATAGTGTATTTTCTAAAATACAATGGAGCTCTGGTGGCCTAGGGGCAGGAAGCTGCACTGCAATCTCAGAGGTGAGCAGTTCAAATCCACCAGATACTCTGCTGGAGAAGGAGGGACAATCTCCTCCTGTACCAGTCAGATCTGATTTGACGGTATGAACATAAAAATAATACAATAAAATTTAAAAAATTAGAAAACATAATGCATGAAAATGATCTGGAGAACAGCCAGTTGACCCACTGACTGGAAAAGATCGATATTTGTTCCCATTCCAAAGAAAGGTGACCCAACAGAGTGTGGAAATTACCGAACAATATCATTGATATCACATGCAAGCAAGATTCTGCTGAAAATTATCCAAAAATGTTTAGAACAATATGTCAACAGAGAACTGCCAGATGTGCAGGCTGGATTTAGTAGAGGTCGTGGTACTAGGGATGTTATAGCTAATGTCAGATGGATCTTAGCAGAAAGCAAAGACTACCAGAAGAATGTCTATCTGTGCTTCATTGACTATGCAAAGGCTTTTGACTATGTGGATCACAATAAGCTGTGGCTGACTCTGAGAAGAATGGGAATCCCAGAACATTTGATTGTGCTAATGCAAAACCTATACTTGGATCAAGAGGCAATCGTCAGAACAGAGCAAGGAGTCACTACATGGTTCAAATTCAAGAAGGGAGTCCATCAGGGACATATTCTGTCTCCATACCTTTTCAATTTGTGTGCAGAACAGATCATCCAAGACACTGGGCTGTATTAAAAAGAATATGGCATCAGGATTGGTGGAAGAGTCATCAACAACCTGCATTAGGCAGATGACACAACCCTGCTTGCTGAAACTGAGGAGGACCTGAAGCGCTTGCTACAGAAGGTCAAGGACTGCAGCCTTCAATATGGATTGAAGCTCACCATCAAGAAAACAAAGATTCTCATCACTGAGCAAATTGGCTGCATCAGTATGGATGGTAAAGAGATTGAGATAGTTAACAGTTTTAGTTTGCTTGGGTCCACAATCAAAACTCTTGGTAATAGCAGCCAGGAAATAAGGAGATGAATTGCATTGGGAAAGTCAGCTGTGAGGGCCCTCTCAAGAGTACTGAAGAGCAATGATGTCAGGCTGGAGAATAAGGTGTGCCTGATCCGGGCTATAGTCTTAGCAATAACATGCTATGTATCAGAGAGTTGGACAGTGAATAGAGATGATAGAAAGAGAATTGATACCTTTGAACTGTGGTGCTGGAGAAGAGTGTTGAATATACCATGGACTGCTAGGAGAACAAACAGGTTTGTCCTAGAGAAGGTGAAGCCGGAATACTCCTTGGTATCAAGGATTCTGAAGCTTCGCCTGACATACTCTGGGCATGTTGCAAGGAGGGACTGGTCCTTAGAGAGGGACATCATGTTTGGCAGAGTGTAGGGGGGGCAAAGGAGAGGAACACCTTCAATGAGATGGATCGGTTCTATGACTGGAGTGGTGGGAATAAGTGCATTTGAGATGGCTAGGTTGGCACAGGATAGAACGACGTTTAGAGCTCTTATACATAGGGTAGCTATGAGTCGCAAATGACTTGATGGCACATAACAATAACAACAACAATGACAATGATTGTATGAAAAACGATATGAATGAATAGTGTGAAACACAATGTATATGAACTTTATAAGCAAACCAATGTTGTTATGTGTCATCAAGTTGCCTGCAACTCATAACAATCTTATGTACAATAGCTCTGAAGCCTGCCCTATCCTGAGCCAGTCTCACTGACTCTGATACACATACCCATCTTGCACTACTTACTGTATCAATCCATCTCATCTGGGGTCTTCCTCTCCCACGCTGTCCCTCAACCCTTACAAGCATGATGTTCTTCTCCAGAGATTGGTCCCTCCTGGCCACATGTCCAAAATATGTGACACAGAGCTTCAAAATCCTTGCCTGCAGGAGAAACTTGGCTTCATCCTCTTCACGACAGATGTAGCCCTTTTGTTTGCAATCCATGCAAGACTCCTCTCCAGCATCACAACTCAGAGACATCAATTCTTCTTCTATCCTCCTTACTCATTATACAGATCTCTGATGCATAGCAAGAAATTGCGAATACCATAGACTAGATCAGGCACATTTAGCCTCTAGACTGACATTGTTGCTTCTCAGTACTCTGGAAAGGTCTCTGACAGAAGATTTACATAATGCAATATACCTTTTGATTTCCTGACGCTGGTGCCAAAATGTTGATTATGCAGCCAAGCACAAGAGCAAGCTGTAACTGTTAACAACCTCTATCTCTTCTCCATCCATCATGGTGCTACTAATTGGCCCAGTGGCGAGAATCTTTGTCTTCTTGATGTTGAGCCTCAATCCATATTGAAGACTACAGTCCTTGACCTTCTGCTGCAAGCACTTCAGGTCCTCCTCATTTCAGCAAGCAAAGTTTTGTTATCTGCATAACAAAAGGGAGGGGGATGAGTATGGATTAGGCATATTCTGAGGGGAACACAATTTAATCTAGGCTAATCTTTGCTAATCTAGGAAGTTTGGATAAAACTTTCACAAATTTAACCTTTATCTCAGAGTCTACTCTCAGGGGCAATCTACCTCTAATAACCTATGATTTTAAAGGAAGGATTCTTTTCTTTATTAGTTAAAAAATTTCCAAGAGCAGGTCCAAAGAACTTTTGTTGAAATTACTGGTTATAATGTATCACTTGTGCACAATTTCACTGTGTCTAGAACACTAAAACAGTACGTTCTAAAAGTCCATACTGAAATGTTGATAATAGTCTTAGATGCTGGAATTCTGGCTGAATAGAGTCTGTCCTATCTATTAAAAATGAAAAGAAAGAAGAGCAAGAAAGGGAGCACATCCCTTGGGTCCAGATTTCTTTGCTGAGAAACTCCCAGGACCAGGAGATATGGAGAGAAATCCTTACCCTAGACCTGGCACCCTGAATTCAGCCTCCTAAACGGAAACTAAATTTCTATTTCTGAAAGCCGTGTGCTTGTGTTAACTCTGTTACAACAACATTAGATCACTAAGATATATGTCATCCTTATAGCTAAGCTCTAAAGTCTCCTTATCTAACACATCATCATTTAAAGCACTAAATGTGTCCTCTCTCTTTCAGATTCCCATGGCATTTCATCTATATCTCTCCCACATTTTTGCCACTTTTCTTCCTCAACTTCAGGCGATTTATGAAAATACTTTATTTCCTTTAGCAGAAGGCAACTTCTTGAGGATCTGATCCATTTTCTTATAAAATCTTCTTTCATCTTCTACAATGGGTGAAAGTACAGAAACAAAGGAAGGCCTGGGCTAACATTTTCCTAATTGCTCCATAAAATGACTCTGCAAGCCACATATTGTTTTGGCCACATTACAGAGGGGAAAATCATATTACTAGAAAAGTAATGTGTCTTTAGAGGCGTTAAGCAAATATTTAAGGCATAATTGAATAAATGATTAAGCACATGATCACTTTTCATGAGGTTTTATACTAATGGAAAAACATGCCTTATCAGCTGAGAAAGCTTATAATAAGCAAAGCAAATAAAAAAAGACTTGTTTTGGAGAGTTTTGTTTGTTTAGTTTGTTTGTGTGAATTGTTTCCATGCAGTGGGTAAGTGAAATTGCCATGCTCACCTATAACTTGCTTCTGAGATGAGTCAGGATCACAATAAATAACTACTGAGTCAACTGAGATCATAAATGGTGTAAATTTAAATATACAACCGAGTCTCCAATAATGGTTGGACATAAATGTTTCCAACGTCTTTTGATTAAAACTTTCAGTCAGCTACAGTCTGGAAAGGACTTGAACACTAAAATGCTTCTTTTGTGCTAATTGAATGTTTTTCTAGTGTGACTTCCTAGTGTGAAGAAGAATGTGTCATTAGAAATGGAGGAAGACTCAAACAACCTGTGTTATGCAGATGACACCATCTTGCTCATGGAAACAAGGAGGGCTTCAAAAGATTGCTACAGAAGGTGAAAGAGTGCAGCCTTCAGTATGGGTTGCATCTCAACATTAAGAAAACAAAGACTCTCACTACCAGGCCATAATAGGCAGCATAGTCTTGATAGATGGAGAAAGGATTGAGGTTGTTAATTATTTCATCTTAATTGAATTCACAATCAACATACTAGGGATGCTGATTTATTGCTTAACTTCAGTTAAGCAATAAAAAGAAGACTTGCACTGGAAAAATCTGCTGTCAAGGATCCTTCCAGAGTGCTAAAGAGTAATGATATCAGTTTAGAGACTAAGGTGCCCCTGATCCAGGCCATGATCTTCTCAGTTGCCTCTGAGAGCTGTACAATGAAAAAGGATGACAGAAGAATTGATGCTTTTGGGTTGTGGTGCTGGAGAAGGATATTAAACATATATACCCTGGAATGCCAAGAGAACAAATAGATCTTTTCTGGAAAGGGTAAAACCGGTGTGCTCCTTGGAGGCAAGATTTTTGAAGTTTTGTCTCACATACTTTGGGGATGTTGCTAGGAGGGACAAGTCCTTAGAGAAGGACTTCTTGCTTGGAAGGAAGGTCAGGGTAGTAGAGGAAGATCCTGAATGAGATGATTGACACAGTGACTGTGGCAATGGGATTAGGTGTGTCTGAGATGATGAGGTTAGCTCAGGATAGAGCAAGGGCTCAGAGCCATTGTTTATAGCCTTGATATGAGTTGTAGTTAACCCAACGGCACCTAACAACAACAGTGTGACTTGGGTACTTTTCAGATGGCTGTAGATGGATGAAATGACTGCTGGTTGAGTTTGAATCAAATCACTCTTTATAAGTGAGAAAATGATATCCACTCTTATAGCAAGCATACATATGCCAACAGAAAACTTTCTCCATATATGTATCATGAAAACACAAGCAAACAAACAAATAGCCAAACTACAATGAGTCAGGAAATGAAGGAGGCCATCACATGAAAATAGAAGATCAATAGAATCCGCAAAGTGAGGAGTGAGGCTTAGAGCATCATATATCAGCAACATCAAGAAAACAAAGATTCTCACCACTGGGCCAATTGGTAGCATCAGGATGGATGGTGAAGAGATTGAGATGGTTAACAGTTTTAGTTTGCTTGGCTCCACAATCAATACTCTTGATACCAGCATCCAGGAAATCAAGAGATGAATTGCATTGGGAAAGTCAGATGTCATAGACCTCTCCAGAGTACTGAAGAGCAACAATGTCAGGCTGGAAACTAAGGGGCGCCTGATCTAGGTCATAGTCTTCACAGTTACGTGTTATGCATCAGAGAGCTGGACAATGACTAGGGATGATAGAAGGAAATGATGCCTTTGAGCTGTAGTGCTGGAGAAGAATGTTGAATATACCATGGACTGTTAGGAGAACAAACAGTCTGTCCTGGAGAGGGTGAATCCAGGCTGCTCCTTGGAGGCAAGTATTCTGAAGCTTCGTCTGACATACTTTGAGCATGTTGCAAGAGGAACCAGTCCTTGGAGAGGCACATCATGTTTGGGAGGGTGGAGGGAAAGCACAGGAGAGGAAGACCATTGATGAGATGGATCAATTCAGTGACTGGAATAATGGGAGCAGGTGTGTCAGATTCAGGGAGGATGGCACAGAATAGAGCTGAATTCAAATCTTTTGTTCATAGGGTTGCTATGAGTCACACTCAATTCCACAGCACCTAACAACAATAACTGAAATAAAATTGATAATCCAAGGTCCCGTCTTTCACATTTCTTATCTTCTACCTCTTACCAATCAGTTGTTAATCTACACATAGATTCAAGCCTGTAATTAAGAATATTTGTCCTGTAATTAGTAAAGACAGGAAGTGCCAAAATGTAACCAGCATGTTCTGGGAGGGCTTTACTTATTTTTTTAGAATACTTTATTAGTTTCTGTAATCAAGCCCATATAGATAAAACCTTACATATTTACTATAGTGCGTTACCTCTGTTAAAAATGGGGGGAAATTAAGTTTAATATTTCTAAACCAATATGGGTGTGTTAATTTCTATGCAATGCCAACTCAACACAGCACAACTGGAATACTTTTTCGAAAGCTGACAGCACAACAACACTTTCCAAACATTCAAATAAAAATAAAGGTCAATCACAGTTTGCTATATATGCACCAATAGCAGCAACCGCTTTCCAGGTTCTGCAGTCATTGAAACAAAAACAAGAGACATCCAGCACACTCCACTAAAAAAAAAAAAAATACAAAATAAAACCTCAGAAAATAGCAAACTTCTGTTACTGTTGTGCTACCTGGCACCATTTTTATTTAAACTCCTCAATCATCATCTGGAACGAAAACATTGTAGAATAGCATCATTTTAAACTACAGCTCTGACCTAGTGCAGTCACTATTACATATCATGAAGGAGGTACAAGATATTTCAAATTCACAGAGGAGGATATAATTAAAAGGGCATTATTGGAGACTCAATTCTACTTTTATAGCAGAGGGCTCAGATCTGGTATAGGAATGCACCTTTTCAGATAGGATTTTCTTTTATTAGTGGCATAGTTCTAAGTACTCATTACTCTTCATGAACATCAGCTAAAAACTGTATATCCACACATATCTCACTGGTTGTCCTTCTGTTTTTACAATAATGGACTCAAAAAGTATTTGTTCTTACGTACCTGAGTTAGTTCACTCAGCATAATGCTCTCTACCATCTTCCAAATTACATATTATTTTCCGAAATCATTGCTCCTGAATGCTTCATAGTATTACGTCATGTAAATGTATCATAGTTTTTCAATCTAGTCATTCTGGTTGTTTCCATGTTCTTACTATTGTAAATAACGCTGCTATGAACATCAGGGTGCACACCTCTGTTTGTATCTCAGTTCTGTTTTCCTTGGAGTATATTCCTAGCAGTAGTATAGCAGGTTCATACGGAATCTCTATGTTCAGCTTTTTGAGGAAATACTAAATGGCCTTCCAGACTGGTTGTACCATTTAACAATCAGTCCAATCACTTGTGAGGATATTTTTTCTCCCCACTTTAAAAGGCGTATTGCAATGGGAAAGTCTGCTGTTAGGGATCTCTCCAAAGTACTGAAGAGCAATGGGTCTCTCTGGAGACTAAGGTGTATCTGATACAGGCCATGGTCTTTACTATCACTTGTTATGCATCAAACAGTTGGACAATGACTAAGGAAGATAGAAGGAGAATTGATGCCTTTGAGCTGTGGTGCTGGAGAAGAGTATTGATGGTACCATGGACTACTAGGAAAACAAACAGATTCATCCTAGAAAGGGTTAAACCGGGCAGTTCCCTGGAGGCAAGGATTCTGAGGCTCCATCTAACATAGTGTGGACATGTTGTAAGGAGGGACGGGTCCTTGGAGAGGGATATCATGCTTGGTAGGGTGGAGGGAAAGCACAGGAGGGGAAGGTCCTCTATGAGGTGGATTGATTCAGTGACTGGGGTAATTGAGATGTGTGTATCGGAGACAGTGCGATTGGCATAGGACAGAGCAGAGTTTAGGGCTGTTGTACATAGTGTCGCTATAAGTTGCAAGCAACTCCACGGCACATAACAACAGCAACCACTTTATTTTTTATATTGGTTTGCAAACAAAATTTATGTACATTGTATTTCTCTCATCTACACTACATTTCACACTTTCCTACATGCACATTGTGCTTCAAATTATCACTCATGTATATTGTGCTTTTATTTGGTTGGGTTTGTGTTGGTTTTGTTGTTGGGTTTGTGGGTTTTTTTTATATTTTGATATATAGGTATTATCACAGACAATTTTGTAAAAGGCTTTCAGGGAATATATAAGAGCATTCCAAACTTTGGGGTGTTTGAGATAACTGAAATGACTTACACAAGGCCTGATTGAACTCCTTTTTGTCCTGGGCTCTGATATTGTTTCTGATAAGGTAACGCTTGAATGTTGGTGGTTAAACAGAGGAGCAACTAATCCACTTTCAACCACATTCTATCTGAAGGTAAGCTGTTCCAACCTCAGAAAGAAAAGAGTTGAAAGTATATTCATTATTATGCAAAAATGCTTTACACAAAGAACTTCCCAGGCATATACTTAATAATTTATACTAAATAGCCAATCTGAATAACATATATTGGTGAGTCAATCAGAACAGTCTTTACTATTATCTCCTGAATCCAGTCTATTTCTACTTCCTGAAAGAGCCATGGTCTCTACATGCTACATGTATATAATCAATGATTTTTTTTTATTTTTTATTAATTTTAATAGACATTTACAGAGGCTTTGGATTTCCATTCATTCATTGCCGCACATTTCTCCCTGCCCACCCCTCCCCACCAGTTCGCTCCCCTCTCTGAAAAGAAAAAGAAAAAAATTCCTTCATTAGTGTACAATTCCCCCATCCCTTCCCCCCACCCCGACTACACTTCTCTATGCAACCTTAATTCTGGATTCCTGTGCTAACCATAATAATCATATACCACCTCTAATCTGTTCTTTCCCTTATCTGTTTCAATATAATATGCATAATGTTCTCACATTCTCTGAGAAGAATGGGAATCCCAGAACACTTGATCGTTCTAATGAGAAACTTATACTTGGACCAGGAGGCAGTCGTCAGAACAGAGCAAGGGAACACTGCATG
>NW_006400084.1:557003-562115 GCF_000299155.1 Elephantulus edwardii
GTCGCTATGAGTCGCAGGCGACTCGACGGCACATAACAACAACAACAACAATACATAATGTATCCAGTTTTTTCTGTCATACCCCAACCCTGATGTCAGACCCATTCTACAACAGTGGCACCATGCAGTATTTGTCCCTTTGTGACTGAGATATGCTTTGAATAAAGCATTTTCTCTGTTTAAACAGAGTCGGAGGAGGGGGAAGTTCTACTCTAAGCCAGAGCCTACATTTGTCAAAGTTGGACGAGATCTGTGAGCTCACATAGTACAAGTCCATCATTTTACCTTTAGAGAAACTGAGATCCAGTGATTTACCCAGGAGAACCTGTGAGGAACATGGTGACCAGGTTAGCAGTGTTCTTCTAAGACCACAGACTAAAAGAATAGAAAAAGAAACTGCTTTCTTAACTGTAAAGGAAAGACCAGAAAATCAGTCAAGCTAAAGCCAAGGTCAGGGATGCTTACTATCTGCTCCAGGGGAAGGTGCGTGAGCTTTGTGTAGAGATACCCCATCCATTTTCTTTTTCTGCCATGTAGTAGCTAGGCACTTAAACAAAGCAATTTCCTCATTTCTAAAGTGTGATTTTTGCAACAACTTTCTTTACAGGTTGTAACAAGGATTGTGAGAGACAAAGCATTCAGATAAGCCCCAACATACAGTAAAATATCAATAAATGTTGGTCTGCCTTTAATAAGTTAAAAGATGAGATTTAAAAAAATAAAATTAGGAAATTGTAAGAGATGAAGGAAGCCAAAAGATGTCTATTTCAATCAGTAGAGGCCTCCTAAAGACAATATGAATTATGTTCAGTCTCTTGGAAAAGTAACAGAAGATATAAAGGAATTAATATAATTTTTCATTAAGTGTTTAAGACATATGGACAATCGAAGCCCAGCTTTTTTTCCCTTTGCCCAGAAATTGTTCTGGCCACAATGAAACTTGGAGCATGATCAATCTAACAGCTTCATAGAGTCTCTGGTGTGTGCATACCTTCACATAGCTTTGTCTGAAGGGCTCTCAGTGGAGTCTCTCACCACCTTCATCTAATGGGCAGCAGGTGCCTGGAAACAATCCTTCCATATTACTCACCTTATCATTCTGAGGGAAAAAAACCAACCTGCCTCTCTATCCTTGAATGACTCTTGTTTGTACAGGTGACAATACATTTTAGGGTAGTTTTTCCTATGCCAGGTAATTTTATCATTTTCAAATTTGCCATTGAAGAGTCAGTTTTCCCTTAGATCATGCAAATTTTGATTTTTTTTTGTGAAGAAAACATTTACATTGTCTCTTCCCCCCTTCCCCACATGGAGTTGGCAGCAATAATGAGAAGCAGCTGTCCACCCTGGGAATTGACATTAAGACAGTTGTGTCATTGCCATGGTTCAAGGTGTGTCATATTCACCTAGGTTCACCAACTCCTTTGATTTGTCATTAGGTTTCCAATTGAAACTCCAAATCAGTTTTGCAAAGACAGATACTATTGGCCTTTTTTTTTACCTTTCCTTTCTCTCCAAAAACATCTCTGCTGAATGTGGGGGAAAGTATTAAATTATATGAGTGTTTGGAGAGGGTCAGAGAAAGACAGAAAGGCTCTCAACAAGAAGGGTTGATACTGTGACTTTAACAATGGACACTAACATATCAGAAATCATGAGGATGGCATAGCATAGAGCAAGTCTGTTGTTCATAGAGTCACTATAGCTATTAGTCAACTCAATGGTACCTAACAATAGCAACATATGCCATGGAAAATAAATCACTGCATTATTATTAGTAAGGGTGGCCTAGGGGATGAAGGGCTACATACAAAAGCAAAGGCACGTGGTTTGAATTCACTAGCTGCTCCACCGGAGAAATATATGAAATCTCCTCCTATGTGATTTATAGCCTCTGAAAACTGTGTGAGAGTCAGCATGAGTGGGTTTCAACTTGAAGCACAAGGCAACAATATTGGTAATATTACTGCGAGGAACTAGTGAACAAATACTTTAGAAATGCTTGATAAAAAATTAAATTTCTTTATCAAAAGAAGCATCAAAAGAAGTAAAAAGAACAGACAGACGCAGAATTATTTTATGAAACAATTTATGTTCAAGAGGCAATGGTGATGAAGGAGGGAGTACAAGCTGCCCTGAAGGAGTTGGGGGGCTGGGGAGGGAAGGCAAGGCCCCATGAACACCAATTTTTATATTTCAACAAACTTCTGGGAAGTGCTCACCAGACGGTGCCAAGAAATTTGAAATGGGAACAAATAAGGATCTCTTACAGTCATTGGCCAGGTTGCTGTCCTCCAAATTTCTTTAGGTCTTTTATTATGTATTTCAGAAATACATTGTAGTTTTCTTTGTATTGGTCTCTTGTATCTCTAGTTACATTCACTCCCAAGTATCTCAATTTGTGGTTGGCTATTTAAATGGTATTGCTCTCTTTATTTCTGTCTCTGAGTTCTCTTTGTTATTGTAGAAGAATCCTATTGATTTGGGGATATTGATCTTATATCCTGCCACTCTACTAAGTAGGCCTATTAACTCTAACAGTTTTTTTGTTGTGGGTTTTCTGTATACACTATCATATCATCTGCATAAAGTGAGAGTTTAGCCATTTCTTTGCCAGTCTGGATGCCTTTTATTTTCTTCTCTTGTCATACTGCCCTAGCAAGCACTTCCAATACAATATAAAAAAAAAAGAAGTGGTGACAGTGGGCATCCTTGTCTGGTCCCTGTTTGCAAGAAAAATGTTTTTAGTCTTTTTTCATTGAGAATGATGTTGGCTCTTGGTTTTGCATATATACTTTTCACTATGTTGAGGAAATTCCCTTCTATTCAAATTTTGCTGAGGCTCTTTATCAGGAAAGGTTGTTGGATTTTGTCAAATGATGCATGGGACCTTCTAAAGATTAAATCTCTGTGCACATCAAAAACGTTTTCCAACAGGAAGAAAAGAACATCTACAGACTGGGAACAAATATTTGGTAATACCATCTCAGACAAGAGTCTTACAACAAAAATTTGCAGAATACTCCTGGGCCTTGACAAGAAAAAGACTGATTACCCAATTACAAAATGGGCAAAAGATATGGAAAGAATTTTCACAGAGGAAGATATTCAAATGGTAACCAGACACATGAAGAAATGCTCCAGATCACTGGCAATAAGAGGGATGCAAATCAAAACTACAATAATATACCATCACACTCCAGTAAGAGTGGCAAACTTTAACAGGGCAGCAAGTAATAGATGTTGGAGAGGATGTGGCAAGAAAGGAACTCTTACACATCATTGGTGGGATTGTAAAATGGTGCAACCATTCTGGAAGGCAGTTTGGCACTTCCTCAAAAAGCTGAATATAGAAATTCCATATGACCCAGCTATTCCACTATTTGTCCCTGAATATGAAAACTGAGGCACAAACTTACTATTCACCATTGCAAGAACATGGAAACAGCCCAACTGTCCAACCACAAATGAATGGATTGAGAAATTATGGTACATTCACACAATGGAATGCTATGCAGCACACAGGAGCAATAACTTTGTAAATTATTACCTAAATTGGGAGGGACTGGAAAGCATTATGCTGAGTGAACTAACTCAGTCCCACAAGGATAAATATTGTATAAGACCATTATTGTAGAAGGAGTTTAAGGATAAAGGAGGGGTGGTAAAGGCTGGAAGCAGAGGGATGTGGATATGCAGGGGGAAGAGGGGATTAATCATCGGATTATACAATTTGATAGGTGGGGAGTGAGGGAAATGGAAATAATTTGTATTAGAATTTTGTAAATAAACTAGTGGGGGGAAAAGTCAGCTTGAGGAGGGAGAAGGGAGGGACATAGGGTAAAATGTGCAAAAATGAATGAATGAAAATTTATCTTTTCTGTAAACTTTTGTTAAAATTACAATTAAAATAAAAATTTTTGTTAAAAAAAAAAAGAAGAAGAAGATGCTGAGACAGTGGAGCTAGAGACAGTATCACCAATGTCAGTTGGTTCTTGGCCAAAAGCAGAGAATACCAGAGGAATGTCTACCCGTGTTACATTGACTATGTAAAGGCATTTGACTGTGTGAATCACAGCAAACTTTTACTAACCTTGAGAAGAATGGGAAACTAGAACACCTGATTGTGCTCATGCAGAACTTACTTGGACCAAGAGGCAGGCATCAGAACAGAGCATGGAAACACTGCATAGTTCAAAATCAGAAAATGAGTGTTTTAGCGATATGTTCTGTCTCCAAACCTTTTCAATCTATACGCACAACAGATCATCTGGAAGGCTGGGCTTTATGAGGAGGAAGTGGCATCCAGATTGGAGGAAGACTGTGTTATGCAGATGACACAACCTTGCTTGCTGAAATTGAGGAGGTTTTGAAATAGTCTTCAATATAGATTAAAGCTCAATATCAAGAAAACAAAGATTTTCACCACTGGGTCAACTGGCAGCACCATAATAGATGGAGAAGAGATTGAGATTTTTAATAATTTTAGCTTGCTCAATTCCACAATCAACACTCTTGGCACCAGCAATAAGGAAAGTAAAATATGAATTACATTAATGAAATCTGCTGTCAGGGACCTCTCAAGAATGCTGAAGAGCAAAGATGTCAATTAGAGACTAAGGTGCACCTAATCCAGGTCATGGTCTTCACAATTACTTGCTATGCATCAGAGAGCTGGACAATGATCAAGGATGACAGAGAAGAATTGATGCTTTTGAATTGTTGTGCTGGAGACTAGTTTTGAGTTTACCATGGACTGCCAAGAGAACTAACAGATCTGTCCTACAAAGGGTGAAACCAAGCTACTTCTTGAAGTAGAATTTTGAGACTCTACCTCACATACTTTGGTTATGTAGCCAGGAGGAGTAAGTCTTTAGAGAAGGATATTGTGCTTGGAATGGTGAAGGGACAATACAGGAGAGAAAGCCCTTGGATGACATGGACTGACACAATAGCTGGAGTAATGAGGTTAGGTGTGTCTGAGCCAATGGGATTGGTTCAGGATAGGGCAGGTTCAGAGCTATTGTGCATAGGGTCACAATGAGTCACTACAGACTTGATAGCACATAACAAAAACAACAACAAACATTCTAAATAATTTTGTACAATCAA
>NW_006400084.1:563130-564282 GCF_000299155.1 Elephantulus edwardii
GAGGACAACAACCAGGCCAACTGACTGGAAGAGATTTATATTTGTTCCCATTCCAAAGAAAATGGACCCAAAAGAGTGTGAAAATTATTTAACAATATCATTAATATTATATGCAAGCAAGAATCTGCAGAAAAGGATCTAAAAATTACTGGACCAACACATCAACAGAGAATTGTCTGAATTGCAGGCTGGGTTTAAAAGAAGCTGTGGTACTGGGATTTTATAGCTAATGTTAGATGGATCTTGACTGAAAGCAAAGAGTACCAGAAGAATGTCTATCTGTGTTTCACTGACTATGCAAAGGCTTTTGACTGTTGGATCACAAGAAACTGTGGCTGACTCTGAGAAGAATGGGAATCCCAGAACACTGGATAATGCTTATTTGAAACCTATACTTGGACCAAGAGACAGCAGTCAGAACAGAGCAAGGAAACACTGCATTGTTCAAAATTGGAAAGGGTGTATGCTATGAATATTTCCTATCTCCATACCTTTTCAATCAATACACTGACCAGACTATTTGGGACGCTAGGCAAATGAGGAGAAATTTGGCAACAAAATTGGTGAAAGGCTCACCAACAATTTGCATTATGTAGATGATACAACCCTGCTTGCTGTAACTGAGAAGGACCTGAAGCACTTGCTGCAGAAGGTCAAGGACTGAAGCCTTCAATAAGGATTCATCAAGAAAACAAAGATGCTCACCACTGGGCCAATTAGCAGCATCATGATAAACAATGAAGAGATTGAGACAGTAAACAGTTTCAGTTTGCTTGGCTCCACAGTCAACACTCTTGGTACCAGCAACCAGGAAATTAAAAGACGAATTGCAATGGGAAGTCGGCTGTCAGAGACTTCTCTAAAGTACTGAAGAGCAATGATGTCTGGAAACTAAGGTGCACCTGTTTCAGGTCATGTTCTTTGCACTTTCTTTCTAGGTGTCAGCTGGACAATGGCTAGGGATGATAGAAGGAAAATTAATATCTTTAAGCTGTGGTTCTGGAGTATTGACTATACCATGGACTGCTAGGAGAACATACAGGTTCGTCCTAGAGAGGGTGAAACCAGGGTACTCCTTGAAGACAAGCATTCTGAAGCTCCATCTGACATACATTGGACATGTTCCAAAGAGGGACTAGTCCTTAGAGAGGG
>NW_006400084.1:575661-592759 GCF_000299155.1 Elephantulus edwardii
CATCTATTCCTGGGGCCTTATTTTTTGCTATTACTAAGATTTAAAACATTATTTGACAGATAAGCATTTTATAGAGAAAAGAAGATTAAAGATATTTCCCAGTAGTAGAAAAAAGCCAATAAACTGTGTTGTCCTCATCCTTGCCAGGGGTGTTTTGAGCCACCCTTGCCCTGCTCCACTAGTATTTACATCTAGTCCCGCCTACTCCATTCAACGTCAATCTCCCCTCTCTAGTCCTTGATTTGATGGCCTATATGTCAATCTTTCTGGGCTTCTGTGATTGCTAATGCCTCAAGCAGCTTCCAGTTTCTTCCTCTGTGGACAGTATCTTTTGACTTCAAGAGTTTTGAATTTCTACTCCAGGATTGATTTCTTGTGCCTTAAGGTATCTTCTCCTCAATTTATGCAACAAGAGATTCACAGGGGAGGTTGATGAATTCTATAGATTTGGTATACAATGTTGTCTTTGTGGCCTGAGGGCCAAAAGCCCTCAGGCCCCAAGATTTGAAGGCTGGCTTCACATCTTCCTATTTGCAAGATATTGCTATTGTTGCTATGTTCCATCAAACAGATTGTGACTCTGAGTAACCCTAAAGGATTGAACAGAACTGCCTAGAGGGTTTCCTAGACCATGAAGCTGAGAGCAGAGAGCCAAAGCTTTTTCTTCTTCTTCTTCTTCCTTTGGAGCCACTGGTGATTTAAAATTCTTATCTTTTTGATTGTTGCTCTTGTATGCCATTGAATCAGAACTGACCCATAGCCGACCCTCTGGTGGTGGGGAAGTTAATTGCATGGAAGGAGATTATTCATCCTTCTTACACAGAGCAGCTGGTGACCTCACATTGTATGCCTTCAGAACTGCAGCACAGTAGGCCACCAGATGGAATGTTGACTCCCTAATGGGTGTGAGTTGATTTGAATCACCCTTCTATTGAAAAAAACGCATTTGGTCAGCAATGTAGGGCTGGAGTTCAGTTTGGAAGCCATCTGTAGTAGCTGGATTCTACATAGGTTTGTTTGCTGGTTCTGGTGAGGGTTAGAGGGGAATGTTGATTCGCTAATGGGTGTGAGTTGATTTTATTCAGCCTCCTGTTTAAAAATGCATTTGAGGCCCACGGGCCTGGTTTTAATTGTTTTTGGTCAAACATTTTTCTAAGTGGTATAGCACTGGTCTGTCCATTTGCTGTAGAGAGGTAACTTTTGGTTGCTGTGATAGTAAACACTGTGACACTGATGTATCAAATGCAAGTATGGTTACCCATGGTGGACAGTGTTTGGTGGAGTTTCTCAATTAAAACAAGCTTGAAAGCAGGAGTGGCATCCACTTCTGAAATAGCTTGCCTTTAGAAACTCTATAAACATGGAGAAACAATGAAATTTATACAAGTGTTCAGGTCTTTCATTCATAGGGTTGCTATGAGTCCTCCATGACTCAATGGCACTTAACAATAACAACAATAGGCCACCAGAGCTCCCCATTTTTTTGGTTAGTGTCCTTATATTTGATCACTGCACCTCCAGGCCTCACTTTTTAAACATGTTGTCTTGAGAGAGAGAGAGGAGAGTGAGTTCCAAAGCCAATATGTAGTCAAATCGCTTTAATATTCTTTCTCAAATTAGGCCAATAGCCTTTAATTGTCATATCCTGCAATCATTTGTCCATCTTCATTCTTCAAGTGAAGTTTAGACATTTGAAATGTAAATAGAAATATAAATCAATGGAAAGGAGAACTCATTAGGGTCAAAGTCTGATTATCTGTACTGTTGTTGTTGTTATTACATGCCGTCAAGTTGCCTGCAACTCATAGTGACCCTATGTACTGAAGGGACAGCAGAAATCCCATTTTTATAAACTCCCATTAATGATAGAGGCAGAAGCAGGCCATAAAAAGTCTTAGCTTAAGGCAAACACGCATTGCCATGGGAAAGTCTGCTGTTAGGGACCTCTCCAAAGTACTGAAGAGCAATGATGCCTCTTTGGAGACTAAGGTGTGTCTGATATACAGGCCATGGTCTTTGCAATCACTTGTTATGCATCAGAGAGTTGGACAATGACCAAGGAGGATAGAAGGAGAATTGATGCCTTTGAGCTGTGGTGCTGGAGAAGAGTATTGAGAATACCATGGGCTGCTAGGTAAACAAACAGATTCATCCTGGAAAGGGTTAAACCAGGTGGCTCCTTGGAGGCAAGGATTCTGAGGCTCCGTCTAACACACTTTGGACATGTTGTGAGGAGAGACCGATCCTTGGAGAGGGACATCATGCTTGGGAGGGTGGAGGGACAGCGCAGGAGGGGAAGGCTCTCTATGAGGTGGATTGATTCAGTGACTGGGATAATCGGGATGGGAGTGTCAGAGGCAGTGCGATTGGCACAGGACAGAGCGGAGTTTAGGGCTGTTGTACATAGGGTCGCTATGAGTCACAAGCGACTCGACAGCACATAACAACAACCACAAGGCAAACACGAGTGCCCCGGTAAAGTCTTGTCTGTCCTTGAAAAGTAAGGAATTAGCTAGTGTCTACATGACACAAAAGGAGTAAAGGCGGGCAAAGTAGCCAGCCCGTCAAAAGCCGACCAAATGACTGATCCCCCAGCCCACCAATCTCTCTGCCCTAACAGAGGCACTAAAGAAAGAGCTATAAAGGCAAGTGGGAGGGCTAATTCTGGGCTATTTTCCTTCACCACCTTCCTGAGGAAGGAGAAAAGTCTCCACACGTGGAAATAATATAACAAACGCTCTTGAAATTTCAGATGTGTTTTTAGATTTCTTTGAGGGGCATTTCATGGGCAGATCAGTACAACAGCCCTAAACTTTGCTCTATCCTGTGCCCATCTCACTGTCTCTGCCACACCTTCCCCCATTACCCCAGTAATATTGAAGACTACAGTCCTTGGCCTTCTGCAACAAGTGCTTCAGGTCCTCTTCAGATTGAGAAAGCAAGGTTGTGTCATCTGCATAACATAGGTTGTTGATGAGTCTTTCTCCAATGCTGATGCTACATTCTTCCTCATAAAACCCAGCCTCCTGAATGATCTGTTCTGCACAATGATCGAAAAGGTATGGAGACAGGGCACATCTCTGATGTACTCACTTCCTGAATTTGAGCCATGAAGTGTTCCCCTGCTCTGTTTGGTGGACTGCTTCTCGGTCCACATATAGGTTTCGTATGAGCACTTACAAGTGTTCTGGGATTTCCATTCTCCTCAAGGGTAACCACAATTTGTTGTTATCAACACAGTCAATGAAACACAAGATAAATATCCCTCTCGTACTCTTACCTTTCTGCCAAGATCCATCTTACGTTGATGATAATCTCTCTAATATCATGACCTCTTCTAAACCCAGCTTGTACTTCTGGTATTCTCTGCTGATGTACCATTCCAGTCATTTCTGGATAATCTTCAGCAGAATTTTGCTTATATGTAATATGAGTGATACTGTACAATAATTTCCAGAGTGTCAGGTCACCTTTTTTGTTTGTTTAATGGGAATAAATAGGAATCTCTTCCAGTTAATTCGCTAGGTAGTTTTCCTCCAGATGTCTTGGCAAAACCTGGTGGAACTAAAAAACAAATTCAAGCCTCGAGTTACAATACTTAAGGATGCTATGGACAAAATATTAAATTATCCAGGCAGTATTAAAAGAAGATGGAAGGAGTATACAGAGTCACTGTACCAAAAATACTTGACTAACACAGAAAAATTTCAAGAAACAACACATGATCAAGAGGCAATTGTAATGAAGGAGAAAGTTCAGGATGCTCTGAAGGACTTGGCAAAAAAATAAGGTCCTAGAAATTTATGGAATACGAACTGAAGTACACAAAGTCTTAATTTTTAGAAAGCCTCATTTGTCGAGTTTATCCTCTCCTGGTAGTAAGTGCATGTCTGACCATATTTGCCAGTGTGTTTATACCATAGGCGAAGCCTTCCACGTTTGGCCTCATTTTGTCTCTGATAGTCTTTATGGTTTGGGTCTTTACCCCTACTTATCTAACCCATCTTGAATTGTCTTTTGTGTTTGGTGTGAGATGTAGATCCTACTTCAGCTTTCTGTACATAGAAATTTTGCCAGCACCATTTGTTGAAAAGGTTGTAATTTCCCTATTTGATAGGTTTTGTTTTCTTGTCAAATACCAGTTGGCCATAATTTCTATGTTGTTGATTCATTTCCATTAGTTCAATACCATGTTGTTTTGGTCACTAAGCTGTGTAGCAGTATGTGAGATCAGGGACTGCTATGCCTCTCCATTTTTTAATATTTTTTTTCAGAAGTGCTTTGCTTATTTGGGGTCTCTTTCCTTAACAAATAAACTTGCTGATTGCCTTTTCTATTTCTTTGAAAAATGAAATTGGGATTGGGATTGTGTTATGTAGATTGCCCCTCATAGAAACTTGTTCAAAGTATGTGAGATGAAGTTCCACCATCTTTGCCTCTAAGGAGCATCCTGAGTGCATTTCTTCTAAAGCAAACTTGTTTGTTCTTTTGTCAATCCATGGGACATTCAGCATTATTCATTAACATCACAATTCAAAGGCATCTATTGTTTTTCTGTCATCTTTATCCATTGTTCAACTTTCAAATGCATAAGGAGCAATTGAAAAACATACCATGGCTTGATCAGACTTATCTAAGTCTTTAAAGTGATATGTTTGCTCTCTAGCACTTTAAAGAGAGTCAAAAGAGAGCATTTTCCTAATGCAACTCCTCTTTCCATTACTTGACTCCTGTAAGCTTGGGTGTTGGTTGTGGAACCAAGTAAAATGAAATCACTGATTATTTTTTTTCTCTGTCTATTATGATGTTGCCTATTGGTCTAGTGGCGAGGAATTTTGTTTTCTTGATGTTGAAATTGAAGTACTAGATACTCCAATCATCTTCTGGACTGGCAGATGCACTGCCGAATGTCAGACACTTTGTGTTCTGTTTACAGTAGCATACATGTTTGCTTTGTACTTGTATTCTTACTTTTATAGTTTTTCCTTATGGGTACAGGAAATGCTGGTGGCTTAGAGGTAAGGAGTTGAACTGCATAGACATGTGGTTCAAATCCACTAACTGCTCTATGGAAGAAAGATGGACAATCTCCTGTACAATTAACAGCCTCTGAAAACTGGCTGGAAGGTCAGCTAGTAAGTGGTTCCAATTTGATGGTACACAACACAAATTTAGGAGTATAGGACTTGTCTGCCAGCTTACGAGGGGAGATTTGCTTGTACTGTAAATCCGGAAGGTATATCACTCATATTTCAAATACCCACAGAATCACGTGTAATGAACAGGTTTCAGCAGTTTCCAAGATGTTGTTGTTGTTGTAGTTGTTGTGTGCTGTCGATTCACCTGCATCTCATAGCAACCCTACGTACAACTCTGAATTATGCCCTATTCTGTCCCAATATTATTGTCTCCAACATGACTATCTCCATTACTCTAGTCACTGAATCAATCCATCTCATTGGGGGTCTTCTTCTCTTGCGCTGTCCCTCTACCCTCACAAGCATGATGTCCTTCTCTGAAGAGTGGTCCTTCCTTGCAACATGTCCAAAATACTTCAGACAGAGCTTTAGAATCCTTGCCTCCAAGGAGCACACTGGTTTCACCCTCTAAAAATAAACTTTGGCCATGCAGTTCTGAAATAATGATAAAAAGTTCTATGAATAACGGGGAACATTGTTTGATATACTGCCAGAAGACTAAAATAAATAAAGAAAAAGAGCTGCAAGCATCCATGAATTACTGGAGCATAGAATGTGCAAAGTATATATCTAGAGAAATTGGAAATTATAAAAAAATAAAATGGAATGTGTCCAAATCCTTATCCTAGGCATTAGGATAAGGTAGAGTTGAGATAGACGTAAAATAGCCGTTTTTAATCAATCAATATGATCTATTATGGTAGGAATGACAAATTGAAGAAGAATATTTCGTTCATAGTAAAAATATTTTTTTAAATCTTGGAATACAATGCTCTCAGTTTTCAGATATCATATAAGAAGTATCTGTTAATACAGCCATTGTTCAAATGGTCCCACCAACAACTAAAGATAAAGATGAATAAATTGAGACTTTCTATCAACTTCCATTATCTGAAATTGGTTGCATATATAATCAAGATGCACTAATAACAACTGATAACTGGAATGCAAAAGTTGAAAACAAAGAAAAACATTTTTGAAAATATTAATTTGGTGACAGAAATGAAGCTGGAAGATGTAAGGGTATGATTATTTGTACAATGAATGAGTTCTCTGTTGCAAAGACCTATTTAAAAAACATGGATGGTAATTATACCCATGATTCCTATCTGGTGGACTACAGTAATCATATTGACTACATCTGTGATAAGAGATGATGGAGAAGTTCAATACTAGGCTGGAAGTGTAAACTAGGCCAGGGGCTAACTATGAAAATGACCATCCATTACTCATGTGCAAGTTGATACTGATGCTGAAGAAAATTAAAACAATTTTGCAAGAACCCAAATATGACCTTGAGTCTGTCCCAGTTAAATCTCAATACAATCTCAAGAAAAGATGTGATACATTTAACACAAATGAAACTGAAGACCAGATAAGTTGTGGAATGATATCATGGTCATCCTTCATGAAGAAAGCAAAAAATCAATGAAAAGATAGAAAGGGAAAGAGAGAAGGTGCAATAGAGTCAGCAAAAGTGAGGAAGACTCTCAAGGAGATGGATTAACACAATGACTGTAAAACTGTGCTTGAACATGGTGGAGATTTGTGAGAAAGGTGCAGGATAGGGCGAGGCATAGATCCCAGTCAACTTAACAGCACTTAACAATGATGTGGAACTCAAAGCTGGGGCCTTCTTTTTTGCCAATACCTTACTTGTAGCATGGACTTGTTCCTTCAGTATTATCTATCAGTTCTTCATCATACAGTATTTCCTGAAATGGCTTAGAAATCCTTACAGAAATTAAAGACTCGAAGCTCTTACAGCAGTAGATAAAATACTAGTGCCTTCAAAATGGATTGTATCTCCACATGAAGAAAATAAAAATTCTCATGACTGGACCAATAAACAATATCATAATAGATGGAGAAAAGATTGATGCTGTTAATAATTTCATCTTTTTGGATCCACAATCAATACTCAAGGTAGCAGCAATCCAGAAATCAAAAGATCGATTAAATTGGGAAAATCTTCTGTCAAAGTGTGAGGGGGCAATGAAGTCAATTTAAAGACAAAGGTGCACCTGATTCAAGTCATGGCCTTTTCCTTTGCTTACTAAGCATCTGGAAGTTGGACAATGAATAAAGATGACAGAAGAAGAATAGATAACCTTTGAATTGTGTTGTTGGTGACGAATATGGAATAACTCACGGATTGTCTAAAGAGTAAAGTCTTAGAGAAAGTGAAATCAGGGGGCTTCTTTGAGGCAAGGATGGTGAGACTCCATTTTACACACTTTGGACATGTTCTTAGAAGGGGCTAGTCCTTGGAAAAAGACAACATACTGGGAAAGAAGAAGGGCCAGAGAATGAAAAAAAGCCTCTCAACAAAATGGTTTGGTGCAGTGATTAAAATAATAGGTTCAAGTATTTGGAAGGTTGTGAGAATGGCCAAGGACAGGGCAAAGTTCTGGTCTCTTGTTCATAAGGTTTCTATGAGATGTAACAAATTGGTACCTAATAAAGAGGTTGTTTAATTATTGTTGTTATTATTATTATTGTTGTTAGGTGCCATCAAGTCACCTGCAATTCATAGCAACCCTATGTACAATAGCCCTGAACTCTATCCTGAGCTAGTCTCACTGTCTCTGACACACCTACCTCCATTATCCCACTTACTGTGTCAGTCCATCTAATCCAGTCTCATCTCTTCCTCTCCTGTGCTTGTCCCTCAAACATTCCAAGCATGATGTCATTTTCCAGAGACTGGTCTCTCCTGGCAACCTGCCCAAAATATGTGAAACAGAGCTTCAAAGTCTTTGCCTTTAAGGAGCAGCCTGGTTTCACCTTCTCCAGTAAAAATCTGTTTGTTCTCTTTACAGTTACGTTCAATATTCTTGTCCAGCATCACAACTCAAAGACATCAGTTCTCCTGCTGTCATCTTTGGTCCTTGTCCGGCTCTCTAAAGCATAGCAAGTAAATGCAAAGATCACAGCCTAAGGCATACCTTAGTCTCCAGGCTGACATTTTTGCTCTTTAGTACTTTGAAGTGGTCCTTGACAGCAGTGTACCCAAAGAAATTTTTCTTTTGGTTTCTTGTCTGCTGGTGCCAAGACTGTTGATTGTGGAGCCAAGCAAGCTGAAGCTGTTAACAATCTCAATCTCTTCTCCACCAATCATGATGCTGCCAATTGACTCAGTAGTGATATTCATTGTCTTCCTGATGTTGAACTTCAAACTGTACTGAAAACTGCAGTCCTTGACCTTCTGTAGCAAATCTTTAGGTCCTCTTCAGTTTCTGTGAGTAAGGTTGTGTTATCTACATATCACAAGTTGTTGCTGAGTCTTCCTTCAATCCTGATGTCACATTCTGCCTCATAAAGTCCAGCTCCCAAATGATTTATTCTGCATATAGATTTAAAAGGCATGAAGATAGAATGCATCCCTGACACACTCCTTTCTTGATTTTGAACTATGCAGTGTTTCCTTGCTGTGTTCTGATGACTGTTTCCAGATCAAAGTATAGATTTCACATAAACAAAATCAAGTATTCTGAAATTCTCATTCTTTTCAAGGTTAGCCGCAGTTTGTCATGGCCCACACAGTCAAATGCCTTTGCATAGTCAATGAAATACATATAGACATTCCTCTGGTCCTCTTTGCTTTCAGCCAAGATCCATCTGACATTGGCAATAATGTCTCTGGTTGCCACAACCTCTTCTAAACTCTGTACCTCTGGTTGTTCTCTATTGATATTCTGTTCCAGTAATTTCCGGATAATCTTCAGAAGAATTTTGCTTGTGTGTGACATCAGTGATATTGTTTGATGACTTCCACACTCTGTTGGGTTACCCCTTTTTCTCTTTATTATTATTACTATTATTATTAAAATACAAATTGAAAGAGAAAAATGTGTGTTGGGACATACACAATAAGGCTAATGAACAGAGGATAAATAATAGGACCATCATTGGTTGTCATTTATTTTGCTATATATAAACACAGCTTCAAAAACTTGGTGGAGGGTTGCTATGTATTGGAATCTATTTTATGTAGTGAATATAGAAAGATAAAATTGATTTTTTTTACTTTCAATAATTTAAAAAGTTTTATTGAGGAATGCACTTGTAGCTAATATAATTATTAATAAGATATGGCAGAATATAGTGACAGGGCACACAATAATCCACCTTATACAATAAGCATTGAGTCCCTTTTCCAGTCCAGACTCTCAGGAAGGTATCATTGGCAGTAACGTCTATATATTTTTCTTAAAATTTTTTCAATCTTATATATGCAGCTGTTCTTAGATGCCAATGAGTCAAGTACAACTTGCAGCAAGCCCATGATTCAAAGCTTGCTCTATCCTGGGCCATTCTCACACTCTCATCCATATTCAAGCTCATTGTTATGGTTAAATTATAGATAACATTGCAATGAACAGACATTCCTGAACATGACATTTTGTTCTTGTGGAACCTGTACATAGACCTTCAGTCTCTATTAACTGTCCAACTTTCACAGGCTTATGAAACAATTGAAAATACCATCACCATAATGTTCATCAACTGACAACAGTATTGCACAGGTAATAATCATGTTACAGACATCTGTTGTTCTTTTGTTTGGGTTTTTTTACCTGTGGTTGTAAATTAATCCCCATAAATCCCACTGTACTAAAAATTTGAAGTACATACAATGGTTGGTAATAGCAAATGGACACTATTTCATGACAAGCATAAAATATTACTATTACTACTGTAGTAGTATTATGCTAAAATGTTTTATTGTATTTCTTTAAATTTGTTTATACAAGTGTTCAGGTCTTTCATTTACAGGGTCACTATGAATCATCTATGGCTTGATGGCTCTTAACAACAACAACAAGAGAGCTTAGTTGGCCTAGAGGACATAAAGTGCTGTTATCAAGCCAAAGGTGGGACATTTTAATCTGCAACCCTTATGCCTGGTTTTAATTGTTTTTGGTCAAAAATTCTTCTAAGTAGCATAGCACTGGTCTGTTCATTTGCTGAACAGAGGTAACTCGCGGTTGCTATGATACTAAACACTGTGACACTTGTCACTGTCCATCTGTCAGCAGCCAACAGTGACACCCTAATGTGGGTAAGCACGACGGAGACAGCATTCTGGGAGAGGATCAGAGAGTCAATCCCTCTCAATTTTATTGGGGACTGCAGCACACTTATTATATACAAGCAGGTAAACAACAAGACAGGATAGGGTGGGCTTACAGATGTGAGTCATGAGGATTGGTTAGGAGAACCTCAGCCTCACGTGGACCACTCCCAGCTCAACAGATGCAGCAGTCTTCTTCCCAGGTGGCAAGGTTTCTCAAGCTGGTACAGCCAAACACATGGGAGCTTTCTCTACCCCGTATTAAAGGCTGTTGGGAGGCTTGCACTTCTCTGGAGCTGAGGCCATCTGTCCAGGCCAGAGGCCCTCTCTTCCTCCCCAAGATTTCCCAACAGACACTGATGTGTCAAATGCAGTAATGGTTACCCATTCGCCAATTAAAACAAATTTGGAAGCTGGAGTGGCATCCACTTCTGAAATAGTTTGCCTCCAGAAACTCTATGAACATGGAGAAATGATGAAAATCATACAAGTGTTCAAGTCTTTCATTCATAGAATCAATATGAGTCATCAACGACTCAACAACATTTAACAACAAAAAAACATAGAAAGATACCTATTTTCTTCCAGTCTACAAATCAAAGAGGACATAAGAAGCAAGGTGGTGGAGAAACCTGAACTTCTTATTTGAAGATTGCAACAACTAACTAACTAACTAGTGTGAAAATGGAAAAGCAAGAAGCAATGGACTCTTCACAAACAGCCAAACAGTCCATATTTCAGAGGAGTTAATTTAAGAATGAAAATGTGTAAAACTTGAAAAAACAACTTACATGGATCCTACTGGTAAAACAAGAACTTGGGAAACTGTGAAACATACAACCAGGGAAAGACAGTCTACTGACAGTGTGACAATGATTTCCAGTGCTACAAAAACCTCTTCATTATGAGTGCATTGTTCTGGTGAAACAGTTCTGCCCATCAGTGGGTGGCTATTGTACAGAATTCCCTGCAGTTCTCATAGATGATAGAGCCCAGAAGCAGCTGCTCTTTGGGAGCTTGAAGAAGAAAATGGCTACAAATTGCTTAATTAATACTCACTGGTTGTATGTATGGATCCAGGTTTGGCAAATTGTACTGCTCATGTCATGACAGTGACAATTAATGGTGACGTTGCTGAAAATGTGAGACCCAAACCAAACGCTGGGGATAGAGAATTTGTAGAAGTAATTTCATTACCAAAGAATGACCTGCCAAAGAGACTTGATGGCCTAATAGCTAAAGAACATCTTACAGTGGATGTCATAGTCTATTCATGTGTTCTGGCATTGAAACATGCAAACTCTAAGCCATTTAAAGAGTCCTTCCTGAAAGTTTAAGGCCAAAAAGGACAACATCCATGTTTGTTTGGTTTGGTGGAGTTTTCATTAAAAAAAAATTACCTGGTCTTCTTCACTCCTACTTTGCATTCTAACACATTTTAATGCATATTTGAAATTAACTTTCTCACAAGATCAAAACAACATAGAATGCATGTCGTTCTTACTTGCTTTCAAGTCACCTGCAATTCACAGCAACCCTGTGTATAATAGTTTTGAAGACTGCTCTGTCCTGATCCATTCTCACTGAAACACCTACCCCCTTTGCCCTAGTTACTGATATCAATTTATTTCATTACCAGCAAGATAAGTACAATATTTTGCTTGCCATGATATCACTAGTACTTTTCATAATGCCTAACATGAGGAAATAGAAATTTTATAATAATGAATATTTTTTTACTTTAAAAAAATTTTGCCAAATAGCCCTTGCAGCAGGTTGTGCCAGTTTACAACCCCCCAGCAATTACGAGTGCTTCATTTCCTTTCCCTCTCAACAAAACTGCTTCTAATCATTTAAAGAATCTTTGCTGTAGTGACAGGATTAAATTGTCTCTCATTTTTCTATATTTGCATTTCTATGCTATTAAGCTTGAATAATTTTCATACGGGCCATTTGTATTTGCAAAACAAACACTAGCCCGTCAATGATTTTGCCTCCATCCTGCCATCACTAATATTATTTATTGCTCCTATAAAAGACTGAGCTAATAGTTTTATTTGTCCCACTGTCAACCTCCTCTGCAAATGATGGCACTCTTAGTGCAACTTCTTTTTTGCTCAGTTAAGTTCAATATGCATGCAGGGCATCTTGCATACTGAGTATCTAGTCTGTGTACAGCATCAAGTATAAGGTGGGATTATTCCTGCCTTTAGAGTAAGTCATAACATTTAAAGAAGATTCCATCAGCGTGAAAACCAAGGTCCTATTGACAGACAGATGGCCCTAGCTTGTATAATTCACTGAGTGACTTATATCCCTAAAACTTTCAATCACCAACTCCTTTCATTTCTTTATTTACGAAATAGGAGAAATAAGTCAAATGTGTTTTACCAACATGCAACAAAGATTAAATTATATAAAAATATGTGAAGTGCTTATACAAATGTGGGTTATTGCTATTCTTGCTACAACTTTTCTTGGGGAAAAGTATCATTACGTCTATCTTACCAGTTCATGCAAACTGGTAAAGACAGTTTCCTTGTCATGGCTAAAAACAATACAAAACAGAGACTGGCTAAAAACAATACAAAACAGAGACTTGGAGTTGCTCAGGAGTGTGTATATGGCTACTGAAGTTTGCACTTTCTGAGAAAGCCTTTAAAGTTAAATAAGAAATTAATCCACTGACATTTTAATGTCATTCTCAGTTGTTACCCAATTTGCTCTACTTGTCTTCCTACAGAAGTGGAGATTTGTACTGCAAAGGAAAGCATTCTCAAATTCTCAAAAGGGGTTATTTGAACATGGAAGTCAGGAGCTGACTGACATGAAAAAGAAGCCACGAGCTAAGGAAAGAACCAGAAGGGAATCCTAATAAGCTAGAACAATTGTAAGCCTGCTTTTCTTGTTTAAAACTTTAGAGGGCAAAAAATAAGCTTTAAGAACTTCCTGTATTAAAAAAAAAGAACTTCCTCTATTGAGTAATTCTGTACATGCTTTACACAATTCAGACAAGTACTACTAACTTAAAGATTTCTACTCTTTTTGATCTTACCATTTAGGGAAGTATATCATTATTTTCAACTGTTTCGTTGTTTCTCAAATTACTTAAAAGTGAGTATATAACTTTAAATACTTACATGCTTTCAAATACAGGTTTTGTAGCATTTTTAGAATAAAAAATATATATTATGCACTACTCCTCATAATGGCTTGTAGGTATCACTGGAGGAAGGTTCCAGGCTATAATCAGGAGAGACAATCTGGCTTCGTGTTCCCAAATTTCAGTACTCAGACTCTGGAGTCCTTTTATCTATTTCAAATGTCTCTCAAAAATGGTATGATAGAAATGCCCAATTTATATGTCTGCCCCAGTGCTCTTATCTTTATTTCATTCCACTGTTTAAATCAGAATGCTACATGTACACAGTACCAGATATCTCATGTTTATCAAACGCTCTTTTGTTAGGTATAGTTACTCAGAGTAAGTCTGAGTACTGTCTTTTAGATGAAATGAAAAGTTGGTAACCAAATGATTCAGAATTTCTCTTTTTGGCTTTATTGTTGTTGTTATGTATCGTCCAGTTGCTTGCACCTCATAGTAATCCTATGTACAACAGCTCTGAAACCTGCTCCTGAGCTACCTTTATTGTCTCTGACACACCTACTCCTTTTACCCTAGTCACTGAATCAATCCACCTCATAGAGGGTCTTCCTCTCCTGTGTAGTCCCTCCATCCTCCCAAGCATGATGTCCTCTCCAAGGACAAGTCACTCCTTGCAATATGTCCAAAGTGTATCAGACGGAGTTTCAGAATACTTGTCTCCAAGAAGCCTGATTTGACCCTCTCCAGGAAAAATCTGTTTGTTCTCTTAGCAGTCCATGGTATATTCAATAGTCTTCTCCAGTACCACAGCTCAAAGTCATCAATTCTCCTTCTATCATCCCTAGCCATTGTTCAGTTTTCTGATGCACAACACATAATTGTGAAGACCATGGCCTGGATCAGACTAATATCATTGTTCTTCAGTACTCTGGAGATGTCCCTGACAGCCAACTTTGCCAATGCAATTCACTTTTTTATTTCCTGGAAGTTGGTATCAAGAGTGTTGACTGTGGAGCCAAGCAAACTGTTCACAATCTAAATCACTTCACTGTCTATCACGATGCTGCTAATCAGCCCAGTGGTTATAGAATCAGAAAATATAAAGTCTAGATTGTTGACTTAATTTTACAGATATTTAATGAGTTGGTAGTCAATTTAACATTGAGACTTGGATCTTATGGCTTCTATGACAACATATTTACCCACCTGCTCTTCCCCTCAAGGATTTTCATGAAATTGAAAAGGCGTATATGAAAATATATCTCCCAGTTCTGCTTTCTTATAGGAAGCTGGGCAGAAAGCAGGGCTGTATTGAGGCTAGAAACTCAGAGGCTAGTCTTTTCTTGACTTAGGATGAGTGAAGCTGAAAGACAAAGACTAGTCCCAGAGGTACATACAGAGATCAAAGTGGAAATAAGTATAAAAGTAGATGCTCATTACAGAGGACCAGACAAAAAGAAGAACCAGGGGAGGGAGCTAGAGTGAATGAAAGACTTGTAAATTCAAGGAAAGAATAGTATAGTGAGGAAATAATGAGAATCATGATGCAAGACCTTAAACAATCAAATTAAAAACCCCTGAAAATGGTTCACAGGTCTTCAGTGGAGCAGCACTCTTGAGTTGGAGAGAAAAAAAATAGTATGTGTCCCTATTATGTCCTCCTTCCAAGATCTAGAATGCTGTTGTTTTGTGTCACTGAGTCGGCTATGACTCATAGAAACCCTATGAACAATGACTCTGAACCTTTTCTATCCTAAGCCAAACTCACCCCCTCTGACACACCTGACCCCAATGCCACAGTCACTGTATCAATCCATCTCATCTGGGGTCTTTCTCTCCTGTGCTAGCCCTCTACCCTTCCAAGCATGATATCCTTCTTCAACGACTGGTCCCTCCTGGCAACATGCCCAAAGTGTGTGAGATGGGACTTCAGAATCCTTGCCTCCAATGAACAACCTGGTTTCACCTTCTCCAGGGTAGATATGTTTGTTCTCTTAGCAGTCCATTGTATGTATTTTCAATACTCTTCTACAGCACAGTAACTCAAAAGCATCAATTCTTCTGTCATGTTCTTTCATTGTCCAACTCTCAGATGAATATCAAGCAATTGAGAAGACCATGGCCTGGATCAGACACATCTTAGTCTCCAGACGGACATCTCTCTTCTTTAGCACCTGGGAGAGATCCTTGACAGCAGACTTTCCCAAAGGAACTAGTCTTGATTTCCTGACTGCTGGTGCCAAGGGTGTTGCTCATGGATCTGAGAAAGACGAAATCATTAACCTCACTCTTTTCTCTATCAATCATGATACTGCTAGTTGGCCTGGTAGTGAAAAATCTTAATTTTTCTTGATATTAAGATGCAACCCACATTGAAGGTTGCAGTCTTTAACCTTCTGCAGCGAATGCTTCAGATCCTCCTCCATTTCAGCATGCAAGTTTGTGTCATCTGCATATCAGATTATTGATAAGCTTTCTCATGCTACATTCTTCTTCATGAAATCCTGCCTCCAATATTACCTATTCAGCATATAGATTAAGAAGGTATGTGGAAACTATACATAACTGGCACAATCCTTTCTTGATTTTGAACCATCTGGTGTTCCCTTGCTCTGTTCATGCAACAGCTTTTTGGTCTAGACATGAGTTTCACATGAGCAAAATCAAGTCCTTTGCCAATCTCTGGAATACTGGCATTACCTCGAGATATCTCTATAACAACATCTCTGTTCTCAATTTGGTCATCTTCTGTAGCTTCAGAGATAACAGCATGTTTAGGAAAATAAATAAAAGCTGTGCCCTCTGTGACTACAAGTTAGTAGGGTACTTTTCTGAAGTTGTTAGTGAAATAAACTGTAACATATAAAATTTTTGGTATTGAGGCAGGTGGTTAGTGGGATTTTGGTGAACAAAATTTATCACAAAAATACTTTTTTACTACTGTTCTTCTGTAATACTAATAAATATGAAGAAGAATGTGGCATCAGGATTGGAGGAAAACTCATTAATAATCTATTTTCTGCAGACAGTATAACTCTACTTGCTAAAAGTGAAAAGTACTCTTAAAATACTTGCTGCAGAAAATCAAGACTATGGCCTTCAATAAAATTGCATCTCAATGTCAAAACAATAAAAATTCTTTTGGAAGCAGGAGTGGCATCCACTTCCTAAACTTCCTCTGGAAACTTTATGAACATTGATAAATGTTGATAGTTATAGAAAGGATTCAGGCCTTTTGTTCATAGGGTCGCTATGAGTTGTGCTCAATTCAACAGCAATCAACAACAAAAACAACCAAAAATCCTTACCATTGGTCTAATAGGCAAGATCATAATAGATAAAATATTTAAGTTGACAATTATTTTACTTTACTTGGATCCACAGTCAACACTTAGGTAGAGACAATCAAGAAATGAAAAGCAAGGAATTGGAAACAACCCAGGTGCCCATCAACAAACGAATGGATAGAGAAGCTGTGGTATATTCACACAATGGAATACTACCCTGCATTGAAAAACAAGGAACTCATTCAATAATATTCAAAATGGGTGAGCCTGGAGGACAGTACGCTGAGTGAAATATCTGTCACAAAAGGATAAATATTGCATGGTGCCACTGCTGTAAAATGGGACTGATATCAGGGTGGGGTAAGACAGAAAAAACTGGATAAATTGTGTATACTGCACTGAAACAGTTGAGGGAGAGAATAATTTAAAA
>NW_006400084.1:593562-595161 GCF_000299155.1 Elephantulus edwardii
ATAGAGCACGGTTTAGGGCTGTTGTACATAGGGTCGCTATGAGTTGCAAATGACTCGACAGCACATAACAACAAACAACAACATATAAATAAAATAAAAATCTTTAAAAAATTAAAAAAAAAAATCATAAGATGTGTTGCACTGGGAAAATCTGCTGACAAAGAATTCTCCAAAGGCCTAAAGAGCGAGGATATCAGTTTAAATATTAAGGTGCTCCAATCTAAGTCATAGTCTTTTAAATTACATCCTATACATTTGAAAGTTAGGCAATAAATAAGGATGACAGAAGAACTAATTCCTCTGCATTATAGTGTTGGTGAAGAGTACTGAATATCCCCTGGACTGCTGAAAGAACAACACATCTGTCTTGAAGGAAGTGAAATCAGGGTGCTACTTAGAGGCAAAGATGATGAGGCTTCATCTCATATACTTGTGGCATCATGTTAGAAGTACCAGGAAAAGAGAGGAAGAACCTCACCAAGATAGATTGACATGATGAGCTTGAGCATTATCAGAAATCCTGAAGATGGCATAGCATTGGGCAAGGTTCAAATCTATTGTTCATAGAGTCACTGAGTCATAGTCAACTCAATGGCACCTAACAACCACCACACCAAATTGCTTATTTGTATTGCTGATATGATCTTTAGAGAGAAGTCTTTGCAAATCTGTTACAGTGTAAACTGGTTGAAGATACAAAAGTATCTTGCCGGAATTCTACTCCATTAAGCATATTGGATGAAAATGTTCATGACTTTGAGAAACCACCATCATT
This sequence comes from Elephantulus edwardii, assembly GCF_000299155.1. NCBI lineage: Eukaryota > Metazoa > Chordata > Mammalia > Macroscelidea > Macroscelididae > Elephantulus > Elephantulus edwardii. Next base: position 594,338 of record NW_006400084.1, read on the forward strand.
CTTCACTGAAGAATATTTACAGTTCAAAAAAGAACTCAGCCATTACTAGTACATTTAATTGATATATGCATCTGGTTCAAGTCAAGTATGACACTAAAGTCACCCTTTCCTTTCACAACGTGCCTGTGACTTCCTCAGGCAAATATGCAGCAAAATAGTTGATCTGTTTTATTTTTATAATATAACTATGAAAGTAAATAAGATACTTGCTTGTGTGTAGATATTTGATACCGCAAATGATTCTCTCTAAAACAAATAAAGTACATTAGAGCTAACAACGGAGACCAAGGGCTCAGGAGTCTTTCAGGTTATAAATAGTTTCAACTATCAGTCACACCTCTAAGTGTGAGATATTCCAAGCTAGCACTCATATTTATTAGCTGTTTTTCATTCACAGAATAGAACAAATTTTCAGTGCTATAAATTATGTAGATACATAATTTAAACAAGTGACAGGTGGGATCTAACATACTATCTACAAAAAAAATTTCAATATTTGAGAGGGAAAGCATATTTTGTTGTAGGTGAAAGGGTAGATCCCGTAGAATTTATTAATGAGGCAGAGCTCCCTAATTCCAATCATGTTTATTCTTTGGTACACATTATGGTATGCACAGGAATCAGATTGATTTGTTGTTGTCGTTGTTGTTCATAGAGTTTCCTGAGGCATATTGTTTAGGAAGTAGATGCCACTCTTGCTTCCAAACCTGTCATAGAATGTTATTGTTGTTACGTGTCGTTGAGTCGCCTGTGATGTATAGAGACCCTATGTACAGCAGCTCTGAACCCTTTCCTGTCATGAGCCAGTCTCACTAATTCTGACA
>NW_006400084.1:600401-602002 GCF_000299155.1 Elephantulus edwardii
GTCAATACAATTTTCAGACCACTTAGCAAAATGTTGTTGTTGTTTACTGGCAAGATGGACTGACATTTAGCTGACCCTCCAGCAGGTTTTCAGAGGCAGTACGTCACACAGGAAAAGACTGCCCATCTTTCTCTTGCAAAGTAGCTGATGGATTCATACCTGTGCTTTTGAGATTACAGTGTAGCTTCTTACCACTAAGCCACCAGAGTTCCCGGTTTTAGTAAAATGTTGTTGTTGTGAATCATCAAGTCAGAACCAACCCATAGCTGACTCTTCAATGGGTTTTCAGAGGCAGTTAATCACATGGGAGGGGATTGTCCATCCTTCTCCTGTGGAGTAGCCACTGGATTTTAAACCACATGCCTTTAATATTACAGCACAGGTTCTTACCTCTAGTCCACTAGAGCTGCATTTTAGCAAAATAGAGCTGTCTATTATGGAAAAATAGACAGTGTGAAAAAATTCTTATTAAAGCCAGTCACTTGAGGTATTACCAATATAGCATCACTAAATAACTATGAATAAAAGTAACTCAAAACTGTATGAAGAAATAAAAGATCTCTGAAGATGACTTCATGGGAAATACAAAAGTCAGTATTGTGGTTTTGGTTTATAACACTTCCAAGATGAAGTATTTTCACATGTGCTGTCATAACAGGTAGATATGCATCTTCCAAGTACAGTTAGTCAGCCCTACTTCTAACTTAATAAGACATTTTTCCTTTTCCTTGATATTGATCATATTGTACTGCAATTGTTTAATGTTGGTCTTCCATGAGGCTATAAGTTTTGCTTTTAAATTAGAGATTATTATTTATAATTTTGTTTTCCTATAGTATTTACCAACTTAGTAAATTTTTGTTGAATAAATAGACTTTCTGTTAAGTGTTTCCATATCTTTCCTATGTAGTATTAGTAACTGTTTTTCTTCTGTGTCATTTATAAAATGAAAAATTAGAATCCATTAGACCAAGGGCACCAAAGAAACGGTGCAGATATTTTTACTGAGTGCTCTAGAAAAATGATTGCCTTCAATTAAATACCTATGCTTCCGTAAGGTGAATAAATAATCTGTATCAGAAGAGGAAAACATAATTTTCCAACAAAAGAGACTATTCATGTAAAAAATCTAAATACCTCCCAGTAAACTTTAATTCTAAGTTTAGTTCATTTATAAGACAAAATTGGTACTTTAAAAAATTGTCCTAAAAATCATTTGCCTGAGAAAAGTGATGATATAACTTAAATGAGAGTGAGCAAAGAAATTATTTTAGATTCAAATGTTTCCTAGGACTGCCACACATAAGTCATAGTGGCTTTGTGTCAAATAAAACCAAGTGTATTCATAAAAAGAATAAATTATTTACCTGGTTACTCTTGTTATATTAAATTATTTTATAAAAGACACTGGTATAATATACAAAAACCAACTCAAGGTGGATCATGGATCTGGGACTAAAACCAAGGACTATAAACTTCATTAAAGAAAAGCCTGGAAGAATTCTAGTAGTCCTAATCCGGAACATAAACAGTCTTCCAAGTATCCTGAAAAATCTACAACCAGGAGAAGATAAAATAGATGAATGGGACCTTCTAAGAAT
>NW_006400084.1:603614-623747 GCF_000299155.1 Elephantulus edwardii
TTTTAAAATCCTGAGGCCCTTGGGCCAAATTTATTAGCTTTAGAATGAATATTCTTTAGGTGATACAGCCCTTGTTTGTCTATTTCCTGTACCGAATAACTTGAAATTACTGTGATACTGAACATTGTGCCACAGTTGTGTCAAATACCATAATCGCTACCCTTCATGTACAATGTTTGGAGGAGCTTCCAGATTAATTCATATTGGGAAGCAGGAGTGGCATCCACTTCCTAAATTAGATGCCTCTGGAAACTCTATAAATGCTATAAGTGTACAGAAATTATGTTAGTTATGGAACAGAGTTCAGATCGTTTGTGCAAGCGCCACTATGAGTCTTATTCAACTTAATGACACTTAACCACCGCTAAATGAGACGAGTGCTGTTATATCTGGAGGAACATTCTTTCACTTTGTACAACACTCTTTGTCAATGTGCTGTATGAAGTAACCTGGGTTTGCTATGTTGCTGAAACTTTTGCCACTGGGGTATCAAATACCATAATGTTTCCCAATGTGAAGTGTTTGGTGGAGCTCCAGGTTGTAAAATAGGTTTGGAAACAGAAGTGACATCCACTTCCTAAACCACATGTCTATGGAAACTCTATGAACTTGGAGAAATGACAATATTTATGAAAAGGCATTAGGTCTTTTGTTAATAGAGTTGCTAGGAGTCATGCTCAACTTGATGGCAATCAATAACAACAACAACATATACAGAATGACTGGACTCTATGAGGAGAAATGTGGCAACAAGATTGGAAGAAGACTCTTCCAATCTTCTTTGCATAATAGCCTCTATTATGCAAATGAGACAACCTTAGTTGCCTAAACGGAGGAGGACCTGAAGTATTTGCTGCAGAAGGTCAAGGACTATAGTCTCCAATATGGATTAAAGTTCAATATAAATAAGACAAAGATTCAAGCCACTGTGCCAATTGGCAGCATTATGATAGAAGAAAAGATTAAGGTTGTTAACAATTTCATTTATGATGTCAGTCTACAGACTAAAATATGCTTGATCCATGACATGTTCTTTAAAATTGTTTACTCTGTGTCAGAAAGCTAGACAATGACTAAAGATGACAGAAAAAGAACAAGTCTGTCCTGTTGTTGTTGTTCTTATGTGTCGTCAGGTCACTTGCGGCTCATGGCAACCCCATGTACAACAGCCCTAAACCTTGCTCTATCCTGTGACAACCTCACTGTCCCTGACACACCTACTCCCATTACCCCAATCACTGAATTGGTCCATCTTATTGAGGGCCTTACTCTCCTATGTTGTCCCTCTACTCTCCCAAACATGATGTCATTCTCCAAGGATTGATCCCTCCTTGTCAGATCCAAAGTAAGTCAGACTAAGCTTCAGAATCCATGCCTTCAGGCCCAGTTTTACCCTCTCCAGGACAAACCTGTTTGTTCTCTTGACAGTCCAAGGTATATTCAACTCTTCTCCAACAACACAGCTCAAAAGCATCAGTTCTCCTTCCCTAGTCACTGTCCATCTCTCCAATGCATAACACACAATCATGAAGACTACAGCCCAGATCAGGTGCATCTTAGTCTCCAGCCTGATGTCATTGGTCTTCAATACTCTAGAGAGGTCCCTGACAGCTGACTTTCCCAATGCAATTCGTCTCTCAATTTTCTCCTGGCTGCTGGTACCAAGAGTGTTGACTGTGGAGCCAAGCAAATTAAAACTGTTAATGATCTCAATCTCTATACCATCCATAATGATGCTGCCAATTGACCCATTGGTGAGAATCTTTGTTTTCTTGATGTTGAGCTTCAGTAAAAGTTGAAGGCTGCAGTCTTTGACATTCTGCAGTAAGCACTTCAGGTCCTCTTCAGTTTCAGCAAGCAGGGTTGTGTATATGCATAACTAAGGTTACTGAGCTGCTCCTTGGAGGCAAGGATTTTGAAGCTCTATCTCATACACTTTGGGTATGCGGCCAAGAGGGATGAGTTCTTATAGAAGGTCAATATGGTTGGAAGGGTGGAGGGACACTGCAGAAAAGGAAGACCTCAGATTAGATGGATTGACACAGTGACTGGTGTATGTGTGCAGGAAACAATGAGATTGGCTCAGGAAAAGGTGGGGTTCAAAGATATTACACATAGAGTCACTATGAGTCACAGATGACTCAGTACATAACAAAAACAATAACAATTAAATTTTGTAATGTAAAGATTATGCAATAAAAGATTGACAGATTTTTCATAGGACACAATGCAAGAATTAATTAATTCAATCATTCTTTCAACAAATATGTATAAGAACTCATCATATGTAACACTTTGCTGTAAATGCAAGACTTCTGACATAGTAGGAATATGGTCAGTTGTATGTATCTTCTGGCTAAACAGAGAAAGCAAGCTTTATGTTTATCCTTAATAGGGTTCATGTGGGAAATAGTCAAGGTTGGTTCGAGGCTTGATTACCAGAAAAAGGTAGACATAGAAGCGTGAAAGAGCAAAGCAATAAGGCAGCGTGGGAGACCAACATTATTTACAGATTCAGTGAACTTTTCTCTGATTGGCAACTTGGAAAAATAGAGATAAGACATTAGCCCTCTCCCACCCCCACTTTACTTTAAGGAGACTAAATTAATTATCCCTATCTTCATTCACCTATAGACTTCAGAACTCATGTTGGCTAAGAGGCTTACAGTCTCACTGTAGACTAAGTGAAACTCAACTGAGAAATTCACACTCCCTGGGAGAGGAAAAATTACACTTCAAATTCATGGATCCTTTCCCATTAGCCTTCCTTCCTTCCTTTTGACCCTCAAAGATTTTCAGGACTTCTGGCAATAGGACACTTGATACAATCTTATCAAAATAAAGGGAAATAAAGTCTTGAGTGCTGAAATTACAAAATACTAAAGTATCATAAATATTACAAGCCCACAGAATAGGATATCAAGTACCTGAATATTTCAATATAGGCTATTTTAAAACACTCTGTACAAATAAATAGATGACATTGGATGTATCTGCATGAGCAGAAGGAGAAACTTAATGTATTTAACTACAGAGTTTTTGGCTTAACTAAGCATAGGAGCACATTTTCTCATGCTATATATAGGCAGTGGGTTTCCATGTTTAAGGAATTATGAATTATTGAAAAGCACTTTGCAAAGTTTGGCAGCAATCCCTGAGCCACGGTCTGAATCAGATCTTTAAACTTCTAATATTTCTTTGGTGAAAACCTCTATGAAAGAAGTGCTCTGTAGAAATCAGAACAACACTCCATAAAGTTAAGATTTTATAATTAAAATACCAAACCAAATGAAATGACAAAATACAAAAGAAGGGATTTCAAAACAGATAAGAGAAGACCTATTCTGATTTCAGTTCTACCACTTAAAAGCCATGAGGTCTTAGTAATATCTAATCCCTCTGAGTCTTAGAGAATACAGTATCTCCTTTTCCAGATTGTGCATGCATCACATACCTCAACGTTTTCAATACAGATTATTCAGAGAACAGTAACTAATCATTCTTTCTCTCTAGGTGATTTGTTCGGTGTGCCCTGTGTGCCTGGCAGGTGATTATTTTATAATCCCTTCCTGAAGTCTATGGAAGTTTGTTTTTCTGGATATCTCTCTTCATTACTTCTTTCTTGACCCATGCAAATCCATCTTTAGTTTTAGCTTATAATTTTTTATGTCATAATTATCCTTTCACTTTTGTTCTGAGGTCAGGGTGCAGGGATTCTCTCTCTATAAATGTTCAGAAAAGCAAATAGCTCCCAGCATAGCAACTTTCTCTTTGCTCCATCACTAAGAAAATTTGTCACACTTTTCTTTTTAAATACATTTCTCAAGGTCAGATTCAGATCTACTCTTCTTTACCTTTCCAGTTATAAATATAGTCACCCCAAAACTCCTGGACGACTGCTTGAAATGCTGCTTCACCAAGTGACTGATGTTCACAGCACATAAGTCTTTACAGATGCTCTCTCCTTCAAGGAACTTCACTTACCATTTCATGTTCTCAAACTAAGAAGCAGCAATTAAAATGTGAAGAAGTGGTACTTATATTTTCTTCCAAAGAGTTTGCACTTGTTGATTTATCTTCCACTATCTCTACAACCTGATTTCTACCGCATTATGATCTCTTTCCAAAATCCTGTAACAGACCAATCTAGTATTATTTCAGTATTAGATAAGAGGAGCTCTGGTGTCATAGTGGCAAGAAGCTGCACGGTAATCCTAAAGGCACGCAGTTCCACCAGCTGCTCCTTGGGAGAAGCATGGGCAATCTCCTCTGGTGCAATTAACTGCCTCTGAAAACCTGCTGGAGGGTCAGCTATGAGTTGGTTCCGACTGTATGGTACACAACAATTAGATAAAAAGATAACCATATGCATATTATTATAATCGCATTTGTATTCCTGTTGTTTATTACTGTATTTTTTCCAAATTAGTATATGTTTGTACTAGCATATAGAAGTAGCTATAAAACATTGCTGGTGTGAATATGAGGAGAAGGGTTCTCCGGTGCACTAAGGAGTCTTACTGGTGCAGACTGCCTACTAAATAAAAGTTTGGTGGTTGCAAATCATTCCCTATTCTGTGGAAGAAAGATGTGGAAGTCTATTTCCATAACTGTATATCCTTGGAAACTCTAGGGAGCAGATTGAAACTGGCTCTTTGGCAAGGAGTTATGGGTACCTTGTGAAATTGCAAAGAAGGCAGTATGACAACATTTATGAAACCTAAAGCACAATTTCCTTTCAACTCGGTAAAACTACTTTTAAGACTGTGCCTCATAGATGTCAAAGTTCTTATTTGTAATTTTACATGACAAAGAGTCTTGTAAAACATGTGGCCTGGCATGGGAAGCTGCATCATCCTTCATTAATTCTCCACGGAGGAAGAATTGACGTCAGCAACATGAACAGCACAAAACTGATTGATGCCCATGACGTCAGGCATGCTTCCTTTTTTCCTCACATATTTCTGCCAATTCTAGTACCAATGATCCCTCAAACAGCTTAATACTCTACTATTAAAGTCACTAATCTGTTATAATGATCACACAAAATTTATATACAGCATTTAAGATTATGGAGGTTTTAGGGAAGTAGTAGGCTATAATTTCCGTCAGAAATAAGCAGGATACAATTCTTCAGTCAAGTTATCTTCTTCTCTGGTGTGCTCACAGGCTTATTTCCTTCTAACCTTCACCTACTGTCAGCCACCCTGCACCCTGTCTCATGGTTCTGGCTTAGTGTTACAAAAAGTTCTGTCAAATATGGCATTTCTCTCTCCCAGTCAACACAACCACACCACCAGTTAAGCCTAGATGAAAACCCTTAGTTCCAATTTCAAGGGACAGCAGTTCTAGTTCCCTTCTATTTCATACCAGATAAAGGTTCTCCATCACTTCTGCAGATGTGTTGGGTTTCCATCTAAGGCAAAAATCTCTGGCACAGAAGGAAATACTGTACTCTCTTTTTTCCTTCCTTCCTTCCTTCTTTTGGTGAGAAAAATTTGTATTCAGAATTAGCCAGCTAGACTCACTTTAGACAATCCCAATTTTGCTGGCAACATCCAAAGCATCGTAGTCAGGAGCAAGTGGAACATAGACCTTCTTTCAGGCCTAATCAAGGTGTTGACCTTGGCCACATCAATGTCATAGAGTTCTTTACAGCTTGTTTGATTTGGTACTTGCTGGTCTTGACATTCACAATGAACATAAGTGTGTTGTTATCTTCTATCTTCTTCATGACTGACTCAGTGGTCAGGGGAAGCTTGATGATGGCATAGTGGTCAAGCTTGTTTCTCCTGGGGGAGCCCTTCCAGAGTATTTGGGCTGCCTTCGGAGTCTCAGCATCTTAGGCCTCCCAAAGGTAGTTGACATGTGGATCTTCTTTTTTTGTGGCTGTGGATGTCCTTCAGGACTGCCTTCTTGGCCTTTAACGCTTTTGCTTTGGCTTTGGTCTTGGGAGGGGCTATGGCTTCCTACCTCATTTTTGGCACTGCTGTCCTAGAAAGAGTCTCATTTCTTCTTTCTTGATGTTAGTGATATTCCTGTTTTCTGTCTCTGAGCCTGATCAATTTAAACTTGGTGAGATGGCAAAATTGATTAACCCTTGCATTAGTAGTCTACACACTCTATTTGCACATTCTAATCCCAAAGGTACTGTTTAATTCATTTACACTCTTAGCAATTTATTCAGTTCCTTTCATGGGGCCAAAAACATCCTACATTAGCACAGATCTACTCAACTATATTGGGAAAGTCAAAACTAAAGGCTAGAAAAGCCACACTGAATACCACATTCTTGTACAGGTGCTTCTTGTAGCATTGTTTGTAGTGACAAATGACTAGACACAGAAGAGAAAGTTCACATGTAGAAATGACTGATGACGCTATAGTACATCCACATCACAGATTATTATTATGTGACCAATTAAAAAATAGTTACATCTCTCCCAGATAGTTTGGAGGGATTTCAACAGTTTTATATCCTTCAGGATGTGTTTTGCACATTTATTGAACCATTGATATTAAAAATATATGTATAATTACCCCAAACCATTTTGAATTGAATTATCTTTTAATAAATTTGTATTTTAATGGCAACATTATCTATTTGCCTCTGAAAATGACAGCACATATATTTGAGAGATACTATTTATTCCGTTTGCAGGTAATGCTTATTGCACATCTGGAAATAATGGACAATTTCTTTCATGAGCCCCTAAGGAATGAGCAGTCCTTTTGTTTGGAAGAAATCATGTGGACCATAGAGCTTGCACATCTGATTATACAAAGAGTTGAGTGGCAGCTAATATCTTAATCCCTGGATGCTGTTTGAATTTTAAGATAAGACATTTAATAATTTGATCACTGTTGAGTCTTCTTTTCAAGAAGCTTAGCTAAAGTATGGCATTGGCTTGAAAATAAGAACAGTGTGAAGTCAGAAAAGTGTGAGGGGAAGGAGAAAATGAGGCTTCCTCACAGTATTGTCAGTCACACTAAACGTCACATCTGGTCCTGGCTTCATGGGTACAAATCAAATTAATTGTATATCCTTTTCTTACCTGCCTGTAAAAGCAAATTCATAAATTATATATATATATATAAACTTTTTTTATATACATATAAAGTATTCAGACAATTAGGAGACTAGAAAAAAAGATACTCCTCATTTACCTGACAACTAGAGCAATGGTAGTATCTAATATGGCATGTTTTTAAAGACAAAGGATGTTACAGAAACTATGGAAGTTCTTTGTCTGACTTTGCCTATTTTCAAGAGTTAAGATGATGATGATGATGATGATGCAATGAATCCTAGCTATAGTTTATTTCCCTATAGTGTCTAGGATCCATTAAAATTTCTCATAAAGACCTAGAAAACAGCAACTCTGTCAAACTTCAAAGTGAGTGGATCGTTACGATGCATTTTCCTAGTCCCTCTTAGAAAGAAGAAAGTAGCTTTCCCTGCTCAAATCAAAGGATGATTTTATGCATTTTCAACACTCACTTTGTAGTCTAGCACAAGTAAATAACTTCTGTGGTATACAGATATTGCAGGATTTCCATTAGCAGTTTACATCTGGACCTTTTTGTTTTTATGCCCTTGGTAAATAAGGGTAGAATAAATTGAATATCTGATTCAAGTCAGATGTACATTACATACCTGCAGCTATTTTAAATGATAAAATGTTTATCCAGTCATATGGTTAGTGAATTATTCAACTGATTAAAAACATTTTCATATGTAAATTCTCAAATGAATGCAAAAGTACAGAGAATATTATATTAAACCTTTTTTGTCTGATGCATGATGCACACAATTGTATTAGTCACAATGATTTTTATACTGAGGAAATGGTTTTGAACAATAAGAAAAATTCTTTTATATACTAAGAAGAAGCTCAAAGGAAAGTGGACTATAGACAAACATGTCAGAGCTGTGACATGGCTTTTCTGTGAACTCTTTTCTCACTGATTTCACTCATGATTGAAAGTTGGTTACAACCTGTTGTGTTGTTTATGTCTAGGATATTTCTCCCTATTTAGGAAATACACTCATCTCATTAGTTTGATTGGATTACGATAGAAAATGTGTCCCTACCTCATGGACCAATGACACTTCCTGGGGAAATTGTTAGCCTATGTAATCTGGTGGCTTAGTGGCTAAGAAGTTGCAATGTCAACTCAAACATAGTTTGAATCCAGTCACTGTTCTGTAGGGAGAAATGGGCAATTGCATTCCCATGCAATTTAGCTTCTTAAAATCCACTAGAGGGTCAGTTAAGAGTGGGCTCAGATTCCATGGCAAAACCTGTGATTTTGCTCATCATTTCCCTCTCTTTCCAGATCCCCTGGATCTTTCCCACTTCCTTTACTACAACAAACTGTGCTGTAATTTCCCTCCTGCCCAGCATCACCCCTCTGCTCCCACTCTCCCTGCCTTTGATCCTCATACACATTTTACTAGTTATCTTTTTTCTTTTTAACAAATTGTGTTTGATATAATAATTCAAATGCATTATGTTTTATACAATTAACAATTGATTATTGCCTTTTATCACCCCGTGTTGTCAAGTCCACATTCCACCTTGCTTATTCTTTCACCACCCCATCTGTCCGCTGATCTAATGTTTTCCACCTTTTCCCATCCCCCATCCCATCTTCTCCCCCGTTTTTGAAGAATATGTGTGTGTGTGTGTGTGTGTGTGTGTGTGTGTGTATATATATATATCCTGTTCCTACTTTGTTAATTGCAATAACCGTATTATCCTTCCACTGATAGTTCTCAAGTTTATCCTCCCTTGTCCTAAATCTTTCCAGGGTTTATTGACTATACAAATTAGTCCTTTATGCAAGTAAGGAAACTAAAGCTTGGAAAGATTAAGTAAGTTGCCTAAAATAACACAAATATAAGTGAGAGTGGCATTATTTGAATCCAAATATTTTCTTTTAGGTTCTTACTCTCAAAGTCTATCTTATATTGCCTATTAATATAATGCATTTTTCTTCTTCTTGGAACACTGTGTAAGAAAGAACCATTATTAACCCAAATTTTAAATTTTAAAAGGATGTTGAGTTGCCTTCTAGAGGTCACATGTGATTACTAGCTCAAATAGGGCTCTTTCTACCTCAAAAGTTCTTTCTTTTCCTACTTCCTTTTTTTTGATTCTGGGCTGTGTTTTAAAAATCCATAACTACTCATTCAACTTCCCATTGGAATAGGAGTGTATATCAATAAAGAAACAAGCATATACTTCATGACATCCAAGGATGCTTCATGATGTCACCATTTCCCAGCGCTTCCATGAGAGCTTTTTTAGAGCAATTCCTATTTATTGTCATTCATATGAATCAAGAGTTATTGCTACAGTAAAACCAAGAGTCTTAATTCCTATACTAGTTATCTTTATATTTCTACAATACTGGTTTTATGCAGTATGTGTCCTTAGGACACTGAGTTATTTCATTCAGCATAAATGATGTTTCATTTTATAAAACATAATAAATGGCAATGATTGTATGAACATAATGCAAATGAAGGAAAATGTGAAACACAATTTACACAAACTTTGCAAACAAACCCTATAAAATAATTTTTAGAAAGAAAAAGATTTTGGTATTTTTTTTTCTCTAGTTGCTGTGGACAAATCACCTAAGATTTGAAAAATGTCCATTAACAATGTCAACAATGTGTTGACATTGCACATTATTCTATTATCCTAACACATATTCTGTTTCTTTTCTGTATATACTGGGTTAATAAACGATTTTGTGTGTGTGTGTGTGTGTGTGTGTGTGTGTGTGTGTGTGTGGTTTGTGTGTATGTATACATATATAAATATGTTGTTGTTGTTGTTAATTGCCAGAGATCTGTATTTGTTCCCATTCCAAAGAAAGGTGATCTGACAGAGTGTGGAAATTATCGAACAGAATCATTGATAACACATGCAAGCAAGATTCTGCCAAAGATTATCCAAAAACAACTGGAATGGCACATCCACAGAGAACTGCCTGAAGTGCAGGCTGGATTTAGAAGAAGCCAGGGCACTAGGGATATTACAGCTAATGTCAGATGGATCGTGGCTGAAAGCAAAGAGTATCAGAGGAAATTCTACCTGTGTTTCATTTATTATGCAAAGGCATTTGACTGTGTGGATCACAACAAACTGTGACTGACTCTGAGAAGAATGGGAGTCTCAGAACACTTGATTGTGCTTATGTAAAACCTGTACTTGGATCAGGAGGCAGTCATCAGAACAGAGCAAGGAAACACTGCAGGGTTCAAAATTGGGAAGGGTGTGCGACAAGGATGTGTTCTCCATATCTTTTAAAGCTATATGCAAAACAGATTATCTGGGAGGCTGGCCTCTATGAGGAGAAGTGTGGCATCAGGATTGGAGGTAGACTCATCAGCAATCTGTGTTGTGCAGATGACACAATCCTGCTTGCTGAAACTGAGGAGGATCTGAAGTGCTTGCTGCAGAAAGTCAAGGACTATAGCCTTCAATGTGGATTGAAGCTCAACATCAAGAAAACAAAAATTCTCACCACTGGGCAGATTGGCAGCATCATAATAAATGGTGAAGATATTGAGATTGTTGACAATCAGTTTCCGTTTGCTTGGTTCTACAATCATGGTATCAGCAGCCAGGAAATTAAAAGATGAATTGCGTTGGGAAAGTCTGCTGTTAGAGACCTCTCCAAAGTACTGAAGAGCAATGAAGTTAGTCTGGAGACGAAGGTGTGCCTGATACAGGCCATGGTCTTTGCAGTTACTTACTATACATCAGAGAGCTGGACAATGACTAGGGCTGATAGAAGGAGAGTTGATGCCTTTGAGATGTGGTGCTGGAGAAGAGTATTGAATATACCACAGACTGCTAGGAGAGCAAATAGGTTTGTCCTAGAGAGGGGGAAGCCAGGCTGTTCGTTGGAAGCAAAGATTCTGAAGGTTTGTCTGCCATACTTTGGACATATTGCAAGGTGGAATCAGCCCTTGGAGAGGGACATCATGCTTGGGAGGATGGAGGAATAGCACAGGAGAGGAAGGCCCTCGATGAGATGGATTGATTCAGTCACTGGGGCAATGGGGATATATGTATCCGAGACAATAAGATTGGCAAGGGATAAAGCAGGGTTTAGAGCTGTTGTACATAGGGTTGCTATGAGTCGCAGGCTACTCAATGGCACAACTTATCTATTTATTAATAGATAATAAATAGCTTTCCCTGCTCAAATCAAAGGACAATTTTATGCATTTTCAACACTCACTCTGTAGTCTAGCACAAGTAAATAACTTCTGTGGTATTTTCTCATCCATGTTAACCCTGAGATTGATTTTATCTGTGTGTAAACTTTCTAGTATCATCATTCCGCTTCAGGAATTATCATGACATGGTCAACTTTGTTTCCTCTGAACCCTACTACTGACTTCTACCCACCACTACTGTATATTTCAAGAAATAGCATACACAGAAAAATTTCACCACTATGTCAGTATGAATCTTAAAGGATAAAAATTCTTTTTAAAACACAATCTCAAAAGTACTAGCACATTTAAAACATAGATCGTTAATATAAGACAGTAAATATTTAAATTTCTTGTCTCACAAATTCCTTTGCAATCTGTTTTAATCAAGTTATACATAAACCCTTCACATTGCAATTGAAGGTTTGTTGTTCTATTGACATATGACATCCAGTTGACTACAACTCAGCAATTCTATGAACAACAAAATTATATTTTTTCCTATCCTGTGCCATCCTCACAATCTCCAACCAGACTTAGGTATGATTTGTTGAGCGTATATTTTCTTTCAGCATCACAAGCTCAAGCGTATAGATTCAGTTACTTGTGTCAATACATATCTTAGGGTCATTTTCCCTTTTGCTATCCCTCTGTCTTTCCTGTCATGATATGTTTCTCCTAATGTTTTTGTTGTTAAGTGCTGTCAAGTTGAGTACAACTCATCATGACCCTATGGAAAAACAGATCTGAATCCTGTTCTGTTCTGTGCCATCTTTATCATATCTGATGTATTTGACTCCATTGCTGGAACTACTGTGTCAATCCATCTCGTTAAGAGTCTTCCTCTTTTTCACTGACCCTCTGGCTTTCCAAGCATGGTATCCTATTCCAAGGAATAGCCTTGCCTAACAAAAAGCCCAAAATGAGTGACACAGAGTTTTGTCATCTTTTCTTCCAAGAAGCACTCTGGCTTTTTCTTCCAGGGTGGCTGGCACAGCATCTTCTGACCAGAACAACCAATCAAAATATCCTTGACCATCTTTGCTGAGAGAAGTCAGTAAACTTGGGCAAATTTTGCTTGCTATCTGCTTGTTTGCTTGTTTTTATGGTTTCTTATTAGGGGAGTTTGTTATGTTGGGAGATAGGGCATGCATGGTTCCTCCTCATGACATGCCCCAGTGGGTATAAAATGAAGTTTCGTCATCCTCGTTTTATGGAGCACTCTGGTTGCACATCTTCTACGACAAATTTGCTTGTTCCCATCAAATATCTATCAGTCTATAAACTCACCTTTAGCTTTCTCTGTATTCCTGCCATTTTTGTTGCTGTTGAAAAGTCTAAGTTCTGTATCTGCAAAGTTTCTTACATCTCAGTTTTGCTGATGGACTCACTATGGTATCCTTTCACATTTTCCTCTGTTCACTGTTTTTTAATATGGGAGTTAGATCTAGAGACTTAAACAGACTTAGGTGCAATTTGTTGAGCATGTGTTTTCTTTCAGAATCAAATGTGGCTGATTTTACTTATATTTACCTAATTTTGCAGTCTACATTTGTTTGCTTTAACTTTTTAATGTAATTTGGGTGAAAATTTACAGATCTAACAGGCTATTAACTTAGAGGTTCATATATATATTGATTTGTGACTGATTGTAATCCCTACAATGTAACAGTAAGTAGTTGATGTTAAAAGTAGAATTGCTAGAATGGGCAGGGGGAGGGTGGTAATCATAGGATCACACAATTTGATGGGTGGAGGGAGGGGTGGGTAAAGGAAATGGGAAAAATCTAGTGTGAAAAACAATGTATGAGAGCTTTTAAATAAACCAGTATATAATAAAAATTTTATTAGAAAAATAATAAAAGCTGGTTGAAATTTATACATTTTTATTTTTAAAAAGGTAGAATTGCTGACATTAGTGTGTAGAAAAAGTACTAAGAAGTAAAAAAATAGGAAAAGAAGAATTTTTTTATGCAAAAGCCATTTAATTACAATTATGGTCTTAAAATTGAGACTTCCCTAAGATACTTCTTATTGATCTAATACAATTTTAATATGTAAGCTATGATAGATGTATAATCAAGGGTACTATTTCCTCCCTTATAGGCATGAAAGTATGACTGAACTTGAGTCAGTCACAACTTCTTGCCTTTAAGACTAGTTTCACAGCAACATTCAACAGTACAATTTGTCTTTTTAGCATTTTCAACTCAATAGCTAAAACATGACATTTCATTGTTACTTTCATCTGAATTTCTCTTGTTGTTGTTGTTATGTGCTGTTGAGCCAACTATGACTCAAAACAACCTTGTGAGCAGTAGCTCTGAACTCTGCTATATCCTAAGCCAATCTCATTATCTCAATCATTGTGTCAATCCATCTCATCCAAAGTATTCCTCTCCTGTGCTGTTCCTCTATCCTTCCAAGCATGATGTCCTTCTCCAAGGACTGGTCTCTCCTGGCAACATGCCCAAAGTATGTGAGACAGAGCCTCAGAATCCTTGCCGCAAAGGAGCAGCTTTCTTTCACCCTCTCCAAGATATATCTGTTAGTTCTCTTGGCAGTCATGGTATATTCAATACTCTTCTCCAGCATTACAACTCAGTCATTGATTCTTCTTCTGTCATCCTTATGCATTGTCCAGCTCTCTGATGCATAGCAAGTAATTGCAAAGACCATTGCCTCAATCAGGCACACCTTAGTCTCTAGACTGACATCATTAATCTTCAGCACTGTGGAAAGATTCCTGACAGCAGATTTTCCTGATGCAATTTTTTTTTAATCCTGGTGCCAAGAGTGCTGACAAAATTTCTCTTGCTACTCGTTTGTTGGAGCATTTTCCCATCCCCACCCCCATTTGTCAGCCATTAGATTTGTTTTTCTGAAAGTTGTTAAAATTCTCTCTGTATTATATACATATAGGGGTCTCTAATGGCCTACTGGGTAGGGAGTTACACTGCCAATTCAAAGCATGCAGTTCGTATCAACAAGCCAATCCAGTGGTGAAAAATACTCAATCTCCTCTTGTGTGATTTATAGCCTCTGAAAATCTGGTGGGGATCATCAATGAATTTGTTCCTACTCAAAGACAATGAGTGAGATATATATGTATATAACTCATTGTTGTCAACCTGGAACTGACTCACAGCTAACCCTCCAGTGGGTGAGTTTCTAAGGCTGTAAGTTGAATGGGGGGAGATTGCCCATTTTTCTCCCTTGAGCAGTTATAGATATGTATGTCTGTCCAAATACATTTACCACTGCTCCAAGCATTAATTTATATAGATATACACACATATATATACACATATATATACACACATATATATACACACATATATATTTGTATATGAAAAGATGAATTGTATTGTGAAAATCTGCTGTCATGGACCTCTCCAGAGTGCTGAAGAGCAATGATGTCAGTCTACATACAAAAGTGTGCCTAATCCAGGCCATGGTCTTCTCAATAACTTGTTATGCTTCTGAGAGTTGGACAATGACTAAGGATGACAGAAGAAGAATAGATCCCTTCGAGTTATGGTGCTGCAGAAGAGTCTTGACCATACCTTGGACTGCCAAGAAAACAAATTGGTCTGTCTTGGAGAAGGTGAAGCTAAGTCTTTCCTTGGGGCCTAGGATTTTGAAGCTCTGCCTCACTTACTTTGGACACAAGGCCAGGAGAGATTGGTCCTTGGAAAAGGACATCATGTTCGGAAAGGTAGATGGACAGTGCAGGAGAGGAAGACCCCAGATAAGATGGATTGATTGGTGCAATGGGGTTTAATGTGTCAGAATTAGTGAGACTGGCTCAGAACAGGAAAGGTTTCAGAGCTACTGGAGACAGGGTCACTATACATCACAGGTGACTCAATGACACATAAAAGCAATAACATTCAATGACAAGTTTGGAAGCAGGAGTGGCATCTACTTTCTAAATAACATGCCTTTGGAAACTCTATGATCTTTGATAAATATCAATAGTTGTAGTGGGGCTTGAGGCCTTTTGTTCATAGGGTCGCTATGAATCGTGCTTGACTCAAAAGTATGAATAATATTTATCGTACATATATTGTTGTCATTGTTGTATACTAATGAGTCAGAACTGACTCAGACCTGACTCTCCAGTGGATTTTTCAGAGGCTTGAAAAGAGATTGTTGTGTGTCTGTTTATCCAAAACCCAAATCTACTTTTATCAAGTTGAGTTTGACTATATCTGTAACAACAGTCCAATGGGATTCCAAAATGCAAATCTTGACACAAGGAGACACTCGTCTTTCTCTTACAAAGTGACTAGTACATTCAAACTGCTGATTTTTTTTATGTTGTTAGAAGTATTATAGCTTAAAAAGTATACTACCAATATTCCAGATTTTATATATATATGTGTGTGTGTATGTGTGTGTATACATACATATATGTATGTATGTATGTATGCATACACACATACACACACACACATTATAGAGCTTCAACTTTTTTCCCCACAATCAAAACTCTTGGCACCAGCATTCAAGGAAATAAAAATTGCATTAGGAGAATCTGCTGTCAGTAACCTCTCCAGAGTGCTAAGGATTAATGATGTCTGTCTCGAGGCTAAGGTATTCCTAATCCAGGCCATGGTCTTTGCAATTACTTGCTATGCATCAGAGAGATAGACAATAACTAACTATGAAAGAAGAAGAATTGATGCTTTTCAGTTGTAATGCTGGAGAAGAGTATTGAATGTACCATGGACTGCCAAGAAAACAAACAGGTCTGTCCTGGGGAGAGTGAAAACAAGTTTCTCCTTGGAGGCAACAATTTTGAAGAATCTGTCTCACATACTTTGGGAATGTTTCCAGGAGGAACCAGCCCTTGGAGAATAATAGGAGGGATGGCACAGAAGAGGAAGCCTGTAGATGAGATGAGATGAGATGAGATGAGATGAGATGAGATGAGATGAGATGAGATAGATTGACACTGACTGGAGTAATGGGGACAGATGTGTCAGACACAGTGAGATTGGCTCAGGATAGGACAGGGTTCAACAAAGCTATTGTGCATAGGGTCACTATGAGTCACAAGTGACTCAACAACACATAACAACAACAATATTATAAAACATGTATACATATATCCATATATATAAAAAATAGAAATTGTCCTATATCTGATGTTACTCATTCTCATACATCCAGTTATTCTCTATCATACTAATTATGTTTCCTTCATAGACATCCTAATTATTTAAAATTATTTTGTTAATAATTTCTTTCTTCCTTTTTCAATAGAACATAAGTTCCATGAAAACATAATTCTTTTTTTTCCCTCATGTTTCTCCATCTTTAACCATGTATGGCACACAATAGGACTTTAACATTATTTGTTGATAAATAAATAAATTAATGATGAGCATTGTCTTATTCAAAGATTCACAAAGGTTAATTCTTGACTCAAGGTGTGGCATTTATGGTTTATTGTTCAAAATTACTTTCCTAATCATTGACTTTGACTTTGTCATGAGGATGGACATGAATATATTAATAACATGTGTTAGCTTATCCACAAGGGGATTGATTATCGTTTCACCAATACATTGAGCAGATACAGCAGCATATTTTTTCAATTTTAGTTTTTTTCTACTAGTTTCTTTACAAAGTTTGAATACAAATTAGAACAAATTCTTTCCATTTCCTTCACTGCCCTACCCATCAAACTGTACAATCCAATGATCAATCCCCCTCTTTCCCTGCACATCCACATCCCTCACCTTCCAGCCTCTCCCACCCCTCTTGAATCCTTTTACTCATTCTATAATAATGGTTATACAATATTTATCCTTGTGGGATTGAGTTAGTTCACTTAGCATAATGCTCTCCAGCCCCTCCCAAGTTAGGTAATAATTTATAAAGTTATTGCTCCTGTGTGCTGCATAGTATTCCATTGTGTGAATGTACCATAATTTCTCAATCCATTCATTTGTGGTGGGACATCTGGGCTGTTTCCATGTTCTTGTGACAGTGAATAATTCAGCAGCAGAAAGTAAAGAAGGCAGCATACCCTTCAGGGTTAGAGATTGTTGCACTAGCATTGTTGATCTACAGGAGGGCAACAGCAACTGCAGCAGAAAAGCCAAAAACTGGCATGAGACAGACATTACCTTGGGATTGCTATTGCAAGGAACCAGAGCTAGAAGCCTTTCCCAAATTTTTATTGGAGGACTCAGGGAGAGCCATGATTGGCAGGCTAAGAGCTTTGTAACACTATCCTAAAGCCATGAGGCTCAAAACTGTGAGCACACTTGGAAGCTGTCCTGACTGAGAACTAATATTCTAATTGCTACCAACTAAAATTGTATTCTTTCAACTTTCCTAATAAACCTTATAATCATGAGTATGATGTAATGTGCTCTGTGAGCTCTTGAAACTGATTTTGGATAGAGTAGAGCTGTAAGATTTGTGTTAAAGTTAGTAGTAAGAGGTGCAGGGAAATGAGAGAACCTCTCTGACCTCAAGGGAATTGGTTTTGAGTTGTGGATGATGATGATGAAGATGGCAGTTACCCCTTGTGGAGTGGAGAGAGGACATATAAGGCCATCCTCTAGCTGTTCTTGTTCCTTTTACACAAGGTAATAGTTATATATGTCATAATTACGACAAGCATACATCCCAAATAGTCTGGAATTAATTTAATTACTTGATTCCCTTAATTATACTTGCACTTATTAGACCTTATGATTACAGTTTAATTCAGATATACATATTTTCATGACTAATATATAAATTATGTTGACCATAGACGAGAATACAATCAATAATTCTTGGGAGTCTGTTAAAATGTGAAAAATAAAAATTAAAAAAGCAATGCACTGCTGGAGAAGGAGGGGGCAATCTCCTCCTGCACCAGTCAGATCTGATTTGACGGTACACGTAAAAATAATACAATAAAAATTTAAAAAAAAATTTTAAAAGTAGAAGTTTTCCATAAAGGAAAAAGAAAGATGTGGAAACAGAGAAGAGAATCATATAATCAAAGACACAGAGGTGAGAAATAAAGAAGTATTTACGAGTGTTTGATCTGGTGACTAAGAATGAAACATGTATTTGGATAAAGATAAGGGTGAAATAAATTTTGGATAATAAGTAGATGGGGATTAAATTGTGAAGAACTTGTATGTTAAGCTAAATAATTTACATATTTTCTGAAAGAAAATGTAGAGTCATCAAATGTTTTCAGTCGAGGGGTAACACAAGCAATTTATGATATAAGAAAATCACTGGTGCCAATACCATAAATTAATTAGAGAGAAAAAAGAAGTTTTTATTAATAACACTTCTTACAGCTTTAATATAGCTTGTGCCAAGCTAGTCTGAGTGCATTTTATGGACAGTATTTTTAATAGAACCAGCAGAGTCAGCATACACTTCCCAAAGCAAGTGACAGAAGAGAGCCTCTAAATTTTATTCAATAGCTTTCTCTGTTCAAATTTTTTATGCTAAAGAATAAAATCATTTAAGTTTCATTAATTTCCTCAATAAAAAATGGATGCATAAATTGATTGAGAGGATCATTTTCTGTCAAACTGTATTAGCTTCATATTCCAATCCAATATTTTGAAAATACTTCTAAGGATTTTGTGTGCCTAATACTGATCTTAACCAATACCTAAAAAATGAGCTAATATAAATTGGTTAGATTAATATTCGAAAAGCAATCATCTTGTTTTAGCCTATTGTCATCCATAGTTAGGATAGATGTATCCACATGGTAAATTTGCCTATGTTAGGACAAAATATTTCTCCTTGAGAAATTATATCTCTTTCAGTTAGTGTAATAAACCTTAGAGAATATTAGTTGGCATGAATTTTCCAATCTAGATACATATTGATCAACTAAAGTGGATAACTGGCACATGTCCTGCTGAAGAGGAACAAATTCTCTCTTTAGGTGTCATTTGAATCTCTTCAAATGATTAAGGAATGCCTCATATGACAAGTTAAACTATATTGAGACAATATAGTTGAGCTTAAAGGACATGATTTTGACATTATACATTCCTAAACGTAAGTACTTACTATGTGACTTAATATTTGAATAATATTAATTTAATAAAGAATTGAACAATGACTTTATGTCAATTATTGGTCTAGCCACTAGGGCTTTCATCTAGGGGGTCAGAAGTCTGGTGCAAGGTGGGAGAGAAAGAGAAATAGAGAAAAAAGACCATAAAATATAATAGAAGACTAGAACTCTTGTTCATACTAATGATTGAAGACTAGAAGAGTTGTGGGATGACATTAATGACATCATCCATTAAAAAAGTAAAAGATTATTTAAAAGATAGGTAGTGGGGGAAAGAACAAAATGTGAGAATATATATGAAACTGACTATTCAACCTGGAGAATTCTAATCAGAGGGAAGAAATGATGAAGCAAAATACCTAGACAGAAAACTTCAAAGGAAGCTTGAGAAAATAAAGCAAGGCATTATAGTGACAAGTTAAAAGAGTTCTAGTTAAAAAACCAAAAGAAAAAAAACATGTTCCACTTTTTTTTCTAGCTCAAAAAATTGAACAAATTCAAGCTTTCTGTTGCAATGCTAAAGGATTCCATGGGGAAATTATTGAAGAATACAAGAATCATCAAAATAAGATGAATGGAATCCACAGTGTCACTGTAGTAGCATATGATCAGGAACCAATGATAATGAAGTAGAAATCCAAGATATGCTGAAGGTATTGGCAAAAAATAAGGCCCCAGGAATTGATGGAATATTGTTTCAGCAAACGTATGCAATCCTTAAAGCGCTTACTAGTCCGTACCAAGAAATTTGGAAGATAATCGCCTGAATAATAGGCTACAGAAGATCCATATTAATCCCCAGGGGTGTGTGTGTGTGTGTGTGTGTGTG
>NW_006400084.1:624082-645580 GCF_000299155.1 Elephantulus edwardii
TGAATGGAATCCCCAAATCTCTGTAGATGTTCATTGAAATGAAAAATAAACAACCTAAATTTAAAAAAAAATCAAACATATGATCCAAGAGGATGAAAAAATTATCAAACAATATTATTAATATCATGCAAGTCAAATCTTGTTGAAGATTATTTACAAGTAAAATCTTGTTGAAGATTATTTTCAAAATGGTTATACACAGGGAACTTCAGAAATTCAAGCTAGATTTAGAAGACACCATGGAAAAAAATAAATCATTGTTGATGTCAAATAGATTCTGGCTGAATGAAGAGAATACCAGAAATATGTTTACTCGTGTTTTATTGGCTATAAAAATACATTGACTATGGGGATAATAATAATTATGGGTAAAAAGAATGGTAATTCCAGAAACTTAATTGCATTCAAATAAACATCTACATAGAACAGAAAGCAGTTAATCAAATAGAAAAAGGAGATACTATACATTTTAAAAATTAGGAAAAGTGTTAAAGTGTAAACTTTCTCCATACCTATTCAATATGTATAATTCAGACACTGGATTATATGAAGAATGTGGTATTAGAAATGGAGGAAGACTCATCATCTGCCTATATTATGAAGATGATGCAACCTCGCATGCAGAAAGGAAAGGAGACTTTAATATGCATAGGAAGTAACTGAAACTTCATTAGCTTGAGCTATGTGCCCATTAGGCTTCAAAGTGACATTTCTTGTTGTTGTTGTTGTTGTCATGTATTGTCAAATCAGACCCTACTGGCACAGGAGGAGATTGCCCCTCCTATTCCAGTAGAACATATGGTGGATTTGAACAGTGTGCCTTTGGGATTGCAGTGAAGCTTCTAACCACTAGGTCACCAGAGAGAGCTCCCTAAAGTGACAACTTTTCAACATTTTCGAAAGGTCTTTTGCAATAGATTTGCCCACTGTCAATCATTCACTATCTTAACTCTTGCTGTATGAGTACTGATTGTGAATCTAAGTAAAATGAAATCTTTTAGACTGTAAAAATAGCAAGGTCCATGTGAGAATAGTGATGTTTGAACTTTATCAGCTTCACAAAAAGGAAATGTCCTGTCAATACTATCAGTAACACAAAACCACTTTCCATGAGGTCAGATATGCCTCGCATGCTCCCATACCTCTTTCTAATCATCTCAAAACTGGTATTATTGCTTTGCTGGATTCAAAATCCAATGTGCTAGCTCATGGACCATATTGGGGAAACCAAATATTATAATCCAGATTAATAACATAATACAGCCAAGGTAGCTCCCAAAATGTTCATGCAGGCACCTCTGCCTTAAGCCTTGTAGCTTCAAAACAATGTTTCTAAATTCTCAGTCCTGCCAATGTTGGCCCTCCTCCAAACTGTACATCAAATTTATCAATCCTGTCAATATTGGCTCTACCTCATTCCTCACCAAGGTCTCCTCACATCTCGCATCATGTCTCCAGTTCAACAATTGCTGCTGCTGCTGCTGCTATCACTAAGCATGTCCTATATTTTCTTGCTTCTTTTTCATCCGTTTGGGGGACGTCTCTTTCCTCTTTTGGTAGGGGAAGATCCCTCTCTGCAGCTAGAGCTCTTCAATTTATTGGCAAGACTAGCCAATCCCTTTGTAGATTATTGGAACTGGCCAATACCTTTGCAAAATGATAGGCAGCTAATCCCATTGTGGATAAACCAACACAATCCACTTGCATAGTCCTGCCCATCCACATGGGTCATCCACATTCAAATAATGTTAGAGAAGCCAAATTGAAAGACAAACTCCACAAATAGCTTCAATATTTTCTCTGCTTGCTGTAATGTAGGTTTTGGTCTAGTTTTGTGTCCTTCTATTTTTTTTTTTAATGTGGAGATGTAATTCACACTGAAGGTCATAATCTTCCATCACCAATAATTGTTTTAAATAATTTATGCTTTCAATATTCAAGATTGTGTTATACATATCATAGGTTGTTAGCAAGTCTTCCTTCAATTCTAATATTTCATTCTTCTTCATGCTGTCCAGATCCTCAGATTACTTCCTCAGTATATAGATAATAAAAGTGTTAAAAAGACAAAACTCTAACACACAATGTTCCTGATTTGAAACCATGTAATATCCTATTGTTCTGCTCAAATATCTGCCTCTTTATTTATATACAGGTTCTGTGTAAGCAAAATTAAAGTGTTCTAGATTTTTTGTATTATTTAAAATATTATATATTATTTGTTATAATACAGCCAAATGACTTTTCATAGTCAATAAAACACAGGTAAACATCTATCTGATATTCCCTTCTTTCCTCCAGGATCTACATGACATTAATAATGAGATTCCACTATCTGACTGAATTTCTGGCAGTTCCCAGAACATATACTATTGCAAGAGCATATTCTACCTGTGAGTGATATTAATAAGGAACCCGAGTAACCTGGGAGGTAAAGAGTTGTACAGCTAGCCTAGTCCAGAAGTCAACTATGAGTCAATTCCAACTCAATGATAATAGTTACTTAGTCATATTAATGATATTTTTCAATAATTTCTGTATTCTGTTAGCTTCTTTGTCTTTGGAATGGACATGAATAGAAATTTTTCCAGTCAGCAGGCCAGTCAGCTGTCTTCTACATATCTTAGCATAGACAAGTGAGCATTTCCAGTGTTGTATCTAATTGTTGAAACACTTCAGTTGCAATGTTATCAGTTTCTGGAGGCTCATTTATGCCAATATCTTCAATGTAGCTTGGTCTTCTTCTTTAAACATTATTGTGTCACTATATTAGTCATATACTATCTACTGAAATGGCTGAAGTTTTAACAAGTATTTTTGACAGTGAGTGTGTATTCCTTTCATCTTCTTTTGATGTTTCCCGCTTCATTGAGTATTTTGCTCATAGAATCCTTCCATATTACAAGTTAAGGCTTAATTTTTTTTTCTTTCTAACTTTTAAGCTTGGTAAATGTCAATTGTTTTTATTCCTTTTTTGTTTTCTAATTCCTGGTCATAGCATCATTCATTATAATTCTATAGCTTGCCTTCTGTCCTACTCTTTCACTTCATCAATTCTTCCAGTACATGTATGTATGTATGTATGTATGTATTTGTTTATTCATTCATTCATTTGTTTATTTATCTATTGGGTTTTCTGGTGAATATTTACTGGGCTAATGGGATTTTTATTCAACAATTTATGCTTATTTTATTTCTTAAAATTGCTTGCCATTTCCTCATTGGAACAGCATTCTCTCACTTTGTTCCTGGGTTCACTGTATCTATTTTGTTCTTCTTTCTTGTCCCGTCCTATCTCTCAGTTTTGCTTTGTACCAAATGCTTTCACTTTGGTCACATATGGTTAATTTTTCTCAGATAAAAGCTCCTCGCTAGTGTTATTATTCACTTTATAGTTCTGCCTGTCGTTTGATTGGAAAATTCAGTTCCAAGTGTGATGTGTCTCAGGTTCTTTCATTCATCTTCACTATTAAAACAAGCTTCAGAGTCTCTTCTGACATTAATTTTGGTCATCCTGTCTTGAATTTAGAATTTTAGACAAGTTAAATTTATACTGCTTATTGTACAAGCAAGAATAAGATCAAAAAGGTAGGATAAACACAGAACTGAAACTCAAAAAAGAAAGCCTGAGCTTTGATTAGGAATCTGAATCTATTAGTACATAAAATATTGCAATGCCAAAGTCTGTTCATATTGTCCTAATAATTTATGCTATAAAATTTCCACAAAAATTTAGCCTCGGTGATGTACTGATACATTTATCAACTGGCTTTCCAAAAGAGTAAAAAAAGTCAGGGTTCATAGTGTTTGGAAATTTTGGTGTTAAACACACAGATATGGCAGATCAAGCTGCCACCACCCGACATCCTAAACAAGAAGCAGAAAAGTGTGAGTGCACATATGGCTCTCACCAACTAGTAGAGGCTGACTCCACACACCACACCACTGTCTTTTCTCCCCATAAATTCACTCGTAATATCCTTTGGATTATTCTCCTTAATGGGTTCTTACTTAGTTTAAAAAAAATCATCCTAGCAATAAATCCAATACAATAAAAAAGTCAAGTCCAATATATTCAAATAAAATAATTTCTTCTCAAATATCCCATCTGTTCTTCACATTCCTCCCCATGGAGCAGAGCCGCATTCTGCTCCATGCCAACTGGCACAACTGAGAAGCTGGATGAAATCATTACTCATTGTCCAGATGTATCCTAATTCATGCAGGGCTCAGTCTTCTTTAACTATTTGGCCTGCCCAACTTTCATCAAAGTAATTAACTTAAGTGATCAAACTTGAAACAATGACATAGTGTCCATGGTCCAAGAGTATTGTATTCTCATGGAACTGGTCACTGCTTCTGAATCAATTTCACTTGCATTGTTACTATTTGCATCTATATTAAGCTTAGGAAAAGGGCTAATCTTTCCCTTCATTCTGGTATTGTAAGTCATTTGTGGTCATTTTCTGAGGGTAGTAGAGAGAACTGAGATGAGGCAGCAAGGGTGCAGTAAATGTTTCTTCTGATTATTTCATATTTATATGGGGACTATAGCTATCTATCATGATAGCTGTCAAAATATCCAGGATCATTCTGGTGTTCAACAAAATCTAATATCACACTATCTCTATACTGCTTGTCTTCAGGAAACAGCTGATAATGATTTGATCTTCCCAAACCTAATTTCATTATCTTTTCCTGAGTGTTTAAGGACTCAAAATTTGTCCAATAAGCAACTTATGATTATAAAAAACAAAAGTAGATTTATTTGGTAATGCAAGCAATTTATTAAATTCAACTGTTAAGCAAGACTAGAGATTCAAGTTTATCCAGATGTACATCAGAAGGAAATCCTGGTAATCTATTTCTGAAAAATCAGTCATTCAAAACCATATGGAGCACAGTTATACTGTAAAATACATTGGGATGTCATGAGTTGGAATCTATTTAACAGGTACTAAAGAAAGAAAATGTCTAAATAGAGAATTGACCAATTTATAGTTTGATATCTGTATGCTCTTTCATATGCTGCCTTGTGTTTTCTATTTTGTGTGATAGACTAATTGTCTTTCAACACTTTCACAGATTTCATTCCTTTTTTTTTAATCTAACTGGCACTTGTTTTGAGCTATCAGTTAGCAAGACTAGTACTGATTGTTCAAAAATAAAGTGCCATTTTTTCCCTCTTGCTGTTTTTAAGAGTGTCTCTTTGTCATTGTTTGAGAACCCTTAATATATCTATCATTATGTATCTTAATATAAAGGATGAGCAAAACCCTCTGGAGGGTCAGCTATGAGTTGATTCTGACTCAACAGTACAAAGCAACAACAACACTGTGATGTATGTTTTCCAATTTTTGGAAAAAGGCATCACACTAGGGAAGGTAGTGGGTCAATGAAAGACAAAAAGATCCTCAATTAGATGGATTGATACAGTGAGTGTAACAACGGGCTTGAGCATAAGAGATCAGGACAATGGTGCATGATAAGGCAGGTTCCAATCTCTTGTTCATAGGATTGTTATGAGTTGTAGTTAATCCAATGGCACTTAACAATAATAACATGTAAGGTTTTCTTAAATTTGTCTAACTTGCAGTTCTTTAAAATATCTATTTCTTTCATCAGCTTTGAGACATTCTCAGCATTCAACTCTTCAAGTGTTGTGTCCTGTTCTTCCCCTGCCCACATATGATTTCAATTACTCTTACTGTCTTATGCATAGTTTGGGGTTTTTTTATTTTTAAATTTTTTTTCTTTCTGTGCTTTAGTTTGAATATTTGCTTTTTGATCTTTCTTCTATTCTACCAATTCATTCTTCAGCCAAACATTATGTGATATCATTGATTTTAGTTACTGTCCAGTCAGTGTTAACTCATGGCAATCTTATATAGAGTAAAATATTGATATCCCTGCACCATCTTCATGGTTATGAGAGCTCTTGGGTCCCTTGTTATGATTATTATGTACACTCATCTCATTGAGAGTTTCCCCTGTTTTCACTTTTTCTCTAATTTACGAAGCTAGAAAAGCGTTATATTCAGGGAAAATCATCCTAATATGGTTACTAGGAAGGGGAAGGAGGAGAAAACAAAATTAGTTGATATATAAACATTTATTGTGTTTCAAAAGTATGATCGTTCCTTACTTTACCCAGGTCTTCTCATTTTCACCTACACGAGAGTTGTTTGACTATAAGCTAACGCATTATAGCCAGAAGGAGAAATGCAAGACAGCTAAAAGTAGTTGTAATACAGATATACCTCCTCATTCACTGTGAAGTGCCTGGACCTTAAAAGTTTGAATATGGCTCTGCAAGGAGTAATAATTGTCCTCTACTTGCTTGATGTCAGAGATGAGGAGGAAGTGGAGGAGGAGAATGAAGAAACAGAGTCATGAATAGTAAGAGGAGATGGAAAGTGTGGCTAATTGCCTCCATGAAGACCTGTCTCCTTTGTCATGAGATTACAACTGGATGTTGTCCAGGTGAATTGCCAAAGATTTTTATAAAGATTCTATATAAGGGTCATAATCAAAAGGGAGAAAACATAGAATATATTTCAAATTCTCATGGAATCCAGACTTTCAGAAACCATGAGGGTTGGAAGAAATGAAAAGAAACTAATTACCTGATAAAATCTTATAGCACGATTATCCCTTGAAGTAGTTTTTTTTTCCTTGAAGTTTTCTTAAAGTAAAATATTTAGTTAAACTGGCAAAGAATATCTTCCTTGAGCACTAAACTCTTTTTTAATTTATTGATTTATTAAAGTGAAGGTTTACAAATTATATTGGTTTTTCAAGCAATCATTAGTAGTCATTTTGTTTTAAACATTAATTGCCATTGTTATTGTTGTTGTTATGTGCCATCAAGTCACCTGCGACTCATAACGACCCTATGTTCAACAGCCCTAAACTCTGCCCTATCTTGTGCCAATTGCACCATCTCTGGCACACCCACCTCCATTACCTTAGTCACTGAATCAATCCATCTCATCAAGGGTCTTCCTCTCCTGCACTGTCCCTCCAACCTCCCAAGCATGATGTCCCTCTCCAAGGACTAGTCCCTCCTTGCAACATGTCCAAAGCATGTCAGATGAAGCTTCAGAATGTGTGCATGATCCAAGCCACAGATTTTTTTTCAATTGCTTCCTATGCATTTGAAAGTTGAATAATGAAGAAAGATGACAGAAGAATTTGAAGCCTTTGAATTTTGGTATTGGAGAAGAGTACTGGATATTCCATGGTCTGCCAAAAGAACAAAGAAGTCTGTCTTGAAGTCTAACCAATGTACCTCTTAAAGGCAAAAATGAAGACATTTCATCTCACATACTCTGGACATATTAGGAGGATTAATCCTTTGAAAAGGATTCCATCATGTGGAAAAAGTAAAGAGTCTGAAAGAGAGGTATACTTTCAGCAAGATGAATAAGTACAGTTAATATAACAAAGAATTAGAACATGGGGAGATTAAGAGGATGTGCAGGATAGTGCAAGGTTCAGATCTATCATTCATAGAGTTCCTAGGAGTTGTAGTATATTTGATGGCACCTAAA
Source organism: Elephantulus edwardii (assembly GCF_000299155.1). Lineage (NCBI taxonomy): Eukaryota > Metazoa > Chordata > Mammalia > Macroscelidea > Macroscelididae > Elephantulus > Elephantulus edwardii. Next base: position 631,636 of record NW_006400084.1, read on the forward strand.
CAACAGCAGCAGCAGCAGCAATAATGAAACATATGGTTTGCAAATGGACAACAGCAACTCAAAACTTTAGGTAGGAGCATTTTTCTTGCTGTTGTCATTGATAGATGCTGTAGAATAGAGTAAGGCTCATAGAGACCCTGTAAACAGAAGACCAGAATCCTATTCTATCCAATCCTATCCAATCCTATCCTATCCTATCCTATCCTATCCTATCCTATCCTATCCTATCCTATCCTATCCTATCCTCATCACCTCTGATATACTTGAGTCCATTGCTCTTAGTCCCTGTGTCACTGTGTCAATCCACCTCCTTGGGAGTCTTTGTCTCTGTCATTACCTTTCTGCTTTCCAAGCATGATATCCCTCTCCAAGGAGGAGCCTCTCCTTGGAACATGTCAAAGTAGAAGAGATGAAGTTTCACTATCGTTGTCTCCAAGAAACACTCTGGATGCACATTTTTTAAGAAATGCCTGTTTGTTCTTTGGGCATTCCATGAGATATGCAGTACTCTTTTCCAATACCATAACTCAAAGACATCATTTCTTTTGCCATCCTAATTTATTGTCCAGTTCTCAGAAGCATAGCAGGTAATTCAAAATATCATGGCCTGAATCAGCCATACCTTAGTTTTCAAACTGATATCATTGACTGCTGGTATCAAGGGTATTGATTGTTGATCCAAGTAAAATGAAATCATAGACAGTATCAATCCTTTCTCAATCTACCATGATGTCATCTATCTGCTCAGGATTGGGGACCTTTGTTTTCATAATGTTGAGATGTAATCCCTATTGAAGGCTGTGTTATTTGATCCTCTAAGCAAACATTTCAGGTCCTCTTTACTTTAAGTAAATAGTGTCCTCTGTATAACAGGTTGTTGATGAGTATTCTTCCTATCCTGATGACACATTCTTCTTCATAGAGGTATGTGTCATGAATTATTTGTTCAGAATACAAATTGAATACATATGGGCCCGATGCATACCCTTCCTGATTTAAATTATGCAGTATTTCCTTGTTCTGTTTGGACAACAACCTCTTGATCTAGGTACAGAATTTGCATGAAAGCAATTAAGTATTCTTGATTTCCCATTCTTCCCTATGTTAGCCATAGTTTGTTGCAATCCACACAGTCAAGTGTCTTTGCACAGACTATAAGGTATAAATAGACATTATAAGAATATTAAAACTCAAAGGTCTCATACTGGCATATAAAGTGAAGTTTAAGAAATGAATTAATAAATATATTGTGGCCTTTGGCCTGGACTACTGGAAAAACTGAGTTGTAAATTAAAATATGGAAATGAACACATTAGAAGCAGACTTTGTAAAAGAACATCAGGAGTAAATTATAAGATGACTTAAGAAAATCAAAAGAAGGTATTCAAGAGGTATTTTGGTGTAGAGTCTGAAATTTAGAAGGGAGGTTACAATCCATAGATAAAAACTTAGAAATCATGAACATATGGAAGACATTCAAAACCAAGAGATTAGGTGAAGTCACCTAATGTGTTAGGGTAGGTAAAAAAGATAAAAGGAGTAAGTCTAGGGAAATACTAATATTTAAATAGAAATCAGAGTGATGAGAGCTGAAGAAAAAGTAAGACAGCCAGAGAGATGGAAGAAAACCTAAATAGTGGAATGTCCTGGAATCCAAATGGAGAAACTAGCCTAATAAATAATAAATAATGTGTCAAATTCTACTGAAAATTCAAAGTTAATTGAAAATGACCATTAGCTTAGCAACATAGTCATTGATGACAGTTGTGGGATCTTCAGTGGAGGATTGAGAGTAAAAGTCTGATTGCAATGAGCTCAATAAAAAATGGGAGAAGAGAGAGGTCCCCCCCAAAGAATATTACATCAAGAAATTAATTCTAAAAAAAAAGAAATTGTTTCTTGTTGTCTACCCAATTAGAATTTCCAGAGAAGCAATTCATCTAAAATTCATATGATTTCCTGAAAGAAACTGATATGATTTATATATTTTATCTATTTTCAAATCATCAATCCTTTAAGTATGCCCTATTTAGTATTATCTTCAGAATATGTTCATGACTGAATATCAATTTAGTTTTGTCATCAATATAGCTAATGATTATATATACAATGCGAGAGGGTTTTTACGCTCTCCATACTTACCACACTATCACCTGGGGCAACCTTTCCATGAAACATATCAGAAATTTCAGACATTCCGGCCGTGTATTCTCGCTCGCTCGCTTTCTCCCTCCCTTTGCTCTCTCTCCCTCTCCTGCTCCTGTTTCTCAGCTATTTTGCAAACTATAATAGTCATTTTAAACAAGCTTCAGAGCTCAAGCCCACTCAAAGGGAACTCTTGATAAATCTTGAAGAGAGGAGTGTCCTTGAGCCTTAACAAGTCTGGCAGATGCACCATATAGTCTTCCCTTCCTTTTCAAGACAAAATGTATTGCTTTAAAAGCCCTGAATTAGGTATGTTAAATGCATTGATCCATCTTTATTTCACACTTCTTTAAATAGCACTCTTGAAATTTCAAAAGACTCCACCACAAAGATAAATTCTCAGAGCACTAGTCACCTAAATGGGCTTTCTAAACACCTCATTTAGTATTTTTAACATCTCAAACCTACACTAAGTAAACAAGATTGACCAATTCAGGGTTCAAGGTTGTTCTCAAGAGCAGAATGAGAAACTGCATTTACTCAATTTCGAACAACAAAGGTATAATTTAAAGTTATTACCCTCCATCATCAGCACAATATATACTGGCTTTGTTGCTGCTGTTGTTGTTGTTTTAGGTCCCTGAGTTGAGCTGGCTCTGACGCATGGCCACTCCGCATATATCAGAAGAAAATCCTACTGAATTCTGTCATCCTTATAATCTCGGGTGTGTCCAGTACGTAACATAGTATAGTATTTAAGATGTGCTAATTCCTGAAACTAATATCTCCAGAACTCCAGTGACAATTGTTTCTCTTGTGCTTTTAATTTGTTATTTATTTGGAAATAAAATTTCCTCAAAACCATAGTATCTTTCTGATCATTTTTTTCTTAGCAGTTATATGTGCCAGAAACCACAATCAGCAATCTTTCCTGTTATTTTCAAATATGTTTTCTTTCTCTACTGCCTTGCCACCATACCAATATCTCAATTTAGTAACTACTACCTCAAAGCTATCATTTTAGAATGGGAAGAGTCTTTTTAAATTGATCTTCTCCATGAATCATTCCCCTCAACTGAAAAGATATTTTGGTCTATTAGAGTTCAGGGATATTTTTATTTGTTTGTTAACGTATAAATTCTATTGCTCATGGCTCGAATTTAAAGGCAAGTGTCTTTTCAACCCTGTAAAAACTAAAAATTCCAGACTTTCTACCCTCCTATATTTATGCTTACAAACAACAGTTTGTTCTTGAGCTTTTTGTAGCCAAACATAGTTAGTATAAGTTTCTTATTTCTCCTAGAACTCGGGCACGTGGTCTTTCTCCCAAAAGTTCAAGTGCTATAAACTAGTTTTTCACAGTATAACAAGATTATTATCTTTCAGCTTCCAGTTTCAGTTTCTTACTGGCTATTGCCAATTTCTAAGCTAGTTTCACATATTTAATTTTTTTTAGAAAGTAATATACTTCAACACACAAACATCTGAATGAAAATGAGCTAAATACTGTAGAAAGTAACCTTAAAATCTCGTGGTTTAATGCAATAAAAATCTATTCCTAGCTTACATAAAGCCCAGTGCTGATGTTCCTTGTTTGATGGTTCTCCTGAGTGGTTCACCTACAAGATATGACTTAGGAAAACAGGACCTTCCACCTTATAGTATAGAATGCTATTCTGCACAATCAAGCTAATTGTGAAATAATTCAGTAAACATATGAAGGATAAAAGAAGAGAAGTCTAATGTGGGGTATTTTATGACTGTCCCTGATGATGATGTACAGAAATTCTGCGCACATTTCTTCTTCCATAGCACAATCACATGGTCCCAACCTCACAGCAAGGAAAGCTGGAAAGGTCTCAAAAAAAGTCAAGTATAACATGAAATAGTAAAGTCAAGTTTGAAATAAAACCAACTAGAATCACAAATTATTCTAATGCTTTCAAGCAAATATTATCCATATATTCTAATATATGTAACAGATCTATGAAAAACAGTCAGTTATGAAATGCTAAAATTTTTGCTGAAATGCATTGGACACATCATTTTTACCAGAAATCTTTTCAGATCTTTTGTAATTGTTAATTGCTGTTGTTATGTGCCATCAAGTCACCTGAGACTCATAGCAACCCTATGTACATCAGCTCTGAAGCCTGCCCTTTCCCAAGTCAGTATTACTGATTCCAACAGACCAACCTCCAATGTCCCAGTTACTGTGTCAATCCATCTCATCCAGGGTCTTTCTCTCCTGCACTGTTTCTCCACTCTTCCAAGCATGATGTCTTTCTTAAAGGACTGGTCCGTCCTGACCACATACCCAAAGTATATGAGATAGAGCTTTTAGAGATAATGTTTGAAGACAGTTCCTTTTGTTATACCTCTTCTGTCGGTGAGCAATCTGAAGTAAAAATGGATTAATAAATATGCCCGAATTCTCATAGCTAGTGAGTGACAGGATCAGAATTGGTTCTGAAATGGTCCAAACACATGCAGAATTAGAAAGTATGCTTAGTAATATTTGGGACCATGATCTTTGTGTTAATAAAAGCCTAACAAGTACACATCAACAACTAGCCTAAATTAGCATTTTTAAAGAGTCACGAATGGAGCTCTGGTGACCTAGTGAATGAAGAGTCGCATTGTCAAGCCAAAAGCAAGCAGTTCTATTCTATAAGCAGCTTTGCAGAAAAAAAAATATGCAATCTCTGAGACTTATTCCTTCTAAAAACCCACTGAAGAGTCGGCTTGAGTTGATTAAGACTCAATAGCTCAATGAACAAGTCATGCACTCTTCCAGACTTTTTGAATCTTTTAATCTGCATAAAACTCAAACATATTATTCAAGTAACTGATCAAACAGGTAATCAAGTATAAGCCAAGCATTTTACTCATGATTTTATCAACTTACAACTTACTCATGATTTGTTCAACATACAAGTTTGCATATGCAGGATGAAAACCATGAAATGTCCTTCATTTTGCATCATTGCAGGTACTCTCTCTAGTGGGACTAAAGCCAGATTGTTAGAGATCAAGAATAAGTTTGGAGGGAAAAAAGAATGGGGGGTGGGAAGAAGGTAGTTGGCTCCACTAAGCAGTAGATTGTGAAGAAAAGTGATACAAACCTACAAAGACGGAGCGATAGTGGGCTTAGATCAACAGTGACTACCTTTGTAAAACACAAGGTATGAGAATGATCATATGAAACACAATATGAAGGAATGTGTGAAATGCACTATACATGAAAGAGACACAACCTATATGAATTTCGTATGCAAACAAATATAAAATAATTTTTAAATAACTAATAATAATTAATAATCATGGAAACATTTGCTTCTATAAGATTTTGAGATGTGGTGGTACAGTGTTTAAATGTTCCATTAATCATTCCTAGAGTGAGAACCAACTCATAGCTGATCTTCCAGTGGGTTTTCAAAAGCTATAAATATTGCATGTGAAGAGATTACCCTTCTTTTTCTCATGGAGCAGAACATACCAGCAGTTATACCAAAAATAAGGAAGTCCACTTCCATAAAAATCATAGTTTTGGAAACTCTCTGGAGTAATTGCACTTTCTTCTATAAGATACTGATGAATCAGAAGTAACCTGAAAGCAAAGGATTATAAAATAAAGACAAAGGATTCAGAAAATGACATTGTGGTATTGTTTGGTGCCACCATGTCAGTTGTGACCTATTGACCTATGCAAATCTATGTGCTAAAATAATAAAATACTGTGCCATCTTCACAACTGCTGCTGTGTTTGAGCCCATTGCTATAGCTTACACTTCATAGAAGATCTTCCTATTTCCACTTCTCCATTATTATTATTATTATTATTATTATTATTATTATTATTATTATAATTGTTAGATTCTATCAAGTTGGCTACTACTCATAGTGTGACACTTTGAACAACAGATCTAAGCCCTATCCTATCTAGTGTCATCCTTGTCATCTCTGATACACCTAAACCTATTCACACAGTTACTGTGTCAATGTATCTTGTTGAAGGTCTTCCTCTCTTTTGCTGACCTTCCACCTTTCCAAGCATGATGTGTTTTTCTAAGTATAACTTTCTAACAATACATCCAAAATACATGAGACAAAGTTTCACCATCCTTGTGGTTAAGGAGCACCCTGATTACACTTTCTGTAAGACATATTTGAATATCCATGGGAATCGGGACAAACATGGATCTCTTCTCATCACTCAACCTGGTAGCTGTCTTCCAAATTTCCTGACATAAACTGATGAGCACATCTAAGGTTCTGTCTGGTATCTGAAACAAGTCAGTTGGTATTGCATTGATCCTTAGGGCTTTATTTTTTTGCTAATGCCTCCACTGCAGCTTGAACCTCATCCTTCCTTATCGCTGGTTCTTGTTCATATGATACTTCCTGAAATATTACAGTGTCAACTAATTCTTTCTGATGCATAATTGAAGAGGTGTTGGCTTGGATGAGGCATACCTTCCTCCTAAAACTGTTATCATTACCCTTTATTTAGCACTTTGGAGAGATCTTTAGCAGCAGATTTTCCCAAATGCAGCACGTCTTTTGATTTCTTGACTGCTGGTACCAAGCGTATTCATTGTAGATCCAAGAAAAATTAAGTTGTTGACAATTTCAATCATTTCTCCATCTATAATGAGATGTCTGTTGGCCTTACTTTACCAACCATTATGTATTTCTCCAGGAACTGTTGCTGTTATTGTTGCTGTTGTTGTTTGTTGTTATGTGCCGTCAAGTCGCCTGCGACTCATAGCGACCCTATGTACAACAACCCTAAACTCTGCTCTGTCCTGTGCCAATTGCACTGTCTCTGACACTCCCATCCCGATTATCCCAGTCACTGAATCAATCCACCTCATAGAGGGCCTTCCCCTCCTACACTGTATGTACCTCCACCCTCCTAAGCATGATGTCCTTCTCCAAGGACCAGTCTCTCCTCACAACATGTCCAAAGTATGTTAGATGGAGCCTCAGAATCTTTGCCTCCAAGAAGCCACCCGGTTTAACCCTTTCCAGGACAAATTTGTTTGTTTTCCTAGCAGTCCATGGTATTCTCAATACTCTTCTCCAGCACCACAGCTCAAAGGCAACAATTCTCATTCTATCCTCCTTGGTCATTGTCCAACTCTCTGATGCATAACAAGTGATTGTGAGGAGAGGTCCCTAACAGCAGACTTTCCCATGGCAATGTGCCTTTTAATTTCTTGGCTGCTGGTGCCAAGACTGTTGACTGTGGAGCCAAACAAACTAAAGCTGTGTACAATCTCAATCTCTTCACCATCCATCCTGATTCTGCCAATTGGTACAGTGGTGAGAATCCTTGTCTTCTTGACATTGCTGTTATTAGGTGCCAGTATATTGGTGCTGTTTTGTAGTAACCCTATGTACAACAGAGCAAAACTTTGATCCTCAACCATCCTCAGAACCTTTGCTGTGCTTAAAAGCAGTTGTAGTCATAGTGTTAATCCATCTTAGGAGGCTCAGAATCACTGTGTCAAAAAGGATTAGTTGACACTAAAATTTCAGAAGTATAATATGAACCAAAACTAACGATAAGGAAGGATGAAGTTCAAGCTGCAGAAGCAAAAAATAAGGCCCTAAGAATCAATGCAGTACAAATTGACTTGTTTCAGCTACCAGATTGAACCCTAGATGTGCTCACCAGTTTATGTCTAGAAATTTGGAAGACAGCTACTGGCTTGACTGATTAGATCCATATTTGCCCCCACCCCCTAGAAATGTGATCCAACAGAATGTGTACAATATCAAACAATATCATTAATATCACATGCAAGCGAAGTATTGCTAAAGATTATTTAAAAGTGGCTAGAACATTGACAAGGAAATGCCAGAAATTCAAGGTGGGATTTAGAAGAGACCATGCCACCAGGGATCTCATTGTTGATGTCAGATGGATCCTCGCTGAAATCAGAGAATACCAGAAGTTTGTCTATTTGTGTTTTATTGAGTCTGCAAAGGCATATGATTGGGAGTAGACACATGCAGATGCAGAACATGAATAGATATACTGAAATAAAGGAACACTTTGTTATTGTGTACTTTAGAGTCAGAACTAACCCATAGCTGACCCTCTAGCAGATTTTCAGAGGCACTTAATCACAAAGGTGAGGATTGCACATCCTTCTCCTAGAAACTGGTGGCCTCAAACTGAATGGTTTCAGGATTACAGCGGAGCTTCCTGTCACTAGGCCACCAGAGCTCCCACATTAAACCTAGGAAAAAATATTACTGAAGTGGTTATTGGAGCAGAATAGCTGGCGCTTTTATTTCAGAAGATTGTAGGGTTAAATGAAACAGACCAAAGTGTTGTAAACACCCTTGATTGCCTTCTATAACTTGCATTAACAATATAAATCAACAAAGCAGATGAATTAAGTGAGATTAACTGAGCTACACAAACGGAGGTAAGAGTGAATATTGGATTTTTATTTTTAAAAGCTAAAGTGCAATAATAGCTCCAGGGACACATAAAGACAGTCAAGAAATGTCAAAGATAAAAATGTTAATTAGGACATTTGGCTTCTTAAAGCAGTCTACAGTGTTGTCTCCTTCTTGTGACATTTGGAAATTTTACTTTCTCTTTTGCCAATTTATTCTTGACTAATATATTTCTTTCTAAAAAAAAAAGGAAGGAGCAACAACGAAGGCAATACTTCTTTTTAAAGTTCAATGATTATGCCGTCATTGGGAGTAGATATTATGAAATTAAGCTCTGTAATTGAACCAAGTTAAAAATCTGTAGAAATCCATACCCAAAAATCCCCTGGAGTGTGTTCAGTATCCCCGGCAGTCACAAGCAGATGTCACTGTATTATTCTTTGTATTATCTATATTAGCATTTATGTAAGAAAGGAAGTTAAGTTGCTAGGACAAAAGTGCATTTCATGAATATTTGAATGAATATGTGTCTATACATGAATTTCATGCATAAGCAACATCAATTTACATGCCTCTGACAAATACAGTTTTGGGGGTAGTGAGTGGGATGAATTTGTGAAAACACAGATTCCATCCTTATTCAACTTACTCTCCTACTCTAACCAACTTTATTAATAATCTTGGGTTAAAACCAGAAATACTTATCTTTACAGAAGATCATTCTGTAATAAGAAACATTGCTATAGGGGACATTTTAAGTTACAATAAGGAAAAGAACGCTACTGTAGCTCTTGCCTTTGTCAAAGCAGTTTAAGTTAAGTGATCTGATTTCTGAAACTCTGTGGTCCTTGAGGGGACAAAATAACTGTGTAATTAGATGTCACACTGCACACACAGACTCTTCCTCTACAGAAGCAGCACATTTATTTACATTCAGACTTAGTGTAAAAACACCCAGAGAGAAATAATTTGATACTTTCTAATTTTTGCTGAGCTGGAAATGTAGAACTATTGTGGACAAACTATCCATGGTCCTGGCTTATACATTCCTTGATCTGATTCTTCCACAGTGACCTTCAGCTTGACTTTATTACTCCACCACTGTGACCACATCCTACACAATTTGGCTTCATTCAGAACTGCTGAAACTCTGAAATCTTCCATTCACATATTTCCCTCAATGACCACAAAGCTCTGCATTTTCAGCTCTTTATTTATTACTCTCCCTAAGCTGGGCCTCATTGCGACCTCTATTTTTTTGGCTCATTTCCCTTTGTCTCATTAGAAGCCTCCTGCCTTTACTTCTTTTGTTCATTTTGGATTGCATCATCTCAAAAATTTTCTTCACATGGTACTCAACTCTTCTTCATTATCTGTCTGTCTTTCATACCCCACATTACACAAATCTTGGATCAATGCACATGACCACTTTCTCCATGTTCATTTGGGATGCTGGGCTTTGTTGGAGACACTCACAAAATCATGCATATTATTGCTTCTATAAATCTGAACTCAATAAAACTGGGTTCATGCAATTGTTTTGAATTTCTTTTTTTCTACCAGTCCACATTGCTTTCCATTCTCTGTTGTGGTTGTCTAATCTTTGCCGTTCTCTTCAAAGTTCTTGATTCTACCACCGACTCCTCATATTTATGAGGGAAATGTACCTCCTGCTTATTTCATAAAGAAGAGAACATACTCAAAAAGAGACAAGAACTCCTAAACTCCAAACAATACATGTACCTGCACCTACCTCTGCTAAAATAGATAAAATATCTCTTTCTCAATTCCCAGTGAATCGCTTCATTATGCTCTAGATTAATATTTTCTTCTATAGTTTCTCAGAATTTCCTATGAAACACAATAATCACAGAACTTGAGCATGGACTCTGTACTGGATTCCTGATTTTTAAAATCAGTTATTATTGCTGTTGGTGTATACTGCTGAGTCCACCATGCCATAACTGAGAACCAACCACAGCTGACCCCCCTCAACAGGTTAGAATAGACAATAAATTAATTACACAGAAGGAGATTACTCATCTTTCTCCCATGGAGCAACTGCTACATTAGAAAGCTCTAGATTTTATATCAAAGAATTATGGATTGGTGAAGCTTTCCATATCATATTTCTTCTCTATCAAGTTAAATCAGACATATAACATTCATCCATCCTCTCTTCCATGTCTCCAAGGCCTTTTCTCAGTCCTGTAATTTACTCAATTGACTCTCATCAACTTTGTCTATTCCCCAAGTTCTATCTTTTCTTTTACACCTCTCCACAATAGCAAAGAGAACATAGAACAGGAGCTAAGAAAAACAATACCAATTACAATCACTAATCAAAAAATGAAATACTTATGAACAAATCTAACTAGGAACATAAATGATCTACATAAAGAAAATTTAAAAACATTACTGTAAGAAACAAAAAGAGAGCTAGAGATAGAGGTATCTACCATGTCCATTGATAAGAAGACTCAATATCATGAAAACAATGATTCAATCAAAAGCAATCTACAAGTTCAATACAATCTCAATACAGATACCAATTCCATCCTTCAATGATATGGAAAATGCAGTATCCAATTCTGTCTGAAATGAGAACCTAAACAAGCAAAGAACTACTAAAAATGAAAAAACAGCACAGAAGGCATCACACTCCTGATCTCAAATCCTACTGCACAACTTTGGTGGTCAAGAAAGCATGGTACTGACACAGTGACAGACACATAGATCAATGGAATAGAAAAGAGAACCCAGATATAAACTTGTCTACCTATGGTGAACTGATTTTTGACAAGGAGATGAAATCAGTTAAATTGGGAAATGACAGCCTCTTCAACAAATGGTGCAGACAATATTGGAAAATCATCTGCAGAAAACTTTAAACAAGACCCACTTCTCGCTGTATACACAAAAACCAACTCAAGGTGAATCCGGGACCTAGGAGTAAAATCAGACTATAAAATTCATCAAAGAAAAGCTTAGAATAACTTGGAAAATCCTAATCTATAGGATGAACAGGTTTCCAAGCATAATGAAAAACTTATAACCAAGAGAGAATAAAAATAAATGAATGGGACCTTCTAATAATCAAATCCATACAGTGTTGTTATGTAACATTGAATTGCGTAAAAACACATAGCAACCCCATGTATAATAGCTCCGAACTCTGCCCTATCCTGAGCCAGTCTCACTCTCTCTGGTACACCTACCCCCATAATCCCAGGTACTGTGTTCATCCATCTCATCTAGAATCTTCCTCTTCTGTACTGTCCCTCCACTCTTCCAAGCATGGTGTTTTTCTCCAAGGATTGGTCTCTCCTGATCACCTGCCCAAAGTATGTGAGACAGAGCGTCAAAATCCTTGCCTCCAAGAATCCACTTGATTTCATCCTCTCCAAGATAGGCCTGTTTGGTCTCTTGGCAGTCCATGGTACAGCTCAAAGGCATCAATTCATCTTCTGTCATCCTTAATCATTATCCAGTTCTCTGATGCATAGCAAGTAATTGTAAAGACCATGGCCGAGATCAGGTGTACCTTGGTCTCTAGACTCACATTATTGCTCTTTAGCACTTTGGAGGGGTCCCTGACAGCATACTTTCCTGATACAATTCTTCTTTCGATTTCCTGAATATTGGTGCCAAGAATGTTGATCATGGAACTGAGCAAGTTAAAATCGTTACCAACCTTAATCTCTTCTCCATCCATCATGGTTCTATCAGTTGGCCCAGTGATAAGAACTTTTGTGTTCCTGATGTTGAGCTTCAAGCCTTAAGGTTCTGCTGCAAATACTTCAGATCTTCCTCAGTTTTGGCAAGCAAGGTAATGTCATCTGCATAATGCAAGTTGTTGATGAATCCTCTTCCAATCCTGTTGCCACATTCTTCCTCAAAAAACCCAAACTCCTGAGTGTTATGTTCGACGTATAGACTGGAAGGGTATGAAAACAGGACACATTCTTCACACAGGACACATTCTTCACACATTCCTTTCCTGATTTTGAACCATGCAGTGCTTCCTTGCTCTGTTCTTAGGACTGCTTCCTGGTACAAGTAGACGACTCATAGCAACCCTACGAACGAAAGGCCTGAGCACTGTTCACAGAGTTTCCATAGAGTGGTGTCCACTTCCAAAACGGCTTGCCTCTAGAAGCTCTACAAACAGTGCTCACACCTTTCGTTCATAGGACTATTAGTCATCTACAACTCGACGGCACCTAACAACAATAACAATGACAACAAAGAGAGAGCTATGCTGGCCTAGTGGACTGGAAGTTATGGTACAGAGCCCAAGGTGGGCGATTTTAATCTGCTGCTTTCAGGCCTGGTTCAAATTGTTTTTCTGTCAAACATTCTTCTAGGTGGTATTGCATGCACTGGTCTGTGCATTGCTGTACAGAGGTAACTCGTGGTTACTGTGATGCTGAACACTGTGACACTGATATGCCAAATGTGATGATGGTTATCTATGGTGGACAGTGTTTGCTGGAGCTTCCAATTAAAACAAGCCTGGAAGCAGGAGTGGCATCCACTTCCTAAATGGCTTGCCTCCAGAAACTCTATGAACAGTGCTCAGGCCTTTCGTTCATAGGGTCTCTATGAGTCATCTACAACTCAATAGCACCAAACAACAACAACAGAGGAAATGTAAAAATTCTTAGAAACCTATAACCTACTCAAACTGACGCTGGAACAGATCCATCAGAAAAAAACAAAATTGTGCAGGTAAAAAAAAAAAGATGCCCTCCAAAAAAGTCTTAACTCAGATAGCTTTATAAGTGTATTCTACTGAACATTCGGAGATGAACTATCACCAGTGTTATTTAAATTATTTCAAAAAAACAGAGAAAGAAGGAAATTACAAAAAAAGAAAACTATAAACCAATATTTCTCATGAATATAGATGCAAAAATCCTTAACAAAATCCTGGCCATTAGAATCCAATAGCACATAAAAAAATAATCCATCATGACCAAGTGGGATTCATAACAGGTATGCAAGGACAGTTTAACATAAGAAAAATAATCAACATAATCCATCACATTAACAAAGCAAATAACAAGAACTATATGATCCTAGCAATTGATGCAGAAATGGACTTTGACAAAATTCAATACTTCTTCCTGATCAAAACACTCAGAAAAATGAGCATAGAAGGGAATTTCCTCAACATTGTCAAAAGTATATATGCAAAACCAGCAGCCAATATATTCTCAATGTAGAAAGACTACCAGTATTCTCCTTGAGAACAAGGACCAGACAAGGATGCCTACTGCCAGCATTCCTGTTCAATATTTTATTGGAAGTACTTGCTAGGGAAATAAAATAAGAAAAGAAAATAAGAGGCATCCAGATAGACAAAGAGATAGTGAAACTG
>NW_006400084.1:647435-669782 GCF_000299155.1 Elephantulus edwardii
ACAACACAACAGAGACACAAAGTACCTTTACAAAGAAAACTGCAAAACGCTTCTGTGAGAAACAATAAGAGACCTAAATAAATGGGAAAATGTTCCCTGTTCATAGATAGAAGAACACAAATTAGTGAAAATGACAATCTTACTGAAAGCAATCTGCATGTTTAACATAACCCAAATACAAATAACAAATTACTTTTTCAAGGAGAGAAAGGAAATTGCCAAGTTTATTTGGAGAGAAAAGTGACCCTGAAAAACATGAATGAAAGGGGAGGCACAGCACTCCCTGATCTCAAAACTTACTCTACACGTGTAACAACTAAAACAGTAGCATACTGGTAAAATGGCTGGCCCATGGAGCAATGGAATGGGTTAAAAAAACCTAGAGATTATCTATGGTCAACTGATATTTAAAAAGGAAACACAACCTATCAAATGGGAAATAGCAACCTCTTCAACAAATGATGTTGGTAAAACTGGCCTACAGAAAGCTGAAGCAGGATCCACATCTCACAGTATTCGCAAAAATCAATTCAAAGTGGATCAGAGACCTAGGAATATAGCCCAAAACCATAAAGATCATAAAAGACAGAATGGAACCAAGCTTAGAAGGCCTAATCTATGGTATAAAGGGGCTGACAAATACAGCCAGAAATACACAACCAGGAGAGGGTGAAATTGATGAATGGGACCGTCTAAAGATTAAATCCCTGTGTATATCAAAAACTTTTCCCAACAGGGTGAAAAGAAAACCTACAGACTGGGAAAAAAACATTTAACGATACTATCTCAGACAAGGGTCTCATAACAAAAGTTTACAGAAGAGAAATTCTTATTTAATAGAACCAACTGTTTACCTTATTATATTTCATAAAATCCTGAAATGTGTTCCACCCAAGTCTCTCTGGTTTTAACATATGAAACAAAAGTGTCTGAGTAAATGTGTGCATTCACACATATACACACACATAACCACGCTCAACCATATGTGTGTAATCTTCTTTCCAAGTGCAAATGTATCTGGACTGGATATCAGCTTAGATCCCAGTGAGAACTCCCAGTTCCTGATTTAGTGTCACAACCAAAGCAAAGTTAGAATGGCCCTGGGAGAAGCTTACAGGTCATCACAGCTGTTCTGGTGTGCCTGTGGACATATTACTCTAGATGACAGTGATTATTACTACATGGAAAGCTCTGGAGTATTAAACAGGTATTTTAAAAGCAGTCAAACTGCAAATGAGGAATCATTTGTATCTGGAAGGGATGATGAAGGATCAAAATCAAGGGTAAGATCTAAATTAAATAACAAGTTGGCCCAGAAGGAAGAATGCTGAAGTGAGCTAATGATTTTATCAAACACTGAGGCCTAAAGTGAGTGCAATGGATAGGAATTTTTTAAAATTTTTTTTCTTTGAAAAAATTTGAGAAAGTCAGAAGCTCTGACTATGAAGCTAGAGAGGTTGGTGACCATTGCATTAAGTCACCTATAAGTGACTGAGCCAGCCTCATCTAAAATTTGTTAATGACAGGCTCAAAGTTTAATTCCTTAAAACTTAAGTTGAGAGGCAAAAATCTAGAGAAAAGGCTAAAAGGGGAAATTTAAATTGAAGAATGTGCAGTAATTTCAAAAGATAGTCCTAATCTTCATTCTCTCTGAACATCCAGGGTGGACTATGTTTAACTAAGTTAAATGGCCAAGGAAAGCATGAAACTCAATGTATATGAATTTTGTATGCAGATCAATAGAAAATAAAAATTTAGAAAAAACCTAGGTTAAGTGGTAAGGACTAGGTTGTAGAAGAGATTACAGACAGCAGTCCTTTCTACAACATTTTTAATACTGTCTGTCCTCTGCATTAAGCTCTCCAGTACTGATTACAGTATCCCTCTTAGAGAAATGGTTATTGCACTCATTCATTTATTGTTCATTTAACAATTATACATTGTGACCAGGCACTGGAGACAAAAAGATAAAAAAACAGACAAGATCCCTGATCTCAATGAGCTGGCATTCTTGCTGGGTAGAGAAATATGTACAAAATTATGTCAGGTGTCGCGAAATGCTGCTAAGAAAAATAATCTAGGAGTTTAGAATAAAAGGATAAAAGGCACTGTTGTTTATGTCAGTGACTAACAAAACCCTTATGTGATATTTAAGTGAAAAACTTAAGAATTGAGTAATTAAGTGAATGTGTCATGTGAGTATTCATAGGGAAAGGTTCCAGGCAGAGAAAAAGTCTAAAGTGCCATGAGCTTGGAGGCACATTTTGTTTTGTTTTTATTTAAAAAAAATGGTTTTGCAGCTAAGCATTGATATACTACATATTTATATTTATACAATTATTCATACATACTGTATTTTATTTTATAATTAATTACCATTGCTCATACCTATTATCACCTTGTCTTTTCAAGACCCTATTGAACTTTCTTTCCTATTATTTCATCCTCTTTCCACCTACCAGCCTCTGTTGTCCCGGTGATTTTCCCCCTTCCCCTTCTTCTGCCTCCTTTTTTTCCTTCCCTTTATGAATTTATACATGTTTTTCTTTGTTATCCTATTTTCACAATAGTGACCTTATGCAATAATTTTCCTTATGTGACTGAGATATTTCACTCAGCAAAATGCTGTCTAGTCTCTCTCAAGTTATATCACATTTATAATCAATGAGGGAAGACCCTCAGTAAGATGGATTCACACAGTGGCTACAACAATGGATTCAAATAGACCTACTATTGTGAAGGTAGCCAGGACGAGGCAGCATTTTGTTCTGTTGTCTGTAGGGCTATTTTGAGTTAGGGCTTACTCTACAACACCTGATAACAACAACATGGACAACAACTCATATACTTGTAACCATCTAGCAAAGGTCAGGAAGCAAGACAGTCAGCTATACTAGAAACTAATTCCTGTGGGATTGGAAGGCTGGAAATAGAAAGCCCCAGAAAATTGACTTAGCTATTCCCTTTGCCATAAGTACAACTTTGGAGTTAGACTAAGGAATGCAGGTTTGTTCTGTTTAAGATAAAACTGCCACTTCTTATTTGCATTTAGGCCCAGACACCTGGAAGGATTGGGAGTCATGCGGAGCTGTGATTTCTCAACCTCCTGGTTGATTCTAGAAATGTTCAGTTATTTTATTTTTGAGGCAAACCAGCCCACCTTTTGCTTAGTAGATCTAAATATGCATCAAAATTGTTTTGTTAATAATGACAATTAATAAATGGCTTCTGTCTCACCTTTTTAGAATACGATCCACAAATCATTGCAGGGACCTAAAAAGCTCTTGAACTTTTAAAATGGCAAGTATTTCATTTCAAATTACCTGCCTGAAACACTTTAGATAATAAGAAGAATGTTTATTTTAGCACAGTGATCTCCTCCAGACTAGGAGTGCAGTATGGGCAGCTACAGGAATTAAACCATGATGAAAATGAAAACCACTCTAATTTGCTGCTAGTCATCAATTAGCACTTCTTCCTTTGTGGAGCATTAATATTCCATCCAAATCAAAGATTCTTTAAACAAAACCCACAAAATCTCATTACTGTTTACTGAAATTCACTCTCCAGTTGGATTGTACAGTCCTAGAGGATCAGATAGGAGATGATGCACACAGACTTCTTACTTAAATGTTAACATGTATGTAAATATATACGTATAGTGGTCTGGCAATAACTGAAGAGAACCTATACGAGTCTTGGAAGCATTTTCTCACCAAAAAGTTCTTCATCATCATAAAATAGTTCATAATAAGTTCATAGGTGTCCAGGCTTGTCTGCATCCCAATAAAAAGAATCATTTGCCTTTAAACATTTATTGAACCAAGTTATTTTCTTACACAGTACCTCATTTAAAATGGAAAAGACCTCTGTGAGGTAGGTGAGCCCGTCTTCTAGAGGTGAAAAGTTTAGGAACCTCTCTCAGGGCTACAGAACTCTTCAAATTAAACCCTTTGGGCAGTAATTGCCTCAGGAGATTCCGTATCATGATTTTCAATCCATTTTAGAGAGAATTTTTTTTTCTTAAAAAAAAAAAGACATTTTCTCAAAAAGAGGGTGTACACACTGGCCATGGGGGCTTCACATACTGTGTGGTCCTAATGGAAGGCAACAAAATATAATGGAATAGATGCCGGTTGGGTAATTGGTGGCCTCTTAACCCAAACCTGTCTTTGATTGAACATGAAACCACACAGAAGCTAAACAACACACACCTCAAAGGTCCTGGATCTAGGGGGTGATGAACGCGAAACAAAACTCAAAATCATAATAATGGCCAGGCTCGATCGATGAAGTCTGGTAGGATACCCATGAGACCTTTAGTTGCCCTCTAACCCTGGAATTGAACTCACCCTTTTAGCACAACCTGCAGTCCAACAATCTATAAAGTGAATAGTAACAATAGGAATATATTCAGCATTTAGAACAACCAACCACACAAGATAACCAGGGCAACATTGTTGTTGTTGAGTTAGTTACCTGTGACTCATAGCAACCCTATGCACAGTAGCTCTGAACACTGTCCTGTCCTGAGCCAATTTCATTGTCTTACCTAACCTCATTACCCCAGCTACTGTGTCAATCCCTCTCCTCCAGTCTTCCTCTCTTGCACTATCCCTTTACCTTCCAAGCATGATATCCATCTCCAAAGACTGGTCTCTCCTGCCTACATGCCCAAAGTAGTTATAGAAAACTTCTAAAGGCAACATTAGTGCAAGGATAAAACTTAGAAAGTAGGATGGGAGATGATGGAGTGACGAATGGAAATAAGAATCACAAAGAGCTAGTAGGGATTATAGTCAATGTTTCAAAATAAGACCTGTATGAGTGGTTTAATTTAATACCAATATGCTCTTTAAACTTTCATTTACATAATAATATTTTTTAAAATGAGTACATATAATAAGCCTTTGTTTATCAATATATAAAATTGGAGATGCAACAATATCTTCATCAGAAATAAATATTATACTGACATAAAGTAGTTAACACAAGGTTTGGCATATTTGAGTACACAGTAAGAGTTGGCTGTTGTGACATCTTTTGTTCCTACCCCCTTAGAACTCTTAAGAAGAAATAAAGCCAGATAGAGCTACCAAGCTTGAGCTCAGGGAGCCTATTGAGCTGCTGCTTAGTCGACATTGGGAGCTTCGAAATAAGAACAAGACTACAGCAAGGAAGCAAGGTAAGGTAGATTGGAGAAATGCAGACAGGAGCTTCTCTTGCTGGCCTGTAATGGCTGTTGGGAAGCACCTCTCTGCATTTATAGAGTCCAACTAGTTTTTGTCCTGTGGTTCACCATTAGTCAAATGTACTCTCAGGAAATAAGTGATATTTTAAAATTACCTGGTTATACTACATATTCTTTTTAACTAAAACACTCTATTGTTGTTGTTGTTAATTGTCGCCAAGTAGCAGGCGACTCATAGCGACCCTATGAACAAAAGTCCTCAACACTTGTGTGACTTTCATCCTTTCTTCAGGTTCGTAAGGTTTCCGGGGGCAAGCTATTACGGAAGTGGATGTCACTCCTGCTTCCAAGCTTGTTTTAATCGGGGAGCTCCACCCAACACTGTCCACCATGGGTAACCACAAGTTACCTCTGTACGGCAAGTGGACACACCAGGGCTATATGACGTAGAAGAATGTTTGAGCGGCCTTCAGGCTCTTCTGTATTTTATCATTCTGGCGTGCCCAGATGCTGGCGACCTCTGGGCCAGAGACCCCCCGGTTCATCTGGCAAGTCTGCTCTGCTGACATCCACTTGTGGCAAAAAGATGGGATCATCCTGGCCTGTCTTCCAGAAGCCAAAGTCCAAAACACTCTATAGCCAACAGTAAAATTTTCAGTATCTTCTATTTTAAATATTATCTAACCCATATTTTATCTTTAATTCTCCTAAACCTGAATTTACTTTGTTTTTGAAATTTTGTGACATTATTTGCCACCTTCATCTCAACTAGCTATATTGGAACAAAAGCCGTTTCATGCATATCAAGTATTTAACAAATGTTATTTCAATAAACAATTATAAAGCATATAAAGATGTAAGAAATTAGGAGTTTAGAATTACTGAAGAAAAAATATATGCTAGAAATTTTATTATCTACTTCTTTTATTATCTACTTCTGAGTTAATAATAATGTAAACTTGTACTTTTAAGAATAATGAGTATCATTTCATGATAGGTGTGGCCTTATTGCTTTTAAATAGACTCCATATCACTGAAATACTTTCTACCTTTTTCCCTTCCTCATGCTTTCCTCAAGTACCTTCTTCCACTTCAATAGTTGTCACTGAGAGAGTATACTCCACTCTCCCTTTCATTGTTGATGAATTAGAACTGAGTCATAGTTGATCTATCTTTGAGTTTTTGAAGCCGTATACTGCATTTCCACATTTCTCCTGGAGCTACTGGTGGATTCAATCCATCAGAGAGAAATTACTTTTGGATTAGCAGTTGTACTCCCTACAGACTAGGCTACCAGAAGCAAGGAAATAAATGTCTTGACCTTTGATCTCTAAATTTTTATCCATTTTATTTCCATAATTTAGCCTACCATGTTATTGTTGTTATTGTTATGTGTTGCCAAGTTGTCTGATATTCATAGTGACCCTATGTACAACCCTAAACCCTCAATCTCTCTGTCTCTGACACATGACCCCTGTCACTGAATCAAGCTATCTCATCGAGGTTCTTCCTCTCCTGCACTGCCCCTCCACCCTCCCACTCCAAGGCTGGTCCCTCTTTGCGACATGTCCAAAGCATGTCAGTCGAAGCTTCAGAATCCTTGCCTCCAAGAAGCAGCCTGGTTTAACCCTCTCCAGGATGAACATGTTCGTCCTCTTAGCAGTCCATGGTATATTCAATACTCTTTTCCAGCATCTCAGCTCAAAGGCATCCATTCTTCTTCTGTCATCGCTAGTCATTGTCCAGCTCTCCGATGCATACCAAGTGATTGCAAAGACCATGGCCTAGATCAGGGTCACTTTTAGTCTCCAGACTGACATCATTGTTCTTCAGTACTTTCCATCACAATATGTCTTTTAATTTCCTGGATGCTGGTGTCAAGAGTGTTTATTATCCTACCCTAATTTATGATAAATCTGATTTTAGAGACTATGACTGTAGGTAAGTGAACCTCGTAATACTGAATTTTAGACATAGGCATAGACTAAGACTCATCTACCCAGAAACTCTCAAAGAAGCTCTGGTGGCCTAGTGGTAAGAATCTCTGCTGTAATCCTAAAGGCATGTGGGATTACACCAGCTGCTCTGTGGGAGGGTGAATTATCCCCTCCCACACAAGTATTGTCTATGAAATCTCATTGGAGAGACAGCTATGAGTTGGTTCGGACTTGACAGTATACAACAACATCAACAGCCCCATAACTCTGACCTAGAGTCTAAAATGCTTTCCTTGTTCTTCACCTCTCAGCAGCCCAGCACAAAGCCTGCTCCCAGTGACCTTCTCTAGAATGATAAAAAAGCTTCTGGATAGTTGCTTCTGGATAGCTTTTAACTGGTTATTTATGGAAGTACGGGATAAATGAGATTGGGGAATGAAGCTAAAGGAAAATTTCTTTTTAATTTTCACCTATGTGCTGCTGAAGCAAGCACAAATAAAACAAGGATCGGGAAAATGATCTCCTTCTGTATAACCTGGAATCTAACCCTCATCCACTCCCAGCTCCACTTATGCTCCATGAACTGAGTTCTGGCATGCCGTCCACATACTCCCAGCACACGGCCTTGGCCTGGCCCAGATTGATCTTTTTTCCCATCTCAGCCCACACAGCTGGGAGTTCTGCAGAAGTAAAAGTCTGCCAAAAACAATAGCCTTCCTAAATGTTCAGCAACAGGGGAATCAGTATATAAATTATGAAGCATCTGGTCAATGGCACATTATTCAATCATTAAATGTGATAAACACGAAGCCTTGGTAACAACATGGAAAATGTTCATGAAATAAGGTTGCTGAGGAAAAACAGAAAACAGGTCATAAAATTGTGTTTGCAATATGGCAACAGCATTTTTTTTAATATATAGAGCACGTGGAATAAAGCCTAGGATTAAACTTAGAAAAGAAAAACAATTGCTGATTTGGAATAGTGGGATACAGTAAATATTTTTATTGTTTAATCAAAGCTACTATACATTCAGAGAACAAAAGAAACAGACTCTGCCCTCAGCAGTCAATGACACTACAAAGGAGGGCTCCCTGCTCCCCACCCTCCCTGCTGTCAGTGGGAATCACCCCAGTCTGAGCCGAGGGAAGCCTGGCAGAGCTCCCAGAGGGGCTGACTCCAGACGTCCCATGGTCTGGACTGATTCTGTCTGAGCACAAGTCCTGCTGTTGCTTCCATATGTCCTTGCTTTATTTTTAAGTCTTTCAAGATTCTAAGCAGTTTGCATTCTGCTGGTGGTGTTGTTTCCCTTAGTAACTCAGACACCCAAATAAAAATACTCCCAGACACCCTCCCCTCTCATGATCCCGGTTAATGAGACATTGTTACATGGTCTAATAGAAAACCTATGTCCTTAGATCATTTGCATCGATCAATATAACATTGTGTTGACAAAATGTGTACTTGAGGGATTTGCATTCCTGTCACTGTTCAGAAAAGGATTTGCATTGGGGTCAACCTCTCTCTATTTCTTATCATCTTCTTGAAATGAACATGGAGAGTGCGTTTATGAAAGCATTCAATGCCAGCATGATGCAAATTAATGTACGCTGCACATTTTTCTTACTTCAAAACATAAATATTTCAAAAAGCTCTGTAGCATTCTACCATAATCCTTGTCTCTATCCTGCAAAACCATTGTTGTAGGTGAAGGAAAAAGACAGAGGGGCAGTTGTAACTTATTCATACACCAACCCCTGCCTTGGCTTCTCTAATGTGAAATTTGGCAGGGAAACTTTCCTCCTCTGATATCCTCTTCTGGCTCAAGGCTTTGCAGGATGCCAATAGATTCAATGAGGTTCAGATAAGCCCTAAAATCAAGGAACAACACTGACTCTGGGAGCTTGTTAGACAGGATAGAGAATATGACAGCTGAACAAACTGATCAGGGAGAAGAGAAATGAAGAAAATGTAAGCCGCCACTGGATGGGATTAATGAATATTTGACCAGGAAATTTGACCCCAGAGCTCCTTTCTCAGTTCAGTGAGAGTAAGAACTCTGCTGGTAACAGATGCTTGAACACGCGATGAGGTTGTGCCCATGGAAGGGAACACAGCCGATGCAACAGTCTTCTCTGTGGTCTCTCACGCATCCTCTTGTCAAGAGAGTCCAGAGCTAGGCTTGTCCCTGGAAAATCACCTTTCCAGCATCTTTTTTTCCTCCCTAATCTTTTTGAATTTTGCCCAGGTCAACTAGTGCTCACATTCTGCACCCTCTTCTTTGTCTTCTGCTATCCTTCTTGCCTGGACCTTAAAGCTTCTTATACTTTTTAGCAACCACCTTTTTTACCTTTTTTTATTATAATTTGAATGAAGGTTCCCAAAGCAAATTAATTTGTCATTCAGTCATGCATATTTTGTTCAATATCACTAATTTCTATACTCACATTTAATACTTGCTCATTAGAATTTTTATTTCCATTAATCGTTCTTTTCTTTTCTATGTTTGCCCTCTTTTATTGATACTGTGCTGATCATTCCCCTTTCTGGATCTTGTCTTTTCTTTCATTCATCTTAATATGTTCCTTTTAACTATTTATTAATCTTTACTCCCTTCTTCCTTCTAATCCCTGATAACCATCCAAGAATGATTCCAGCTGTGTGTAAACTTTCCCTTAGTCTTTCATAGCAGTCTGTAAGTTCTTCTGTGATTGACTTGTTTCACTTACCAAACTGTCCTCTATGTGCATTCATTTTATGCAGTGTTTCCTGAATTCTTTATTTCTTTTTAGTGTTGCATACTGCTCCTTTGTGTGAATGTACTGTCATCCTATGTGCCTAGTTAGTCATCCATTTATGGATATTTGGATTGTTTCCATGTCTTTACTATTGTACACAATATAAAACATGTAGATCTTTGATATATATACCTAGTAATGAAATTGTTGGATCAAATGGTATTTCTATTTTAACTTTCTAAGGAGGGATCAAACTGGTTTCCATAGTGGTTGGACAATTTTAGAGTCGTAATAGCAGTGTAGGGAGCTCTGACTCAGGCCTTGTGGTAAAAAACTGCCCTGTAAACCCAAAGGCACAGAGTTCTAATCCACTAGCTGCTCTAATTGAGAAGAATTGGGAATCTCCTCTAGTGCAATTAACTGCCTCTGAAAATCCACTGCAGAGTCAGCTATGGGTTGTTCCTGACTTGATGGTAGTGGTGGTTGTTATTATCTACTGTCTAGTCACATGTGACTCATAGTGACTTTATGTACAACAGCTCTAAAGCCTGCCCTATCTTGAGTGAATCTCACTGTCTCCAACGGACCCAATCCCACATTTCCAGTCACTTCTAATCCTGGGTCTTTCTCTCCTGCATTGCCCCTCCACTCTTCCAAGCATGATGTTCTTCTGCAAGAACTGGTCTCTCTTGATCATATGTCCAAACTATGTGAGACTGTGCTTCAAAACCCTTGCCACCAGGGAGTAACTTGGTTTCACTCTCTCCAGGGTAGAGCTGATTGTTCTAATGGCAGTCCACAGTATGTTCAACACTTTTCTCCAGCATCACAACTCAAAGGCATCTGTTCATTATCTATCATCCTTAGCCATTGTCTAGCTCTCTGACACATAGCAAGTACCTGCAAAGACCATGACCTGGATCAGGTACACTTTAGTCTCCAGACTGACATGGTTGCTCTTGAGTACTCTAGAGAGGTCCCTGACAGCAGACTTTCCCATTGCAATTCTTCTTTCGATATCCTGAGTGCTGGTGCCAGGAGTATTGATGGTGGAACCAAACAAGCTGAAATTGTTAACAATCTCAATCTCTTCTCTATCTATTATGAAGCTGCCAATTAGCCCAATGCTGAGAATCTTTTGTTTTCTTAATGTTGAATACTATAGTTCTTGACCTTCTGCAGCATATGCCTCATGTCTTCCTCAGTTTCAGCAAACAAGATTGTCGTCTTCATAATGCAGGTTGTTCATGAGTCTTCCTCCAATCCTGATGCCATCCTTTTCCTCATAAAGTTCAGCCTCCCGAATGATCTGTCCTGAATATAAATTCAAAAGGTATGGAAATAGGACCCATCCTTGAGGCACACTTTTCCTGATCCTGGACCCTGCATTGTTTCCCAGCCTTGATCTGACAACTGCTTAATAACCTATAAGAAGTCGGTCATTAATTGTACAGAATTTTATCATTCTATCTCCAGCCACACTTTTGTCACTAAGTCTATGCCTTCTAACTACTGATCCTTCTCCATTCCCAACTTTTGCATTAATCCAATTTTTTTCTGACCCTCTACTTTATCAAACTTGATGTTCTTTGCTAGGGAGTACTCTTTTCTGATGATATTTCTACAGTAAATAAGGCAAAATTTCACCATCTTCATTTCTAAAAAGCATTCTGGTTCTGTTTCATCTAAGACTGATTTGTTCATTATTCTAGATGTCCAAAGCACATTCCAATAGCACATAGCTGATGTTGGAGAATTCTTTGTTTTATTAGTATTGCCTCTCTACTATATTGTTATTTTCTGTTAAGTGCCATAGAGTTGACAATGACTCAGAGTCACCCTTTAAACAACAAATGGAAACCTTGCCCTGTTTTCACCATCTTCACAGTCCCCTATGCTGGATCCACTTTTACACTCACTAAATCAATCCATCTTGTTAAGAGTCTTTCTTTTGCTGGACTTACACTTTTCCCAGCATGGTGCGACTAGTCCTGCCTGTAGTTCCTGTTGACGGACTAGTTCCTCTTGACAGTATGCCCAAAGTCTATGAGGCAAAAAACACCATTGTTACCTTTAACGACACTCTTGTTGCACTTGCTCCAAGACAGATTTGTTTGTTCTTTTGGAAATTCTTGGGGGGTGTGTCTAATACAGTCCATGGTCTTTGCAATCACTTGTTATGCATCAGAGAGTTGGACAGTGACTAAGGAGGATAGAAAGAGAATTGATGCCTTTGAGCTGTGGTGCTGGAGAAGAGTATTGCGAGTACCATGGACTGCTAGGAGAACAAACAGGTTCATCCTAGAAAGGGTCAAACTGGGTGGCTCCTTGGAGGCAAGGATTTTGAGGCTTCGTCTGACATACTTTGGACATGTTGTAAGGTGGGACAGGTCCTTGGAGAGGGACATCATGCTTGGGAGGGTGGAGGAACAGCGCAGGAGGGGAAGGCCCTCTATGAGGTGGATTGATTCAGTGACTTGGGTAATTGGGATAGGTGTGTCAGAGACAGTGCGATTGGCACAGAGTTTCAGGCTGTTGTACATAGGGTTGCTATGAGTCTCAAGCGACTCAACGGCACATAACAACAACAACAACGTATTCTGTGTGCTTCAGCAACACCACAAGTCAAAAGCATCAATTCTTTAATCATCCTTATTCATAGTCCAACTTTCAAATGTATACAAAGCAGTTAACAATACCATTGCTTGGATCCAAAGAACCTTAGCCATTAGGTTGATAACTGTGTTCTTTCGCACTTTGGAGAGGTTTTGTTGTTAAGTGATATTGAGTCGAGTACAACTTACAGTGATTCTATTAACCATAGATCTAAACCTTACCCTAACCTGTCTCATCCTAACAATCTCTGACACACTTCAGCCCATTGACGCAATACTTGTATCAGTGTATCTGGTTGAGAGTCTTCCTCTTTCACCATTCCTCCACTTTCTCATGAATGATATACCTCTCCAGGGAATACTTTCTCCTAGCAACATGCTCAAAATATGTGAAATAGAACTTGATCATCTTTTCCTCCAAGGAGAACTCTGGCTACATCTTCTCTAAGACATATCTGTTTATTCTTTTGGCAATCCATTGGATATTCAGTACACATTTCCAGCACCACAGTTCAAAAGCATCTTTGATCCTCATTCAATTCAGCAGCATAGCAAGTGATTGAAAAGACCACAGCCTGAATCAGGTGCACCTTCGTCCACTCTAGCATCATTGCTCCTCTATAATTTGGAGAGGTCTTAGACAGCAGATTTTCCAATTCATTATGTGTTTTGAAATCTTGACTGTTCCTACGATACGTGTTGACTGTGTATCCGAGCAAAATTAAATCCTTTACAACTTCCATCTTTTCTCTATCTATCATGATATTGCCTATTAGCCCTATGTTTTTTCTTTTTCTTAATATTGAAATGCAATCCATATTGAAGGCTGTAGTCTGATCTTCTGCAGTGAGTGTTTCAATTCTTTTTCACTCTCTTTAGGCAAGGTTGTGTTATATAACACGGGTCATTAGTGAGTCGTCCTTCAATTCTGATGCCAGTTTCTTATTCATAGAACCCAGTTTATCAAATTATTTTCTCAGTAACAGAATGGAAGTGTCGTTGTTGTTATGTGCTGTCAAGTTGACTACAACTCATAGCGACCCTGTGAGCCAAAAAATAGCTCTGAATCCTGCTCTATCCCGAGCTAATCTCACTGTGTCCAAAACACTTGCTTCCATTAGAGAAATGATATAGCCTTGACACACACCTTTCATGATTTAAAACTATCTGATGTTCCCTTGTTCTGTTGGGAAAACAACCTTTTGGCCTATGTATCGGTTTCCCAGGAGCACAACTAAATATTCTGGTATACTGATTCTTCTCAATGTTTTCCATAATCTGCTGTGATCCACATAGTCAAATGCTTTTGCAGAGCCAGCAAAACACAACTAAATATCTTTCTATTGGGCATTGACACCCACGGCCTCTTCCAAATTTAGGCTATATTTTTGGAAGTTCCCGGTAGATATGTTGATATGTTCCAGTCTTTTCAAAATCATTTTCAGCAAGATTTTACTTGCATATGGTATTAATGTTACTATAATTTATGCACTTTGTTGTTTAATTTTTTGAGGGAATGGGAACAAATATGCATCTCTTCCAGTCTTTCCGATTTCTTGGTATAAGCTAATAAGCATATCCAGGGCTTCATCTGTTTATTATAATGTTTACTTGGTATTTCGTCAATTACTGGGGCCATATTTTTTTGCTAATGCCTCAGTACAACTTGAAGTACTTCCTTGGTTATTTTGCTGTTTTTGTTTTATGCTCTCAAGTCAAACAAACTCATAGCTGACCTCCAGTTGTTTTTTTCAAGGCAGTAAATTAACCTCATGGGAGGAGAATGTCCATCTTTCTCCCACAGAAAAACTGGTGGATTCAAACCACGTGGCTTCAGCATTGCAGCACAGCTTCTTAGGGCCACCAGAGCTCCCTAACAGTAGTGCTTTCTATTGGTTCCCTGGCATTAGTTCTTACATTAGTTCTCAATTCAATGCTACTTCCTGGAATAGTTCTATATTCATCATTTTTGTTACAAACACTGGGTATTCTAATATAAAGACAATCAATAAGGTCCCTAAGGAGAGGAAGCAGTACATTGTTCACTATTCTACCCAATCCCTAGCAAAAAATAATCACCTAATAACGATTTCTTAAAATTCAATGAATCTTCATAATACTCTTCGCAGAGATGCCTGCAACTTCTTCCTTATTATTTCTCCAACAGGCAGAAAGAAATATTGGAGAAAAAAAGCTGTTACATGGCTCACCAAAAACAGTCATTTTACTTACTCTCTATTTCTCTGAAATTTTAAAACAAACACAGGACATTTTAGTAGTTAGGGGATATAAACATATCTTGAGGACTCTACAGTCTGATGTGAGGCCTAACACAGACTAAATCTGAACTTCTTCACATTGCCAAAGATGGAAATAAATATTCACTGCTAGCTAGAATTAATTTTGGGAAGTTTAAACATGAATGTTAAACTACATTTTTCACATCAGTACTTTTTTTCCTTATTAAAATGAAAAAGTCTTAACTTGTACTTGGAAAGGAAGTACTTCTTTTGAATTCATTAAAAGTTTGCTATAATAATTGTCACTTCACTTTAAACTGCTTTAAATCTAGTTTAAGTATCTAATACTAATCCAAAAGTCTCTCCTCACCTTTCAAGTTGAGCCAATAAAATGTGAAAAGCCAGTGTGAGTAATCTGAAAAATTCTTTAGTAAAACTTATTCCATCAAAGAAATATTGCTAAAATATGTTGAAATCTTATAATGAGAAAGACTATGATTTTATGTAATCACTTGTTATGCATCAGAGAGTTGGACAATGACCAAGGAGGATAGAAGGAGAATTGATGCCTTTGAGCTGTGGCGCTGGAGAAGAGTATTGAGAATACCATGGACTGCTAGGAGGAAAACAAACAGATTTGTCCTGGAAAGGGTTAAACCAGGTGGCTCCTTGGAGGCAAGGTTTCTGAGGCTCCGTCTAACATACTTTGGACAGGTTGTGAGGAGAGACCAGTCCTTGGAGAGGGACATCATGCTTGGGAGGGTGGAGGGACAGCACAGGAGAGGAAGGCCCTCTATGAGGTGGATTGATTCAGTGACTGGGATAATTGGGATGGGAGTGTCAGAGACGGTGCGCTTGGCACAGGACAGAGCAGAGTTTAGGGCTGATGTACATAGGGTCGCTATGAGTCGCAAGCGACTGGACAGCACATAACAACAACAACAACATGCTTTTGTTATGTTTATGAGTTAAATTCAAATAAACTCTCTGTATGTAATTTAATTGGGCTAAAATGTTAAGTACCTAGAAAACTGGTCTTACCAGCATAAACTCATTAGGTTTAAAGAGAACATTTGGAGAGATTAAGTGTCTTGACTCAGCCAGAAGTTGAACAAAAAGGTAAATTATGAAAAAGTTTTGATATATTAATAGGAAGAGCTCTTGATATTTGACAGCTGACCTTGAAGAACTGAAACTAAGTAGACTCATCACTATTTCCCTTTCCAACAGCTGTATATAAGTATTTTAAGATTCTTATAAACTACTTTATAGGAATATTACAGATTTCAGAAGGGCTGATAAATTCTGGAATACTAAAGAAAAAACAAAGGACTTCAATTTCTTCCCAAGTTAGAGTTCAGTTGTAAGATGACCATTTATCCTGGTTTGCCAAGAACAGAGGAGTTTACCTGGATTTAAGACTTTCAATGCTGACTTCATAACAGCCCTGGGAAAACATGGTTGTCCACTCTACTTTCTACTTCTGGAACATACCAGTTAAAGGCATTTACTATAGTGACTTCCCTAAACTTCTGCTTCCTCCTCTCTAAAGTCCAAATAAAAGTTGCTTTACATCTTTTAAATATAAGTATAGCTCTTGTGACATTGAAATGGTACCTGGAAATCAGTTTGGGGACTGATATATTCAGCAAGTAGACAGAAATATCACCCAAACTTTACATTTTATTTTTATCATATATTATCAGGAGTTTATGTTACTTTACCATATCTTTTCTCCTGTCGCCAAATACACACTTTATATTTCAAATGTGTATCAATTCAATGAAGTTTTAAATAGCTATAGCCAAATATCTAAAATATTAATATAGACATTGATTTCATTTAAGGTTCTTTTAAAACCTGTTTTTATGTTTATATCAAAGTAAATTTCCTCTTTTTCTAAAACTAAGACATTTTCAGCAAGTCTGAAGCAGGCTAACATTGGCTCGTGGTCAACATAATCTTTGATCGTGGAAAAATATGGAAAAATTTGGAAAAATTTATGTTATTATCAATACTCAAAGACTGCAATGGGGCAGAGAGACAGGACTATGATGCAGAAACAGTTTTATTGACACTACATCTGTGATAAAATAAAATAAATGTTTTGATTCAGGGTGAAAAATGCTGAAAACTAGATCCAGCTCAGAAATGTGACTTCAGGGAAAGAGACAGTGCCTTTCTAATGGGTTGGACCCACCAGCGGTTCCTTGGGAGAAAGAGATTTTGTTTGAGGCAATTTACAACTTCTAAAACCCACTAGGGTGGTCTGGTGGCCTAGCAGCCAAAAATCTATTGGAGATGCAGCTACTTACTAGCAATAAGTTGAGTTAGTCATGCTATAGCTTCAGCTGACTTCTTTCAATCAGGTACTACCACCCATATCAATAGGAAACTGAAGTGGAAATCAGAAGGAAAATCATCCTAGGGCTAGTAAAGCCAACCAGCCTAGATGAGTATGGCAAAATGATGGTGCTCTGTCCAACCATACCCAACAGCAAAGATGGAAGTAGAAGAAAAATTGCCAAATTCAGTCACTAGTGTGGAAGCAGGAGTGACATCCACTTCTTAAACAACACGCCTCTGGAAACTCTATGAAATTTGAGAAATGATAGTTTCGAAAGGCTTCAGGTCTTCTGTTCATAGGGTTGCTATGAGTTGTGCTCGACTCAACAGCAATCAATAACAACAGCGCATTATGCAGGGAAGTGAGGAAGTGAAGCTACCAATGTTTTATGGAGCTAAATAGACTTCCGTGAGCCTGGAGGAAGCAGATTACTATTGTTAGTAGCATAGCAGGGTTGAGGCATAAAAAGACTAACATCATAAAACTAGTTTGTTTCTGAACTCAAATGTTTTCTTAAAACTTAATACTATTAGGTACTTTTAGCCCACCAGAATACGGAATATTCCATGGAGTGCCAAAAGAGCAAAGAGATAAGTCTTTGGAGAAAGTGCAGTCAGGGGACTTCTTGGAGGTAAAGGTGACAAAGCTTTGTTTCTCTATCTTGAGCCAACCTCATTGTCTCCAACACACCCTTTTAATCCAGTCACTGAGTCAATCTATCTCATCCAGAGTCTTCCTCTTTACTGACTCTTCGCCCTTCCAAGCTTAATGTCCTTCTCCAAGAACTGGCCCTTCTTGGCAACATGCCCAAAGTATTTGAGATGGAATTTCAAAATCCTTGCCTCTAAGGAGCAGGTTGGTTTCACCCTCTACAAGACAGTCCTATTTGTTCTCTTGGCAGTCTGTGGTACGTTCAGCACCCAATACCCAGCTCTTCTCCAGAATCACAGCTCAAGAGCCATTATTGTAAAATGAGTATAAGGATCCAAGAGGGGTGGGAGAGGGTGAAAACAGAGGGATGAGGGTGTGTGTGTTTGGGGGGGCTGTAATTAATCATGGGGTTGTACAATTTGAGGGGTGTGGAGATGAGCAAAATTGAAAGAATTTGTTCTTGAAAATAACGTATTCGAATTTTGTAGATAAACTAGTCGAATATGGGGGAAGTGGAAAGGGGAACTGTAAAAATAAAAATTATGGAGATTCAGGAGACCTAGCAAATGACACAGCCCTGCTTGCTGAAACTGAGGAGGACCTGGAGTGCTTGCTGCAGAAAGTTAAAGACTGCAGCCTTCAATGTGGATTGAAGCTCAACATCAAGAAAACAAAGATTCTCACTACTGGGCTGATTGGCAGCAGCATCATAGATGGTGAAGAGATTGAGATTATTGACAGCTTCAGTTTGTCCGTCTGGAGACTAAGGTGTGACTAATACAGGCCATGGTTTTTTAAATTACTTGCTATGCATCAGAGCACTGGACAATGACTACAGATGACAGAAGGAAAATTGATGCCTTTGTGCTTTGGTGCTGGAGAAGAGTATTGAATATACCAGGGACTGCTAAGAGAACAAACAAGTTCGTCCTTGAGAGAGTGAAACCAGGCTGCTCCTTGGAGGCAAGGATTCTGAAGCTTTGTCTGACATACTCTGGATATGTTGCAAGGCGGGATCAGTCCTTGGAGAGGAATGTCATGCTTGGGAGGGTGGAGGGACAGCAAAGGAGAGGAAGACCCTGGATGAGATGGATTGATTCAGTCACTGGAGTAATGGGGATAGGTGTGTCAGAGACAATAAGATTGGCAAGGGATAGAGCAGGGTTTAGGGTTGTTATACATAGAGTTGCTGTTAGTTGCAGGCAGTTCGATGGCACAAAACAACAACAACAACGACATCGTGAAAATAAAATTATAAGTAATACCAATAGGAAAAAAAGAAGACAGAGATGCTATGACATATGAAGATTTATCAAGAAACTAATAAACTCAAATATCAGAAGTATATAAAAAAGTTTGGGGGAGGAGCTGATAGTTTAAAAAAAATGCACCCCCTTTAATAGAATCAGTTGTCTTGAATCTTCAAGAATAATGTTAAAACTTTCCAACAGTTGAGAAATGTCAAACATGGTAAGAAAGTGAGCATACATATTTTTGTTATCTGAAAGTAAATAGAATTAAATAATACATTTATCAGTTGCCTTAGCTACTGGTATGATATTAACCGACAATAGCAAGAGAGAAAGGAACTCAGTTGGATTTTTCATTGGTCTCCTTTGTCAGCAAGCATGATTTTTTGTTCTGAAAAGAGTAGTGTAAATATTGGTAGATGCACAGGGTTTGTGAAAAAGGCAACACCTGGCTGCTTAGAAGAAGTTGTTCCCTGACTATATAAAGACACATCAATGGTGTAGTGTGCTTTGAGAATGTGCCATGCTTTGTAGAATTGTGGAGACTGGATAAATGTGTTCCCACTTATCTCAAAAAGATGCAGATGGATCCTATCATCTATGGACTATTGAGGCCTGACATCTTATCCAGGCAAGATTCTGGAATGGAATATTAATAGGCTGATTTGTGAGCACATACAAGGGGAGGTTGGGGAACATGACGAGACATCAGAGGACCCATCAAGGACAAATCCTGCCAAATTGATTTCAGACATATACTCACACATAAACACACACACTAATTCTCTAGGTTAGCTGATAAAATAAATACTCCTGATAAATGTGGGTTGTAGGAATGCCTTTGACATGATCTCTCATGACAACCTTATGGACAGAATAGAAACGTGTAAAGAAGAGAGACAAGATAAACTGACATATACTAAATGATCTTGCCAAAAGATAATAAATTTATGTATTTTGTCTGCTTTGGGAAAGTCTTTTAAGCAGTGTAATCAATAACAAATGATACCATTTTAATCAGATGTGTGAAAAGAGGAGGTGTACTTAATATTGAATTAAAATTACTTTGGAGACAAAGTACTGATGAGAAGTCATGAGGTTTTCTTATAAGAATTATTTTAATTACTGTACTCAATTGAGCACCAGTTGAAAAACAGAATCAAATGTAAATGATTTAGGAAAAAATATTACTTAGGTGTTGAGAACATTTTACCACTTTACTGTAATAGATGAGAGCTGAGAAACAATCACATCAATTGACTTTAGAAGTGTGTTATGGAGATTTCCAGATTCCATGGGCCCCTTGTCTCAAAATCTTGTGCAAAATTTTAAAAAGACTTTCATTTAAGGAAGATAAAGTTCTACACTAATAAGTGTCCATTTATAGGAAGAATGATATATATTATCAGCAACGGGAAAGATACCTGGATTTTTACTAGAAAGAAATTTAAACATTAATACTAATCTTGTGAAACAGCTACTAGAATTTTGAATTTAGGTTTTACTAAAGAAATACATGTGTGTATGAAACAGAAGACATGATAATATGTCCAATTCTATGCTGATGTGGGTTTGTTTGTTATTTTTTTATAAAAACCACACATTATGAGGAACATACACAAAGTAAGGTCAGCATCAAAGATTCAGGATGATTGTTCGATGTCATTGAATAAATTCTTATATTGGAGATTATAGTCTTTGATCTTCTTCACTAAGTGTTTTACTTACGTCCTTGGTGTCATTCTTCTCAAGCAAGGATGTGTTATCACCATATACTTCTCCAATTCTGTTGCTGTTTTCTTCTTCAACTAGTCTACCTTCTCAGATTATGTTTTCAGCATAGAGACTGAATAAATATGATGACATTATACTGGCACATTTTTCTTTATTTTAATCCATACAGTATCACCTTATTCTGTTCTGTGGACCATTTCTTCTCTAAGTGTAGGTCCCATATTAGCACTATTAACTGTTCTCAAGTTGTTTTCTTTTTTCATAATATTAATCACATTTTTTTACGGTCAATAGCCAAATATCTTTGTATAGACAATAAAACAGAAGTAAACCTCTTTCTGGTATTCTATGTTCTCAGTCAAGGTCTATTTGATAACAGCTGTCATAGTCCTCATTCTCTGTCCTCGTATGTATTTATTTAAATACCTGTCAGTTCCTTAAGGGAGCACATTCTATTAGATCACCTTTCTTTGACATGGACAAAAATATGGATTTCTTCCTAGTGAGCTGGCCAGGTAGTTGTCTTCCAAAATTCTTGGCATATAAAAAAGTTCTTGACATATATATTTCAATTGATGTATATTATCATATCGTCTACATATAGTCACAGTTTCACCACCTCTTTGCCAATTGGATGCCTCTTATTTCTTTCTCTTATCTTATTGCACTAGCAAGTACTTTCAATACAATATTGAATAGGAGTGTGAGCATCCTTGTCTGGTCCCTGTTATCAAGGGGAATGCCTTAGTTTTCCTTAATGAAAAAGAAGGTGGCACCTGGGTTTGGGCAAAATTCAAAAAAATTTTTTTTATTCCACTTTTAATTTCTCACATACCACAATAATGCACTGGAGGTTCAAAATTCATCAGCTTCTCCTGGGCAGAAATATGGACAATATAGTTCGATCAGAGTGTTACTGAGTTTACACGTGGGTGAGTTCATTTTTTACCTTTTATCCTTTTATTGTTAATTTCTAATTGTACGGCATTGTGGTCTGAGAAAATACTTAGTATTATTTAATGCTTTTGAATTTTTGAGACTTGCTATGAGTCCCAACATATGATCAATTCTGGAGAATGTACTGTGTGCACTTGAGAAGAAAATAAATTCCGTTTTAATTGGGTGAAGTATCCTGAATACATCTAGAAGGTTGAGTGGCTGATAGTATAGTTTATTTCTTTTGCAACTTAGTTGAGTTTCTCTTGAGTTGGCCTACCCTTTGGTAAGAATAGTGTTAAGATCTCCCACTATTATTGTGATACTGTGTATTTCTTTCTTCAATCTGCTAACCTTTTTTACATAACCTATGTTATGTATTTTGCATGTCTATCATTTGGTGTGTAAATGTTCACCAAGCTTATGTCTTCTTGATCTATTGTGCTTTAACCATTATATAGTGCCCTAACTTATCCTTTATGGTGTTTTTCATCCTGAAATCTATTTTATTAAAAATTAATATTGCCACCTATGCTTTTTTGTGAATACCATTTACTTAGTATATTTTTTTCCCAGCCTTTGATTTTCAATCTTTCTTTTTCCTCCTTTTTAAGATGTGTCTTTTCCCAGCAATTCCACTACTGGGAATATACCCTGAAGAGACCATAACTGACACCCAAGCAGATATATGCACACCCATGTTTATTG
>NW_006400084.1:670672-675956 GCF_000299155.1 Elephantulus edwardii
TGTCTCTTGTATACAACATATTGATGGCCTTTGGGGATTTTTATCCATTCTGCTACTCTTTTTATCTTTATCAGTGAGTTTAAGCCATTCACATTAAGTGTGATTATTGACAGGACAGGTATTATAATTGCCATTTCATGTTTCTTTTTTTCTGTTACTTTGGTTACTGGTTACTTTTGCCTATCCACTTTCCCTGATGTCTCTGTATGAAGGACTTCTTTGGGCATTTCTTGTAAAGTTGGTCTTGTTTTCATAAATTCCTTATATTCTTATTTTTCTGAAAATAACCTAATTTTTGTCTTCATATTTGATAGAAGACTTTGCTGAGTACAGGATCTTGGATTGACAATTATTTTCTTTGAGTCTGCTGTATATACCATCATATTATCTTCTTGTTCAGGTGCTTTCTGCTGAGAAGTCAGAGCTTAATCTAATTGGTTCTCCTTAGTAGGTGACTTGGTTTTTCTTGCACTGCTTTTGGAAGTCTGTCCTTGTCTTTGATTTTGTGGGAAATTTGACTGTGATATGTCTTCATGTTTTTCTTTTGAAGTCTAGTTGTTTGTAATTCACTTTGTTTCTTGTATGTGGATTCCCTTGTTTCTCATTATACCTGGTAAATTTTCTTCTAGTATTTCTTCCACAGTTTTCACAGTGCTTTCTGCCCCAGTCCTCATGATTTGGAATTCCAATCATACAGATGTTGTTCAATTTGATGTAATCCCACATGATTCTAATATCCTTCATTTTTCTTCTGCCATTTCTGTGTTGTTGTTGGTTTTCTTCTAGTAAGTTCCTATCGTGGTCCTTGTCTTCTATCTCATTGATTCTTTGTTCCATCTCTTCTGTTCTGCTTTTTTGTCCTTCCAGCATGTTGAAAATCTCAGCCATTTTTGTCTTGATATTCTGGATTGCACTTTAATACTTTTTTATTGTTTCTAGTAGTGTATTTGTTTTACCCTCTCTGTCTTATGATGGCTTTTTAAATCTTGTATCATGTTATTTATTATTTCAATTATTTTTTTCTGTCATTTGTAACTTCCTCAGTACCTGTTCATATTTTACATTGATATATTTCTTCTGCATTACTGTCTCTGGGGTATTCATTGGGTCTGTGATTAAGTCTGCTTTTTTCGGAGAAGACTTGTGTTTGCATAATGTTTCAACATGCTTGCTGCTTCCTTGACATTATGTGAAGTTCTCCTTGGTATGTGTGAGCAGTTTCTACTGTGTCTGCTTAGGTTGTTGTTCCTTATCTTTATGATACTATCAGTAAGTCACAGACTTTAAATGTTGCCCCGATTCAGTTTCCCAGTGGCAATTTGCCTCATTGGTCATCTTTGTGTGTGTGTATTCCCTATCCCTTTGGCAAGATTCTCATCTGATTGTCCTTTGAGGGTAGGGAGCAGAAATCTGTCCCTTCGCCCAGATGTGCTGGGCCCGTTTCCCTGTCCTATCCCAAGAGTGGGATATTTTGTTCAGGGAAAAAGCCCAGGCCAAGTGGCAAGGTCCTAGGAGTACAGCCTCTGTGCTACCAGTAGACCAACATACCTGTCTCCTCTCCTACGACTAGTTCGAAGGAAGTTATTTCCACCTAAATTCAGGTGAAATATACTCAAATCATATTTTGCCTCTTACAGATTTATTTTCCTATTTTTCTGCTTTAATTCCAATTTACATAAAAGTTCCTCCTCTTGATTAAGGCCTCAAATCTGTTATTGACAATTTCAGATGGATCTTGGCAGCCAGCAAAGCATACCAGAGGAATGTTTGTGTTTCGTTGACTATGCAAAGGCATTTGACTGTGTGGATCACTGGAAATTGTGGCTAACATTGAGGAGAATGGGAATTTCAGAACACTTGATTGTGTTTATGCGAACCTATATACTTGAAGTAGGAAGCAGTTCTCAGAACAGAGCAAGGAAACTCTAAATGGTTTAAAATCAGGAAAAGAATACATCAAGGATGCATCATGTTTCCATACCTTTTAAATCTAAATGCAGAACAGATGATTCAGGAGGCTGGGTTTTATGAGGAGGAATATGGCATTAGGAAAATAAAGAAGACTTATCAACAACCTATGTTATGCAGATGACACAACTTTGCTTGCTCAATCTGAGGAGGACCTGAAGCACTTGCTGTGGAAGGTCAAGGACTACAGCCTTCAATATGAATTGAAGCTCAACATCAAGAAGACAAAGATTCTCACCACTGGGCCAACTGGCAGCACCGTGATGGATGGAGAAGAGATTGAGATTGTTAAGAATGACAGCTTGCTTGTCTCCACAATCAACACTATTGGCACCAGTAGTTAGGAAATCAAAACACCAATAGCACTGAGAAAGTCTGCTGTCAGGGACCTCTCCAGAATACTGAGAAGCAATGATATCATTCTAGAGACTAAGGTGTGCCTAGTCCAGCCCATGTTTTTCACAATTCCTTGCTATGCATCAGAGAGCTGGACAATGACTAAGGATGAGAGAAGAAGAAGAACTGATGCCCTTGAGTTGCTGAAGAAGAGTCTTGAACATAACATAGACTGTCAAGAAAACAAATAGGTCTTTCTTAGAGAGAGTGAAACCAAGTTTCTCCTCTAGGAGGCTAGGATTTTGAAGTCCACCTCAAATACTATGGACATGTGGCCAGGAAGGACCCATCCTTTGAGAAGGACATCATGCTGGGAAGGGTGGAGGGACAGAACAGGAGAGGAAGACCCCAGATGAGATGGATTTATATAGTAACTGAGGCAATGTGCAGAGTCAGTGAGACTGGCTTAGGACAAGGCAAGTTGCAGAGCTATGGTACATGGAGTCTCTATGAGTCACAGGCAACACAATGACACATAACAACAACAATAACAAGTCTGTTCCAAACCCCCTAACCCTTGACTGTTAATATTAAATTTCTCTATTGTTTCCTTCCTTCCTTCCATAGATTTAGTCTTTTATATTCCTGAGGTGGGAGGGGGAGGAAGTCGAGGCAACATGATGATAGTCATGTCTGACCTCTACTAACTCCATACGAAGGAAGTCATTCCTAAGATGTCAGACATGGTCTTATACTCCCTTACCAATATTAACATCAATATCTACAACACCAGATTAACAACACTGTCTTTCCCTAGGTTCTCACACTTATTACTTGGTATGCAATTTGTTGTAATGGTTAGATCTCACAGAATTATAATCACAATTATGTGTTTATAAGAAAAGTTAACAGGTTACAATTCCCGTTAACAAAAGAATAAAATTCTTTAGACAGGATAGCTTGTCAAGTATGCTCACAGTTTTGTTCTGACTCCGTGAAAATTAGAGGGGTTTTTGTATGTTTATTTCATACACGACCAGTGGTATACAGTCATCTTTGATTATTCTACCTGGTAGGTTCCACACAAAAAAATCACGAACGTCATATCTAATTTCAAAAAAGTTGCCAGGTCTAAGAGACAGTATCATATTTCTCAACTTTCAAGCTCATAGCCCCTGATTTTTTCACAGAAAGAGTGCTCTTACAGACTTCAATATTTGTTTAAGAAAGATTTAATATGATAATTAAGTAGATAATGATCTTTCTATTCAGAATGTGATACTCAGATTTATGCCATAGGAAGAAGTAACAGCACTACACAGTTTAAGAAGCACTTTTTATTTGCCCTCATACTTCTATAAGTTTATGTTTAATTAAATCATCCTCCCTAGCCCATGTGAGTTTGTGTGTACCACAAAACGGCCAATTTAGTTAGACTTGTTAACCATAGTTATAGTCCAGAAGATCAGGAGATGCAAGTGGAGACAAAAATCATAATTGGATATGATTTATTTATTTGTTGGAGGTTTTGCTCAGAAATCACAGTAGGAGTCCTTTGGAAAGGACACAACAGCCATTTACTAATTTCTTACACAACTATACATTTACTGCTTCCTCATAAGATGATATGTGCTAGTTAATGGTTCATCTAGCTTTCCAGAGAAATTAAAGACTAAGGTTTCCTAGCATAGCTTGCACAGGAAAAAAGCACTATTACTAGTAAAACTCTGAGGTTAAGCAAAATGTATGAATTTAAAAATAAGAGACAGGCCTGGGTTTTCACTAATAAAAAATAAGAAAGAGGAAGTTTTGTATAGTAAAAACAGAAGCTTCAGATATTAGTGTGCCCGCTATACAATTCATAGAGGTATTCTGGTGCCTTCCCTGAAAGAAGATAACACTTTACCTTAATTCTGAAACTGCCAGACAAAGGCTTGGTCTCAGAAATTTCCAGAAAGTCCATAATTGTCATGCTTGACATGGAAATCAATGTTAATATTATAAAATGCAGAACACTATTCTCATCTTTCTGCCTGTTTAGGAGGGGCACTGGGCTGTGTATTGGACTTCACTGTCAGGCTGAGTAGTTTTTTATAATTACACATAGCATCTCAGGTGTTTATGAAAAAAATTGACCTTTTCTTGAAAAATCCTTCTTTAAGAAACATGTCACAACCTCAATCAGAGAGACTTGAGATTTGGGTCTTCTGGACAGTTTATAATATTATACCTTTGTGATTCTAAATAAGTTGAGCTCACAAATACATCTGCCTTATTTCAGTCACGAAGCTATAGCAAAGGATTGCTGGTTTCCACTGATATATTTGGCTGGAGCCAAAGGATGTTAGTACTAGCTTCATCTTGTCAGTCATCTCTATAACTTGAACAGAATTGCGAGATCTAGTGTTTAATATAGACCTGGATCATTGTTATCTAAAGAAAAGGCATTGAAATGCTAGACAGGAGAGAGAAAGAAAGGTCTTTCTTGGCAGAAAAGCAGAGAGTACCAGAGGTATGTCTATCTGTGCATCATTGACTATGCAAAAACATCACAAGCCGTGGCTGACTGAAAAGAATGGGAATCCCAGAACACTTGATTGTGCTTATGTGAAGCCTATAGTTAAACCAAGAGGCAGTTGTCAGAACAGATCAAGGGAAAACTGCATGGTTCAAAATCAGGAAGGGGGTCCGCCAGGGATGTATTCTGCCTCCATATTTTTTCAATCTGTATGCACAATGATCATCTGAGTAACTGGGCTGTACAAAGAGGAATGTGGCATCAGGATTGGTGAAAGAATCATCAACAACCTGCTTTATGCAGATGGCATAACCCTTCTTGCTGAAACTGAGGAGGACCTGAAGTGCTTCCTATAGAAGGTCAAGGACTGCAGCCTCCTATATGGACTGAAGCTCA
The DNA here is from genome assembly GCF_000299155.1 of Elephantulus edwardii. NCBI lineage: Eukaryota > Metazoa > Chordata > Mammalia > Macroscelidea > Macroscelididae > Elephantulus > Elephantulus edwardii. The sequence goes on from NW_006400084.1 coordinate 675,891, forward strand.
ACATCAAGAAAACAAGGATTCTCACCACTGAGCCAATTGACAGCATCATTATGGATGATGAAGAGA
>NW_006400084.1:676276-678431 GCF_000299155.1 Elephantulus edwardii
TGCTCCTTGGAGGCAAGGATTCTGACGCTTCATCTGACATACTTTGGGCATGTTGCAAGGAGGGACCAGTCCCTGGAAAGGGACATCATGTTTGGGAGAGTAGAGGGACAGCACAGGAGAAGAAGACCCTCAATGAGATGGATAGATTCAGCGATTGGAGTAATGAAAGTAGGTGTGTCAAAGACAGAGAGGTTGGCACAGGATAAAGCAGTGTTTAGGGCTGTTGTACATGAGTCACAAGCAACTTGACAACACACAACAACAACAAAAACTAGATAGATAGATAGATAGATAGATAGATAGATAGATAGATTAGACATCAATCGATCTATCTCTCTATATATCTTTATCTAATCTCTAGATCTAGCTCTATATCCATATCTATACATATTTGTGCTTGCTGTATATCATAGAGTCAAAACTGACTCATATCTGACCCGCCAGCAGCTTTTCAGAGGCAGTTAATCACACACATACACACACACACAAACATATATACACAGACACACACAGAACACACACGTATGTATATATATAATCTCTGTCCATATGATGTTGAGTCTAGTTATTTGCACATCAAATTTGGGGGAAAATGTTTACTAATCCACAAATATTGGAAAATTTTGGCAGTGCTATAAACTAAAGGAATTTGTTAATTTTGTTAACTTTTAGGCAGAGTGGAGTAGTCATCTTTTTGCAGTGGTTCATCATTGTTTTAAATGAACAGGAACACAATTTCACACGGACATACACACCAAGCTTGTAGAGAAGACACTGAATGAATGTTACTGTTCTTCCCTTTGCCCAAGTAGGTGATCTTTTAGAAATTGGAGGACTGATTATCGTTATCAGTCTTAGACATAAAGGCGATGCACAATGGCAAAAGATACAAAGAAGAGAAAGCTTTGTCCATTATGTTGTTCTCAAGAAAATATGCAGCTAAATCATCAGGGTAGCTTTTTCTAAAAACTCTAATAAAAGTCTATTTCAGAACCCTGATCTCATATATTTTTGATTCAGCAGTCCATTTTATGTCATAACAGGTCTATAGAGAACTCTGTTGCAGTGGTTTTCAAACTTTAGATGTTTCACAAGCACATGGAGTGCTTGTTAGAAACAGATTGCTAGGCCCCAGCACCAATTTCTGATTCCATAGGTCCGAGGTTGAGCCCAAGTACGTGTATTTCTAACAAATTCCCAACTGGTGCTCATGTAGTTGATCTAAGACAACATTTTGAAAGTTATAGCTCTATCTAAATTCTGTCACATACTTTGAGTATGTTGCCAAGAGGCAATAGTCCCTAATAAAAAAAGACATTATACTGGGAAAAATAGTCAGTGAAAGAGAGGAATATTCTCTATGAGATAGATAGGCACAGTGACTGCAACAACGGGCTTGAGCATGATAGAGATCATGACAATGACACGAGATAGAGAAAGATTGCAATTTGTTGTTCATTGAATCACTGAGTTGTAGTCAATTTGATGGCACCTAACAACAATATTTAAATTGTGAACAAGTTCTATTAAGCTCTGCTTGGATGTTAAAGAAATAATTCCCTGGATAGAGAGAGTATAGCCATCAAAATGAAATTGCTCTCAGCCTACAGTGTAGCCTACAAAGGACAATTACAAACTTTAGAAGAGGCAGGAAGTAATCAAATAAGATTCCCATAGGGCTGCACTGCAAACTAGAGGAAAGTGGAAGAACTTTAGGAGATGTGAGCTTTCCCACAGCACAGGAAAAGAAAGAACTCCTGGTAAAGCAAGTTGTCTAATCCATAAAAGGAATACTTAAGTCTACAACTAATCAATAACATCATAAAGATAAATAACTGTCAAAAACCTACGCAGACATAATAGAAATGCCTAATATATACCAAGAAAAACTTTACATAATGTCAAGAAAATAGCAGCTTCAAACATTGTAAAAAAAAACCCAAAATAAGCTTTCTCCTAAAACAGAGCATATTTCAGACCCAATGAATACCCCAGAGACATGGAGACAGAAGAAATATATTGATGTGGAGTTATATGAACAGCTACTGAAGAAGGTACTAATGATGAGAGAAAGATGTTGCTGTTGTCCTTATGGGCCGTTGAGTCGCTTGCAGCTAATAGCTACCCTATGTACAACAGCCCTAAACTCTGCTCT
>NW_006400084.1:681078-682514 GCF_000299155.1 Elephantulus edwardii
TTCAAGCAGAATTTAGAAGAGGCTGTGACACCAGGGACATCACTACTGATGTTAGATGGACCCTGGCTAAGGGTAAGGAATACCAGAAGAATGTCTATTTGTGCTGTATTAACTATCCAAAGGCATTTGATTGTGTAACAGGTTAAGGCTGACATTGAGAACAATGGGAGTCCCAGAGCATTTAATTGTGCTATTGTGAAACTTACACCTGGACCAGGAGGCTATTGTGCTAACAGAACAGAGGAACAATGCCTGGTTTAAAATCTCCTTACCTATTCAGTCTGAGCAAATTATCCTAGAAACTAGACTCTATGTAGAGAAATGTGGCATCAAGATTGAAGCAAGATTCATCAATAACCTGCATTATGCAATGGTACTTGCTGCAAGAGAGGAGGACTTGAAGCGCTTGTTGCAGAAAATCAAGGAATGCAACCTTCGGTATGGATTGCATCTCAACATCAAGAAAACAAAGATTCTTACCCCTGGACAGATAGGCAATATCATGATGGATGCAGAGGAGATTGAAACTGTCAACAGCTTCAACTTGCTTGAATACACAATTAACACCCTTGGTACCAGCAGTCAGGAAATAAGAAGACACATTGAACTGGGAATAATCTGCAGTTAGGGACTTTCCAGATTATGGAGGAGTAATGATGTCAGTTTGAAGACTAAATTGCATCTGACTCAGGCCGTAGTCTTTCCAATCACTTGCTATGTTGCTGAGAGCTGGACTATGAACAAAGATGACAAAAAAGAATTGACGCCTTTGAGCTGTGGTGTTGGAGAAGAGCTCTAAGCATGCCATAGAGAACCAGGAGAACAAACAAATATCTTGGAAAGGATGCAGCCAGAATACCTTGGAGACAAAAATGATGAGGTCCCTCTCATACTTTTGGCATGTTGCTAGGAGGTGCTATTCCTTGGAGAAGGACATGATGCTAGGAAAGGTGGAGTGTTGGTGAAAGAGAGGAAGACCCTCAACCAGATGAACTGATGTGGTGACTACCGCAGTGGGCTCTTGTGTGTCAGAAAAGTGTGAGGATGGCAGAGGATAGGACAGGGTTCAGATCTTTTATTCATAGGGTTGCTATGAGTTGTACTCAACTCGACGGCAACTAACTACAACAACATCAAGAAGACATAAAACTTTGGTCAGCACCTATGCACCAAATGGTAGATCCACAAAATATATGAAGCAATAGGTAACAGGCTTGAAAAAACAAATAGCACCACAATAGTGGTTGTGGTTATATATCGTCAAGTAAACATAGTGACCCTATGAACAACAGATCTGAACTCTCTCCTATCCTGTGCCATTCTCACACTTTCTAACAAATTCCAGCCTGTTGCAGCAAACATTATGTCAATCCACATGATTGAGGATCTTCCTCTTTTTCATGGACCTTCCACCATTTCATGCATAATATCCCTAC
>NW_006400084.1:682939-688062 GCF_000299155.1 Elephantulus edwardii
GTGTAATCCATTAGGAGAGTTGTATTCTTTGATCTTCTGCAGCAAGAGCTTCAAGTCCTCCTCACTATTAATACTATTTTATTTTTATTTTTTAATCACTCAAACACAGACAGAACTTTCTATACACTCTTTGAGCTCTTGTCACTTAGTGGTAAGGAGTGAATGCAAAGGCACACAGTTTTAATCCACCAGCTACTCTTTGGAAGAAAAATGGGCAGTCTCTTCAAACGTGATTCACTGACTCTGAAAACCCACTCCAGGGTCAGTTATGAATCAGCTCCAGATCAATAGTTCATAACAGTAGCATAAGCCCTTTATTTCAGAGTTTTAGAAAACTGGAAACATCCCATGACCTTGCATGATAAAAGGTAGAAATGACTCAAGGTCTGTAAAGCAATTCTGTTCTAGTCCTCCAGTTAGACCTGGATATTCCCAGCTTTCTATGCCCAGGGGTTTTCCTTACATCACTGACTTATTTGTGAAAATAAAATACAACTTTAACCTTTCAGTTACTACAAAAATGTCCCTTTGGAATTTCCAGTCAGGTTCTAACATCTATCATGAATAAAGTTTTTAGGTGACACTGTGATATCATTACCTCATACATCATCACCTCCATCTTAATTGCAGGATGGGATTGATTCTGCTTGCCCCTAAAGTCACTATTGTTGTTGCTAGGTGTACTTGAGTTGAGTACAACTCTTTGAAACCCTGTGAACAACAGATCTAAACCCTGTCCAGTCCAGCCTCACAATCTCTGACATACTTGAACCCGTTACGGCAATCATTGTGTCAATTCACCTGGCTTATTTTGCCATCCTTCAACTTTCCAAGCATGATGTCCCTCTCTAAGAAATAATTTTTCCAAGTAACATGTCCAGAATGTGTGAGATGAAGCTTTAAGATCTTTGCCTCCAAAAAAATCACTCTGGCTGCGCCTTCTCCAAGACATATCCAGAAGACATAACTTAGAGAAGGTCCCTGGAAGTAGATTTCCCTTTTCAAACGAACGTGTTCAGGAACTGCACTGACAATCCAAAAGCACCCCAAGGAAGAAATATGGACAATCTCGTCCATGGGATTTACAACCTCTCACCTATGGATAGGTATTGACTCAGCAGCATATAACAACAACTATGGAAAAGAATAATGTCTCACTAAAAATTAAGTGAAGAATGTGTTTACAAAGTGGGTATTGTGATTAATATCATGAAACAAAATGTGTATAAATGAATGGTTGAATGAAAAACAAATTTGTTCTGTAATCTTTCACCCAAACGACAATTAAGAAAATAAAATACCAGCAAGTTATATCAGATTTTTTTTCCTTGATTCCACTTTGGATCATGCTGAGGAATCTTAATCACATAGAATAGATGTCAAATATCTTGTCAAAGTAGTCTTACCATATGCCTCTCAGATGACTTAGCTCAAAAAACAATGGGGTGTTACAAGCAAGCCTAGGGGGTTGCAAATTCTTGGAAAGCTAAGTTAAATGAAAGCAATAGTAGCCTGTGTCCTTTTAGAAAATTTCTGGTGAATTGAAATCTTCTGAATATTTATTCCAACCACCTATCTGTGCATGACCAAACACGCAAAAGTATTTTCAGTATTATGCTTGTATTAATTATTTGAAATTCAGCTGATTCACAATGGTATTTTCATTATCACTTTCTTTTCTGTATTTCTGTTGACATGAACATTTTTAGTTTCAACTTTTATTTTTCGCACTTATTTACTTCAGAATACATGGATGTAGAGAAAACCTTCCCAGTAATAGCAGCTGGGTATAAACATATTATAAAGAACCCCAATATATACCTTGCTAATTTTGATAGGGTAAAACCATGCTACTTAAGTTTTCTTTAGCAGATGCTCTGGTGTTTTGATTTTTTTTACTAGTCACTGGCTCATGAGCAACATTGCCACCCTCAGGGAGTTCTAGGAAATATCCTTCAATGTGAAAAAAAAATGTTAACATTGGTAAGAGGGTGGGGAACCCACAGAAAATTAATGAAACAATATTTGAGTTGCAAGCTGAGAAAGAAAATACTGTATTATTGAGATGTGCCAACAATTGTGAGAAGGGAATTTTAGTTGTTTTAACAAAAGTTAAATGAAAGCAAGCATTTTGTGGAGCTCTTGGGGGTTTCCAGGAGAGTGGGATCAATGCATCCTCTCCAAATACTTGAAGAGCAACTCACTGGTGAAATGTCACGGGCCACAGTTTACTCATTGTGTGGGACCCTCGCCTGAGAGGCAAGCTCCACTCCGGAAGTCTCTTTTGTCACCGAGGTCACTCTAAAATCCTTCCCTCTCCATTTATTCTTTTGTAGTTGAATGTCACTAGTGTACAGATGACTGTTGGAGTGTGATCAAAGACATTTTTATTAACCCACTCACTTGAGTTGCAAATTAGTATTACAGCCCAAAGAAGATGAAGGGGTGGGGGGAACCAGCCCTTGGAAAACAACAATCTTGTTATTTAAAATCTGAAGCTCTTCTCTTTCATCTGTGAGTTTAGGAACCAAGGTTGAGGAGACTCTAAAGTTACAGAATAGACACTCTGAGCTTCTAGTAGGATGCTGGATCTTTTAAGCAAGCTGAGAGTTTTCATATTGTCTGAAAAAAGAGAGTTTTGTGGAAGGGCTGGGACAGAAAGCAGAAAGACAGAGAGCTGAAGACAAATCTTAACTAATTATACTCTCATCAGAGGGCATTATATACAGAGATCTTAGTTTCTGGTGGAATAAGTATCTTGGAATTCATGAAAATATCAATGTCTAGAAGAGTGCCTTTAGTGCCATTTCTACCTCTTCCTTCATTACCATTGATTCCTATTCATATGGTACTTCCAGAAATTTTTCAGTGTCAAACAATTCTTTGTGGTACAGTGATTCTGTGTATTCCCTCCATGTTCACTTCCCCTCCACCTTCACCTTCTTTTGATGCTTTCTTGGTCATTCCAGATATTGCCCATAGCATCTTCTAGCATTGCAATATAAGGCTTAAGTTTGCTTTTCAGTTCTTTCAGCTTGAGAAATGCAGATCAAGTTCTCAGAGCACTTAATAGTGCTCATGCAGAACCTATGCCTGGACAAGGAGGCTGTTATGTGAACAGTGCAGGAGAACACTGAATGGTTTAAAATTGAGAGGGGAGTGTGTCAGGATTTCATTCTCTCTCCAAACCTCTTCAGGCTATATGCTGAGAAAACTGGCTGAGAAGCTGGACTCTATGAAGAAGATGTAGCATCAGGATTGGAGGGAGTCTTATCAATAACCTGCATTATGCAGATGGCACAACATTGCTTGCTGAAAGTGAGGAGGACTTGAAGCACTTGTTTCTTCAAAATCAAGATCAAAGAATGCAGCCTTCAGTGTGGACTGCATCTCAATGTCAAGAAAACAAAGACTCTTACCACTGGACAGATAGGCAACATCTAGATGGATAGAGAGGAGATTGAAACTGTCAACAGCTTCATCTTGCTTGGATCCACAATTAACACCCTTGGTACCAGGAGCCAAGAAATAAGGAAATGCATAGCACTAGGATAATCTGCAGTTAAGGATCTTTCCAAATTATTGAGGAGTAATGATGTCAGTTTGCAGACTAAGGTGCATCTGATTCAAACTGTAGCCTTTACAATTACTTGCTATGCATCTGAGAGCTAGACAATGAATAAGGATGACAGAAGAACAATTGACACCTTTGAGCTGTGATGTTGGAGAAGAGCCCTGAACATCCCATGGATGGCCAGGAAAGCAAATGGATATGTCTTGGAGAGTGTGCAGCCAGAGTGCTCTATGGAGGCAAAAATGATGAGACTGCCTCACATACTTTAGGTATGTTGCTAGGAGGGGCTATTCCTTGGAGAAGGACATAATGCTAGGAAGGGTGGTGGGTCAGCGAAGGAGAGGAAGATTTTTAACTAGGTGGACTGGCATGGTGACTGCTACAATGGGCTCTTGAGAGTCAGGAAGTGTGAGTATGGTGCGGGATAGCGCAAAATTCAGATCTTTTGTCCATAGGGCTGTTATGAGTCATACTCAACTCCACGGCACCTAAAAACAACAACAAAGAACAATGCCTGACATATAGCAGATAGTCGATAATCACATGAATGAATGGTGGTAAGATAATAAAGTGATTTTAATTTTTTAACTTTTTACTATATTTTGTCTAAATTTACCATGATGAAATAACAATAATTTTATTAAAGAAAAAAGAAGAAGAATATGATAACTTAATGAACAGAGGAATCCCGCATCTAAACAGCAGGGCATAAATTAGCATTTCCAAACCAGGACCTCAGGCCCACACAGCAACAGAAGCAGACAACCAAGCTAGTTAATCACTAATTGCCTTTGATAATTTTTTAATCTTTAGAAATCACTGCTGCTCTAATGAAAATGCATGTTTCGAAGCTATTAGAAAACAATATCATCTTATAACGGCAAACAATTATCATGAAATACGTCTGGCACAGTATTTTAGCTAAAAAAGTAAATGTTATTGTGGGGAATTATCACATGTAGTAGTGCTTAGAGCTGCAAAATGAAATGACACAGCAGAGGGAGAAAGGGGGGTTTTTGCCCCTTTATTACACTTGTCTCACATATTTATTGAGTGCCTGGTGTGTTTATTTATCCTAATGACCATGCTGTATTCCAACAGAAGGCATAATTTGAAACCTTGTATTTTAAATGTGACTGAGAAGAGTCTTCTCATGCCCTTATCTGTGTTCAGAATGACATTTTCTGTCTTCATACTGCTCAGAAGAATAGTCTTCACACAGAGAATCCACCCACATGAAGCTGATTGTAATAATCACTTCACTGACACTTATGTTAATAAGTGAAAATGAACTCTAGTTTTTAAAAAGGAGGCCTGAGGCCAAATGCTTCGTGTAACTTAAAGTTTGTGAATGTAATTCAAGTGTAATTTGCAAAAGCAAAAGGTGGAAACAACCTAGGTGTGCATCAATGGAAGGACAGATAACAAAAGGTGCTACAGACATACGATGGAACACCACTCATCCACTAAGAAAATGAAGTCTTGGTGCATGCCACAAGTAGAAACTTTATCCTGAACTATGTCCGTCAACTGCAAAAGAATGGTTATT
>NW_006400084.1:689192-699293 GCF_000299155.1 Elephantulus edwardii
GGGGGCGGGGAGAAGGGTGCAGCAATGAATGAATGGAATTCCAAAATCTCTGTAGATGTTCATTGAAATGAAAAATAAATAAATTTTTTTAAAAAGAATGATTATTATATGATTCCACTTATAGGAAATAACTAAAACATGAAAATGCAGGCAGACCCATGTTTATTAGAGGTTACAAGCACAAGAGAGAGTGGGAAAAGTTGTGTCACTACTTAGGGAGCAGTGAGTACCTGTTTGTGATGATGGGAAGTTTGGCAACAGATATTGATGATAGCTGTACAGAATGATTAATAGGTGCAACTGAATCATGTTTTTGTAGTTAGGTGCCATCGACTTGGTTTCACGATGGTCCCACTCCATCCTCACATTTGAGCCCATTGTTGCAGTTAAGGTGTCAATCCATCTTGTAGAGGGTCTTCCTTTTTTTTCATTGATCCTGTGCTTAATGAAGTATGAGCTAGAGAGACTGGTCTCCATCACAAGGGACTGTTTCCTCCTAATAACATGTCCAAAATATGTGAGACAGAGTCTCATTATTCTTGCTGTAAGGAGTATTCTAGCTGCACTTTCTCCAGACAGGTTTTTCTTCTGGAAGTTCATGCGACATTCAATATTCTTTGCCAGCATTGTAGTTCTAAGGCATCAATTCTTAAGTTTTCTGGGTTCACGGTCTAACTTTCACAAGCATATGCAGTGAAAAATACCATGCTTGGGTATACCGTGCTTTAGTCCTTAGAGTGACATATTTATTCCTTAGCATTTTGAAAAAGATTTGTCCATTAATTACAGATCCAAATAAAATGAAATCATCACCAACTTCAGTCTTTACTCTCTTTATCATGGTTCATTGGTCCCAGAGTGAGAATTTTTGTTTTCTTAATGCTGAAGTATAATCCATACTAAAGGCTATATAATATTTTCTCTTCATCAGCAAGTGCTTCAAGTCTTCTTTAATTTCAACAAGTATGGTTGTATCATCCATACATGGCAGATTGTTAATGATTCTTCCTCCAGACTTGATGCCATGTTCTTCTTCATACAATCCAGCTTCTTTGATTATTTTCCCTAAATATGCATAAGGAAAGGATACAATCCTGATGTACACTTTTTCTGAGTTTAAACCATGTCCTATTACCTTGTTAGATTTAAAGGACTGCCCCTTGTTCTATGCACAGTTTCTGTACAAGCACAATTCGCATTCCATGTCAGGGCTGCAGAGCTGCTCTCCCTTCCTTTCCCAGAACAGTCACCGAAATGCTCAAACCACAAGAAGCAGCAGGTGTGGCTCTGTTTCTCTCTGTTAAGGATGCAAAACTGTTCTACCTCCATTTCCCAAGAATCTGCGACCCCATCCTATTTCCTTATCCTGTGAAAAACTGTGAAGATCCCCCTCCCCAATTTCCTTGTAAGACAATATAAAACCCCTCTCTAATTTTAGGAGGAGGCCGGTCTCTACTTTGGAGCCAGCCTGGATGTGGGTTCTGTCTTTCCTCGGTTACCTTATAGTCTGGGATTCTCATATTTTGCAATGTTATCCATAATTTATTATGATGCATAAAGTTCAATGCCTTTCCATAGTCATTAATGCACAGATAAACATTTAGCTGAATTATACATGTCACAAATGTTGAATTTGCAAATGTTGTGTTATATATATATTTATCATAATAAAAACAACAATAAACATTATCTCAAATGCTATGCTGTTTTAGTTGTGATTATAAACTCAAAAACATGAGAGAGGAGTCCCATGAGTGGGAACTGACTCAATGACAATGGGATAAAAGTAATAATGTAATTCTAGAAGTGGGCAATGTTGTGCTTAGGTGCCATCACAACCTATAAACAATGGCTTTGAAGCTTTCCCTGTTCTGTGCCATTCAGATGCTAGAATTGTGGGGATGATTGATTTCTGTAAGTGATTTAGGGGCCTCTGTATTGAAGTGGGTGAAACCAAGTCTCTCCGTGGAGGCTAGGATTTTGAAGCTCTGCCTCACTTACTTTGGGCACATGGCCAGGAGAGATCGGTCCTTGGAGAAGGGCATCAGGAAGGGTGGAGGGACAGCACAGAAGAGGGAGACACCGCATGAGATGGATTGATACTGGGGTGATTGGGGTTGGTGTGTCAGATTAGTAAGACTGGCTCCAGACATGGAAAGGTTCAGAGCTGCTGTACATAGGGTCTCTATGCATTGTAGGCTACTCAACCAATAACATTCTATGACAGGTTCGGAAGCAGGAGTGGCATTCACTTCCTAAACAACCTGCCTCTGGAAACTCTGTGAATTTTGATAAACGTTGATGGTTGTAGAGGGGCTCTGGGCCTTTTGTTTAGAGGGTTGCTATGAGTCGTGCTCCACTCAAAGGCAATCAACAACAATAACATCCTTTCATAAACTTCTTATTGAGGAACTAGGAGGATTCCCCATATGAAAAATGCTAGTAATTTAGTCTTATTTCTCAAAGGATATTGTAGTTCAACTACTTCTTAGATTGCATCTTAGACTGAAATGCAAAAATAGCTACATTCCCTTTGAGACTTTCTTAGAAATTAAGATTTTCCATTCTAGCCCTTCTCTGACTGACTTGCAAAAATTCTTGTTGACTCTCCAAGACCACAGAAAAAGGGAACAGGCAAGGTGATGGTGCCCTTAGGGAAGGAAAGACTTTTTACCGATTAGCAAACTTATAATGCCTCTGTTGGTGGATAGATGCCATGCAAAAACCTTTTAAGAACACAAAAGTATTGCTATTACTCAACTTATAATGTCAACTATATTATATATTTTCCCATTATAGCATTTGAGATCTCTAGACTTGCACATGTTGTCATATAGAACCAAATACAGATCAGAACCATTAACTTCATCTTAACTCATTTCCTGTAGTTTAAGTATCTTTTTGTTATTATGTTGTTCTAAGCTGTCACTGTTATTAGTAATTGATATTTATCCTTTAAAAATAGAATACTTTAATGTTCTCTTTTTGTATAGACGTATACTTGATCATTTGGAGTAGTCTACTAACCATGGTATTTTCAATTGTTTCCTATGCATCTGAAAGTTGGACAATGAATAAGGATGACAGAAAAAAAAGAATCGATGCCTTTGTATGGTGTTTTTGGAGAAAAGTACTGAGTAGTGAGTGTATGGATTGCCAAAAGAACCAACAGTTTTGTCTTGAAGGAAATGTATCCAGAATGCTCCTTAAAGGCAAGAATGTTGAAGTTTAATTTCATAGACTTTAAACATGTTATTAGGAGGGCCCAGTCTTGGGAAAAGGCAGTATTTTGGGAAAATGGCAGACTCAGAGAAAGAGAAGATCTTCAACCAAATGGATTGATATAGTGACTGTGAAACAATGGCCCCGAACACTTCAGAGATGGTAGGGTGATGCAGGATAGAACAAGGTTCAGATCACCCTGCGGCTTAATCAATTCAAGGTCACCTAACAACAACAACAACTAACCTAATATCTACAATACTGAGAAAAATTGGAAAACATTTTGGATTCATAGATGTTATTATGATACGGTGACAAAATTTCAGAAATAACCAATTCCTACTTTTACGATAGAAGTTAACTTTTAGAGCTGTGACAGAGATTAGGTTCTGCGAGAAGATATAGCAAGATGTATAAATCCGAAGAGAAAATATTGCCTGAGATAAAGATAAGCCAGTATTTATAACTAAATGCATATGATGTTGTTGATTGCCTTCAAGTCGAGCATGACTCATGGTAACCCTATGAACAAAAGGCCTGAAGCCCCTCTACACTATAGACATTTATCAAAGTTCATAGACTTTCCAAAGGCATGTTATTTAGGAAGTGTGTTCCAATCCTGCTTCCAATGCACACTCACGCCCGTAAGGCTAAAAATCGTATGCCATTTTCTCTATTCTAGAGAGTGAACATTGTTGCATTATTGTAGGTTTGGTTTCCTTTGTTTGTATTGGGTCCATGGACTGAAGAATAAAGAAAAAGAGGAGGAAATTTAAGGAGAAAAAAGGATGTTTGGCAAGTATAGTAATCTGAGATGGGGGAAGCCCTTACTATTGAATCAGAATGCACTCATAGATGACCTTCCAATGGGAAAGGTTTAGGGTTCAAGTCTGCTATTTATAAGGTAAATATGAGTCATGGTCAATTTCATGGTACCTAACAACAACAAACCTCATGGGAGGAGACTGTGTATCTTTCTCTCCCCTCAGCCACTGGTGGAGTTAAACCACCAAAGAGATGTAGCATTTTGATTCAACAAATTGCATGCCTTGTACATCCATGAGCTAAATAATTATTCATAAATTCTGTGTCAGATCTTGTGCTAAGTTTGAGAGAGAAACTGAATAAAATAATCATGTCTTCTCTTTTGCGTGAGGACCTCAGCATAGTCAGAAAGACAGGCATTGAACAAATAATTAAGAGTGAGAAGTTTATTATGAAAAGAGAACAGGTAGCTATTACGGGAGCATTTAAGAATGGGTTCTGGCCATTACTACCTGAGCACTCAAGATGTGTGACTTCACCGAGGACCAGACCACAGAATTTAAGGAGGTCTTCCAGGTGTTTGACAGAACAGTTGATAGATCCTGTACAGCAAGAGTGAGGATGTAATGAGGTACCTGAGCCAGAACCCCACCAATGTCAAGGGGCTCAAGGTCCTGCAAAACCCTAAGAGTGATGAAATAAATGTGAAGGCCCTGGATTTTGATTACTTTCTGCTCATGCTGCAGACTGTGGCTGAGAACAAGGACCAGGGCACCTATGAAGACTATTCTGATGGCCTCCGGTGTTTGACAAGGAAGGAGCAGCACTGTGATGGGTGCTGAAATCCCACATGTCTTTGTCACACTGGGTGAGAAGATGACAGAGGAAGAAGTAGAGGTGCTGATGGCAGGTCAGTAATAGTTGTATCAGCTATTAAGAGCTCATCTGTATGGTGCTGAATGGCTGAGGTCAGCCTTTCCTGTGTCCCTAGAGTCCTGTGCCTTTTCCTGTGAGAGACTATATGTAGCCCTGAAAGCCTCCCCCGTTGTTAAAGTACCTTTTCCATCTTTAATCTCTTGAATAATGCTTGCCAGTAGCATTCACCAAATAAACTTGTTTTCCATGCCCAGAAAAAAAAAATGGATTCTGATATACTTGAATGAAGGAGACAGAGAAGTAGGAAAGAGAAAAATATATCCTCAGGAAATGAAGTTGTAGCATAAAGGATAATTAACAGTTTGGCTGGGCAAAGGGTGTGTTGAGTCTGTAAGTGGTGGAGAAAGGCAAAGATGTTGGGTAGAGAGAAAAGCACACTGCTTAGCCTTGTTCTTTGCTATAGACCAAAGATCAGCAAACTATGACCCATGCTACCATAACAAAAAAGGAACTCTGGTATCACTGTACTTAAATGTGTGATTGTTAACCAGAAGGGTCATTAGTTTGACCTGACCAGCTGCTTTTCAGGAGATAGACACAGTGAGCTGCTCTGTAAAGAATTACAACTTTTTAAAACCTATGGAGCAGTTCTAGTTAGTCCTATTGGGTTGCAGATGTTATGGGGCAGTAAGAAAAGTACAACAGTGTAAAGTGTAAATATCAGAATTTATTTGTTTTACAGTTCTAGAGGCTAAAAGTCTGGTTTCAGGGTGTAAGCAGCACTATACTCATTCTCCGTCAATTGCAGGGAAGCATCCTTTTCTCTTTTAGATACTGGCAAACTCAAGTGATTCTTGAAATCAGTTGGCATACCCTCACATGCTGGCTTCCTTCATGTGTAATTCTGTTTCTGTATTTGCACTTCTCTTGTTCAAGCCAACACTCAGAAGGTCTTAAAATTCAATCCATCTACTTTCCCTAAATTTAACTGCTAACAAAAGAAAAACTCTACATCCATAAACAAGGCTACGTTTACAAGTACAAGGGTTAGGATTTGAACATATCTTTTTGGAGGTCACATCACTATCCATAACAGCCATTTCTATATTACAACAAAAGAGTTGAATCGCTGGCAACAAAGACTCAAAAATATGCACGACCATTTGTTTCTTGTTCTAAGGGAAACAAATCCCATAAGTCTAAGATATTTCCTCTCTCAATTTTCACGGAAAAGTTTGCCAGGCTCCGCTCTAAAGCATATGAGTTAGTCACAGTTGTCATGATTGATGTTATAACAAAATGCATCAGCATCTCAGAGACTTAACCAATAAAAATGTCTCTAACATCACAAGTCTTTGGACAGCTAACCTGGGAGGGTCTTGTCTATGTAGTGAGAACATGAACACCTTATCTATTCATCATACAGGTCCTTCAAATTCAGCTTTCAAAAGGTTCCAGTTCTACTATTTCTTTAGTTGTATTATCACCAAAAAGAAAACTATAAATCAAGATTGCTCATGAACATACATACAAAAATCTTTAACAAAATCCTGGCCAATAGAATCCAACAGTATATTTAAAAAATAATTCATCATGACACAGTGGGATTCATATTAGAAATGCAGGAACAAGAACCACACGACCCTACTAATTGATGCAAAAAATGTCTTTGACAAAATTCAATGCCTCTTCCTGATTAAAACACACAGCAAAATAAGGTAGAGGAATTTCCGTAACATAGTGAATAGTATATATGCAAAACCAAAGCCAGCATATTCTCTATGGAAAAAGACAAAAGGCATTCCCTTGCAAACCAGGGACCAGGAAAGGATTCCCCTTTCACTACTTCTATTTAGAATTGTAGTGGAAGTTCTAGCTAGGTCAATATGGTGAGAGAAGGGAATGAGGCATCCAAATTGGCAAAGACGTGGTGAAATTGTTACTACATGCAGATGATATGATAGTATCCGCAGATAGTGAAAAGATACAACAAAAACCTATTAGACTTAGTAGACCAATTTAGTAGAGTGGCAGGATATAAGATCAACATACAAAAATCAGTTGGATTTCTATACAGGAAAGAAAAAATCATGGAAAAGGAAACTCAAAAAGCAATACCATTTACAATAGCCAACAACAAGGTGAAATTGGAGTACACCTAACTAGAGACAAAAAGACCTTTATAAAGATAACTATAAAACACTACTACAAAAAAACATAAAAGACCTAACTAAATGAGTTATTACTCCCTCTTCATGGATAAGAAGGCTCAACATTGTGGAAATGACAATCCTACCAAAAGCAATATATAGGCTTAATGCAACACCAGTACAGGTACCAAACTCATTCTTCAAGGAAATAAAAAAGACCTTTTCCAGTTTCATTTGGAAAGAAAAGAGATTCCTGAATAGGCAAACCTCTTTTGAAAAACAAAAATTAAGCAGGACACATCTCACTCCCTACTCACTCTCAAAACCTGCTATACAGCTGTAGTACTAAAAACATTATGGTACTGATACAAAAACAGACACATAAATAAACAGAATAGAATGGAGAACCCAGAAATCATCCCATCTACCTATGGTCAATTGATATTTGACAAGGGAACAAAATCCATTAAATGAGGAAACAACAGCCTCTTTAACAATGGTGCTGGCAAAGCTGCACATCTTCCTGCAGAAAAATGAAACAGGACATCATACACATCTCACATCATACACAAAAGCCAACTGAAAATTATTCACGGCATAGGAGTAAAACTCAAACTACGAAGATCTTAAGAGACCAAATGGGAACAAAGTTAGAAGCTCTAGCCTACAGCATAAATAGGCTTTCAAACAAAGCAAATAATGCACAACCAGGAGAGGATAAAAATCAATGAATTGGCCTTAAAATCAAGTTCCTGTGTGCATCAGACAGGGTAATAGTGGGTATAAATCAATAGTGATTAATTTCATAAAACACAATGCATATGAGTGATAGATTGAAGAACAAGGTGTCTGCAGAAATATGTGAAAAACAATGTAAGTGAATGATTATATATCTATATATATATGAATTATGAATTTTATATGTAAACTAATATAAAATGAGAGGAAACAAAAAAATTCTCCAAAATGGTGAAAAGAAAGCCCACACAGATTTGAAAAATTTGGCAACTACATTTCAGACAAGCGTCTCATAACTAATGTTTACAGAATACTACAGAGCATCCACAAGAAGCTATAATAACTCAATTACAAAATGGGTAAAAGATATGAAAAGATTCTTCACAAGGGAAGACATTCTGATGGTTAACAAGCACATGAAGAAATGTTCAAAACCATTTGCACTCAGATAGATGCAAATAAAAACAAAAATTCAATATCATCTCACTCCAGGAACCATAACAAAGTTTAACAACACGGCAAACAATAAATAAATGTTAGAGAGATTGGAACTCTCATGAACTGCTGGTGAGATTGTAAAATGGTACAACTACTCCAGAAAGCACTTCGGCATTTCCTCAAAAAAGCTGAGCATAGAAATCCCCTATGACCTAGCTCTTCCACTACTACTAAGAATATATCCCAATAAAATCAGAATTGAGACACAAAAAACTTATGTAGCTGTATGTTCATAGTAGTGTTATTCAAAATAGCAAGAACAAATGCCCATTAACAAACAAATGAATTGAGAAACTGTGAAACATTCACACAAAGGACTACTATGCAGCACTAAGGAACAAGGATTTTGTAAAATACTATATAAAGTTGGAGACACTAGAGAGTAAGTAGCATGCTGAGTCACTGCATAAGACCACTATTCTAAAAATAGGAGGATATCTGAGCATGATACATATAAATTTTCAAAAGTGAAAGAGAAAGGGGAGAAAGTGTGCAGAAGGGGGAAAGAGGAAAATCATTAGAATAGGAGAGGTTAGTGAGTGGAGAAAGGGGGTGAAGAAATAGGAAAGATTCCCTAAGGACTTGAAGAGAGGGAAGAATATTAGGTATAGATCAGTAGTAATTAATTATATAAAATACAATGCATGTGAAAGATTATATAAAACACTGTGCATGAATGATTGTAAGCAAACCAGTAAAAAAGAGAATTAAACTGAAACACGCACACACAAATATCAGTCAAGAAGTAGCTATTCATTTTTATCCTACAAAGGAGCATTCTTGAGTGCAACTGGAGTTGCCCAGCACAGCTTGAACATATTGTAGGTCTAATTTTTTGTTCATGTCACTTGAAATGCATTTCACAATAAATTAATTTTGTTCTATACATGAAAGTTGCCATTCATCATTGCAATACTGTTCTTATGGGAAAACAGATTATGAAGAGTATAAGAACTATGACTAATAATAAACAATGTTATTTGCTTCTTGTTCTGAGGAAGTCAGCTAGAAATTGCATTCCCTGCTCGCCTTCCTGACCCCCCAAAAGGGAGCAATCTATTACAGGGAAAGCTTTGCAATTTAAACAATTCGATTCGTCATCCCAAAATCAAGAAGAAATAGAGCAAGCCTCCAGAAAACATCCAGATATTTCTGAATCCATGCATGGAATATAGGATATACTCCAATGCCTAAGATCACAATCCATCATCAAAGTTTGTAGTGAATAAAACTTAAATGTCTTCCTTTTTTTTTTTAAAGTTTAAAATAGACTGTTTTATAAGGATAAATAATAATACATGTAATGACTGTCCACTCTACAAACTCTTGATATCAGAGAGTGTGATCACCCAGTTGGCAGTGGCACCCAGGTTTTCCAAATTAGCCAGTCATCATTTTTCTCTGCCTCCAAAGAGTTCTTCTCATTGGCTGCCTTCTCCTTTTGTTGTGTGATCTCAGAATCCCTCTGCTTTCTCCAAGAGGCAGTCAAGCTGTTCTCTTTTCTTCTTCCCTTGCTAATTGCCTGGATTTTCTGAATGTTTTTCTGGGGGCAAGTTCTCTCTGATTTCTACAGGCCATCCTTACCACCGGACAGAGCCTGAAATAAAGCGACTTGGAAAATCAATGGTTCCCTCGAATGCACTCTTCCAACTTCTTTTGAGGCTTCCTTGCTTATTCAAGATCTTGTCCATAGCATTCTCAGTATTATAACTCAAGATGTGAATTTGCTTTTCAGTACTTTCAACTTGGGAAATACCAGCTGAGCTCTTCCCCTTTTATTTCCTAACTTCAGTTCTTTGCACATTTACTTTGTCTTTTTGAGCTACCTTTTAAATCTTCCGTTCATCTCTTT
>NW_006400084.1:702423-707625 GCF_000299155.1 Elephantulus edwardii
ATAGTTTTTCATAGTATTCTAATGTTAGCTTTTTTATTTTAGTTGGGTCTGTTGTGATGTTACCTGATTCATCTCTTATTCGGATTATTTGCGTCTTCTCTCTCTTTTCTTTTGTGAGTTTTGCTAATGGAGTATCGATTTTGTTGACCTTTTCAAAGAACCAACTCCTGCTTTCAATCTCTATCATCCTATCTTAGTACCGTCAACATGATTACTTTCCAGATCAACTGTGTCTAAAGGGGGAAAAAATTCCCTCATTTGAATTTATTTTATTTTTCTACTAGTTTATTTACAAAATTGAAATAGATTGTTTTCAAGAACAAATTTTTTCAATTTCCCTCACCTCCCACCCATCAAATTGCACAACCCTATGATTAATCCCTTCTCCCCCTGCACATCCCTCTGCTTTCACCCTCTCCCACCCCTCCTGGATCCTTATACCCATTTTACAATAAGAGTTTTACACAATATTTATCCCTGTGGGACTGAGCTAATTCTCTCAGCATAATGCTCTCCAGTCCCTCCCAAGTTAGGTAATAATTTACAAAATCATTGCTCCTGCGTGCTGCATAGTATTCCATTGTG
This sequence comes from Elephantulus edwardii, assembly GCF_000299155.1. Lineage (NCBI taxonomy): Eukaryota > Metazoa > Chordata > Mammalia > Macroscelidea > Macroscelididae > Elephantulus > Elephantulus edwardii. Next base: position 703,009 of record NW_006400084.1, read on the forward strand.
CCTCATTTAAATTTTGATCCGAGATAAGACAATGAACTGCACCCAGCTTTTTTCTTATACTCTTCTTCTCTTTTAGGATTTTGTTCCTTTTCTCAGCAACTCTAAACTAGAACTTCAAAACTCAAAGCTCACTTAATGCCATTGAGTCAGAGCCAACCGACTCATGGCTGACCCTTCAACGAGTCCATGATTGTAAAATGCATAGGTTGCTCATCCTTCTCCTGCTGGTGGATTTGAATCACCAGAGAATTGCCACCTTTGGATTAGCACTACCAATACCTATACTAGTGGGAAGAGCACTGGGTCAGGAGTGTATGGACTAATAATGTGACTTTTCCTCACTGATAGAAATTCTCTGATCCATATCCATCATTATAAGATAAAGCAAAAGAATGGATTTAAGTCCTTTTTAAAGTCATAATCCAAACTTGCAAACCCATAAAATGAATTTTCTATATACATTAGTCTAAGCCTGAGCCTGGATCAATCACTCACATCAAGCTGTTTGGTACGTTTCGAGTAGAAAAAAAAATGCCCAAGATGTCACCTCTCCAAGCCTATCAAAGTCCTAACCCTGATGTTAGGTCCTGTAAGTTAGTTTTCTATGTTCCTCCAATTACTACGAAACAGCTAAAATCCAGACACTAAGTCATCATTCAAGATAACTGAATAGTTTTAAGCCAGTAGCTTGGCAAATTTCTAGGACTCAGTTTATTCATTTAGACAATAAAGATAGCTTCATCTCTTCTTAATTCTTGGAATTATTATGCTTTGTTGAAAAAAAAATAAATTCCTTTTGGAAAGTGCTTTATAAGTAAATACAAAATGAAGGTCATGACTAGAATTCCTTTCTGTAAACTAGAAGACACCCACCAACCACAGAAGGGTAGTGTCAATGTTATTCTCCAATAACTGCCAAGATTAAATAATACTATCATTCTTTGAGACATAAGAGTTTGAAAACTGTTTATGTTTACTCAGATCTGAGCATAAAAACCTAGAAACTCTGTATCCTGACAGTGACTAAGTGTGCCCTCTTGCTTGCCACATACCAATCGTCTTAGTAGTTGGCAACACTAGAAGAAAATTGCCTCTACCTTTTAAGGTAATTACAGTACAATTACTAATTGCATATAATTTTGCTAAGGCTGCCTTTGTAAATTAAGTCATATTTCATCATAGGAAAGAAACTAACTAAACAAAACATACCAATGCATAGCCTAAACCTGATCTCAGTGAAATGTTGATGAAATCTCATTTTTCACATCTGTAGGTGTGACTATTTACTGTGCTTCATATATTTACCACTTCTGCTTATATTAACTTCATTAACAAACTAGTTATAATTTTTATAAGTAGGATTATCCTCCTCCTTCCAGTCCAGTCGTGAGTTGATGCTAACTTGTCATTAAGTAGTATCTAAATGAATTTATAGGTGTCATTCAATTGCCATAGATGTGATGTTTTCTTTCTTTTAGTTTTCTATTCACTTCCAGATTCCTTCTAAGGGTAGTTGGCCAAAGTTGCTCTCAACTTTATCTAAAAATGTTTCCTACAGGTCCCTAATGGCTATGTAATTGACAAACTTAACAATCTTTTTCTCATACCTATCGTACCTTATCACACCTATCCAATTGCGATTTTTGATAGAAATGGTCTCTTCTTTCTCTGTACTTTCTCCTCTCTTTGTATACAGTCAAGATGCATTGTTACTAACTGGCTATTGAAATGCAAACATTGGAAACAAAGAAGGATTGCAATTGGAAAAGATAGCCTTAGTGAGACAATTTATCTTAAAACCACATGACAATTTTTTGTATAACCAATGACTTATTCATTGAAAACATCTTACAACCATGAAGTCCTAGATCCCCAAATAAAACACAGAGAAATAAATATGTTACATTCTGGAAAGAGATAATGAAACAGCCAGACATTCAAGCTGGATTCAGAAGAGGACATGAAATGAGGAATATTACTGCTGATATCAGATGGACCTTGACTGAAAGCAGACTATCAGAAAGATGCTTTCTTGTGCTTTATTGACTGTATAAAAACGTTCTACAATGTGGATCTTATCAAATTATAGATAACATTGTGATGAATGAGAATTTCAAAGCGTTAATTGTCTCAACTGGCATCTCTACATAGACCAATAAGCATTCTTTAAATAGAGGAGGATACTGCATGGTTTAAAATTAGGAAATGTAATACATCAGGGTTGGATTTTTTTCACTGCACCTATTAAATCTTTATGCTGAGCAAGAAGCTCTGGACTATTTTAAAAAGAACACACTTTGAGATGGGAGGAATATTAACAACCCGTAATAGTCAGATGATCCAATCAATGGTTCAAGAAATACGAGCCTAGATTTTCATCTGAGTATGAGACAAAAGTTTCAATTATTTCAAGTCTACTTTTCCTTTGAATGCTCAGTTATAGGTAAGCTGAATATATCTAAAACTGCACGTAAGCATTCCCTATCCTTCCTCTTCATGTATTCCTAGCCTATATGACTATCTTATCACTTCAACCTTGAAAAGTAGAAATGTAGTTCTCATTCTTGTATGCTACTTCTCATTTAACCCTCACAATCATCAGAAGAGAACACGTCTCATAAATATCTCTTGTCTATTGTTTCTTTTTTTAATTAATTTTAATGAAAGTTTACAGAGACGTAGGGTTTCCATTCATTCATTGTTGCATTTTTCTCCCTGCCCACTCCTCCTTCCAATTTGCTTTTCCCTTTGAAAAGTAAAAGAAAAATTCTTTGACTGTTATACAATCCCTCTCCCCAAGTCCACTCCACTGTGTAGCCTTCGTTCTGGACTCCTCGCATGACAATAAGACCTTTTCATATATCCCTTTTAAAGAGTTCTCTCCCTCATCTCTGTTTCAATGCAGTACACATTATTTATCACATTGTTCTCAGTCTCCCCTCAACCTCTATGACAGTCCCGTTTTACAACAGCGGCACTATGCAATATTTTCCTTTTGTGGCTGAGATATTTTACTCAGCATAATGTCCTCCAGGGTCACCCATTTTGACACTCTCATGTTCATTGTCTCATCATTTTCCTCTGGACTTTACCTCATAACTAGTCCTTTTCTCTATGCAATTCATCCTCCACAGAACTACTAGTTATTCTTCAAACCATAAATCCATCTTAAAGTTTGAACTGTTATTGCTCTGCTGAAAGCTTTGCAAGGTCCCCCATTATCTACAGCATAAAATTTATATAACTCAACAACTGTCTAAGTGGTCACCTGAAGGAAATTTTACTGCTCTTTCATCTTTTCTCTTATAAACCTCGGAACATAACTATAATAAAATATAGCATATTTCATAATAGATTATTCTTTATTAATATGTAATTTTCTTCTGCTAGCTAAACACTGTGACACTGATATGTCAAATGTGATAAGGTTCACCCGTGATGAACAGTGTTTGGTGGAACTCCCCTATTAAAACACACCGGGATGCAGGACTGACATCCACTTCCATAAATAGCTTGCCTCTGAAAACCCTATGAATTTGTAGAAGTGATGAAAGTTATACAAGTGTTAAGTTCTTTCTCTAATAAGGTCGTTATGAGTCGTCTACTGCTCTATGGCACTTAATAACAACAACAAGGGATAACTGGTGGCCAAGGAGCAAGAAGCGGGCCTGCAATGTCAAAGGCATGTGTTTCAAACCCACAGCTGTTCTGTGGGAGAAATATGGGCAATCTCCTCCTGTGCAGTTAATTGTCTCTGAAAACCCACTGGTGGGTCAGCTATGGGTCAGTTCTGACTCAATGATACACAAAACAACATTCATTTGCTACTTAGTAATTTCTTAAGGCAATGAAGCAAGGCCATACTTTTAGCTTATTAAGAATTACTATATGAAAAAAAAAGAATTATTATATGATCAGATATACAATTGTTGTATTTCAGGATGGATCTTGAAATGACGTTTTTCATTATGAAACCAACCCCATTCTTCCTCACCTTTTCAAGCCCGGCATAGTAAATCATATAATTGTCTGATTAAAAATGTCCCTTGCCAAGCCATCTCATTTCGCCTATACCTAGTATGTCAACATTTATGCATTCCATTTCTTTCTTAACAACGTCTAATTTTCCTACATTCATGCTTCTCACATTCCACGGTCCAATCACTAGTGTCTGCTACAGCTGTTCCTTCTTCCCTGTATCTCCATTTCTAAGATCTCAGTCTCAGTTGCCATGTCTGCTAGTCCAAGGAAGTGTGCTCTATTGTACATAGGGTTTTCTAAGGCCTGTTTTTTCAGAAGTGGATGGCCAATTCTTCTTCCTAGTCTGTCTCAATCTTTAAATACATATAATAGTATCTGACAGACAAGCATTCCACAAAAAAGAGCAGATGAAAGACAATTGCCCAGTTATAGCAATGACCAGTAGACTCAAAGTTGCTGCCCACCCATACTTCCTTACTCCACCACTATCCCTTCGTACTTTTGCCTGTGGCGTTCAATACCCATCTCCCATTGACCAGCCCCTGATGTGATGGCCTAAGTCCCAAGACATCAGGATTTCTGTGGTTCTTTTTCTGAACATATCATGCTGCTGTGAGTCTCTTATGATGTAGCCAA
>NW_006400084.1:708625-710480 GCF_000299155.1 Elephantulus edwardii
TTGTACATAGGGTCGCTATGAATCGCAAGCGACTCAGTGGCACATAACAACAGCAACAACACTATAATTGTTGTTGTTGTTAGGTGTCGTTAAGTCAAGTACAACTCAGAGCAATCCTGTGAATAAAAGATCTAAACCCCATTCTGTCCTGCACCATCCTCAAACTTCCTGAAACACAAGGTCTCATTGTAGTAGTCACCATGTCAATCCACCTGGTTAAGGGTCTTCCTCTTCTTCGCCAGTTCTCCACCCTTCCCAATATTATGTCCTTCTCCAAGAAATAGCACTTTCTAGCAAAATGCGAGAGTATGTGAGGCTAAGCCTTACCATTCTTGACTCCAAAAAGCACTCTCGTTGCACCATCTCCAAGACATATCTGTTTGTTCTCTTGGCCGTCTGTGGGATGTTTAGCTCAAATGTGTCAATTCTTTTCCTATCATCTGTATTCTTTGTCCACTTCTCAGATGCATAGCAAATAATGAAAGATTATGGCCTGAATCAGACTCCCCTTTTGGTACTCAAACTGACATCGTTACTCCTCAAAAATTTGGAGAGATTCTTAACTGCAAATTTTCCAAATGTCTCTTATTTCAGTAAATACTCAAAAACGTAGTAAATGCTCAAAACTTATTTTTCAAAAGAAAAAAGAGTAAGTACAGGATTATTGGCTGTGCATGGTATAACCTTGCTGTACCTAGTTCCCTCATCTATTATATGAAACAAGGTTAGATGGCCCTGAGTATTCCTTCCTACTTTTTATGTCAGCTCAAGGATTTTTTTCATAATATAATAAACTGATACTAAATTTCACAAACTGTACTCTGGTCAAGAAAATTTGCATACACAGATAAAAAGAATTTCTCATTTTCCCAAAATGTGGTCCAGTTGCTAGATAAAATGTATGCATTCTAGAAAGAAGCCAGTATTATATTAGGAGAAGAGTGAAGAGCCAATACAGACAGTGTTTTTAGTTATATTAAAAGCATATTATAAGTTTTCCATCAATTACACTTTTATTTATCTCCACTAATGATTAATGATAAGTGTTCACAGTTTGGTATTTTGTGTGACCGCAAACACACCCATCCAGAAAAGTTATTGGATAGCTTGAAAGAGTAGTTTGAAATTGAAATTTGTGAAAATAACAGTAGGTGAAGACATAATTCAAGAAGGCTTTGGAGTAAAAGATCATAATTAATGATGTATAGTGGTTGCAGAGATTGAATTAGACTACACATTTCTTCATTTGGGGGCAAGTAGGAAAAGGGTCACCTTATCAGGTGGAAAATTCAGGTGGCATAAAGTGTAATTCCAGCTCTGCCACTACTATACTCTGTGACCTTGGTCAAGTCAATTATCCTCTAAGATCTATTCTTAGACCAAGTTAGCCATTCTACATCTAACTATTTATTGTGGTGTGTGTTTCCTATCAGAGTTAGCCTTCACAGAGTTCACTTGTAATATTACGCTCTTGACTTTTCATTAGAAACCATTAAAGGAACAAGAAGATGAATTCTATTTCTAATATAAATCTTTGCTTGAGGAGACACTGGAGATGATATTTATTTCCGTGTTATGAAATTGCACATAAAATGCCCTTAGAATTTCATCCCAGGAAAGCTCTGCAATTCTTTTTCACAATCTTATCATGGGAGATACACGTTATCACATTTCATATTTTCTGTTTTCCCAAAACCTGTTTTTGGTCTTTTTTTTTTTTTAACTGGAAAAGTAATATATACCTATTAAGACTCCACTTTTTTGACTGACACAAACATAGCAATGTTTGCGAAGATGGTGCTGGACTGGAAAGGGTTTCCTTGTATTGTATTTAGTATTGTTATAAATTAGAACT
>NW_006400084.1:712930-726542 GCF_000299155.1 Elephantulus edwardii
GCCAGAAGTCCAGGCTGGGTTTAGAAGGGATCCTAGTTCTAGGGATATTGTAGCTAATGTTAGATAGATCTTAGCTGAAAGCAGGGAGTACCAAAGGAATGTCTATCTGTGTTTCATTGACTATGCAAAGGCGTTTGACTGTGTGGATCATAAACAACACTATATTTATTATAAACATAATCTCATAGCCTGTGGTCAATAATTTTAACATTTTAATATATAGTCCTCTAGTTTTCTTCTGGGTATTTTTCACATAGTTATACACCACATGCAATTTTATATTGGGGGGTTTTTTATAGCATTATACAAAGATTCTTACCACTGGACAGATAGGCAATATCATGATGTTGTTGTTAAGTGCCATCAAGTCATAGGTGTCTCATAACAACCTTATGAATGAAAGACCTGGACACTTGTATAACTTTCATCCTTTCTCCAGGTTCGTAGGGTTTCCAGAGGCAAGCTGTTTCAGAAGTGGATGTCTTGATCCCAAGCTTGTTTTAATCAGGGAGCTCTACCAAACACTATCCACCATGGGTAACCATTCTCACCTTTGACACATCAGTATCAAAGTGTTCAGCTTTACAGTAACCGCAGGTTACCTCTGTACAGCAAGTGGACAGACCAGACCTATACGACCTAGAAGAATGTTTCCCCAAGAACAGTTAAAGGCAGGTCTAAGGGCCACGGATTAGAGTAACCCACTTTTGGCTTGGTAATGTCATTTTCTGTCCACTAGGCCAACTGATCCCTTTCTATACTGTTGTTGTAATATCATGATAGATGGAGAAAAGATTGAAACTTTCAACAACTTCACCTTACTTGGATCCACAATCAATACCTTTGGTACCAGCAGTCAGGAAATCAGGAGACATATTGCACTGGGAAAGTCTGAAAATATTGGACAGTAATGATATCAGCTTGAGGATTAAAGTGCAATTCAGGCAATGGTTTTTCCAATCACTTGTTATGCATCTGAGAAGTCAGCATGAATAAGGATGGCAAAAGATTTGGTGCCTTTGAGCTGTAGTGTTGTAGAAGAGTGCTGAATATCCCATGGACTGCCAAAAGAAAAAATAGATATGTCTTGGAGAATGTGCAGCCAGAGGGCTTTTTGAAGGCAAAAATGCAAATGCTTTGTCTCACATACTTCAGGGATGTTGCTAGGAGGGGCTATTCTTTGGAGAGGGATATGATGCTCTGAAAGGTGGAGAGTCAGTGAAGGAGAGGAAGACCCTCAACTAGAGAGATTAACCCATTAACTGCCTCAATGGGCTCTAATGTGTCAGGAAGTGTGAGGATGGCACAGGATAGGACAGGGTTTAGATCTGTTCATAGAGTCACTATGGGTCATACTGAACTGGATGGTACCTAACAACAACAATAGCATTATAAAGTATTTTTCCACATCCTTATAAAAATGGCTTCAAAGTAGTCATTATTAATTGAGACCCCAAATTAATATATACCCATAATCAGGACAATAGCTTCCAAAAAGTGCATTAAAGCCAGTCTCCCCTTACTATTTCCTATTTCCACTGTCTTAATTTTCTTCTCTTTTTTGGTGTAAGATACCTCAAAACATTCATTATTATTGCATTGGAAACCTCATGACGACAGCTATCATCCATTTCTGATATCTTCTACCAAATGCACAATGGCATCATGAGAACAATAGAAAACATTTGTTAAGTACTTTGATTAGCTCATATACATAACTTCATTTAAATAAAATTTTAAGTAGTCCTACTAGAATAGAACCACCATTAAAAACCTGTAAATAAAGAATATTGGTATGATTTTGCCTCATAATTAAATAATCCTTAGAGATTCCTCAGGATGTCTCTTTTCTTTTCTCCATATTATAAAATATATATTTAAAACCTGATATAGACATCATCTCTTTTTTTTTTCTTGAATCTGTTTCCTCATATTGTCAATCCTTATTATTTTTTTAGCACATCTCTTCTTTTCCACATTCCCTTAAAGTTTGCTCACGGTTGTTTTAGTCACAAAATGAAGTTATTTCATTATATAATTGAATTCTTTTTAAACTATTCTAAAAATATTCAGCCAATCTTCTTAACCAAACAAAACAGCAAAACAAAGCAAAAGCTAGTCTAGTTCATTGACAAAATTAATTAAAGGGCATCTACCAATTATATGGATGGTGCAATTCAATGCTGGGTAGTAGTCAAGAGGCTAGCAGTTCAAACCCACCGGAAAACAACTCAGAAGACAAGACTGATAATCTGCTTCTCAAAGACCACAGCCTTGAAAACACTATGGAGTGTTCTACTCTGCATGTGTGAACTCACACAGCAACTAAAACAATAAACAATTGAATATATCAAAAGAATATTTTAGATCTCTATAAATATTAGTTATAACAAGCCCATATTGTTCTTATTGTTGCTAGGTGCCATCTTTGAGCTGTAGGGCTTTGAGCCAAGTAGGACTCATACTGACCTTCTGAACAATAGATGCCTTGTCCTGTTCCATCCTTATAATCACTACTACACTTGAAGTCACTTTGCAGCAACTATGACAATCTCTTGTTGACTCTCCACTTACGAAGTCTTTCTTTCTCCAGGGACTGGTCCTTCCTGATTAGACAAGCAAAGAAAGTGAGGTGATAATCTCCATCTTCATCTCTAGGAAATATTTTCGCTGCACTTCTTCGAAGATATATCTGTTTGTTCTTTTGGTAGTTCTTGAAGTGTTCTCTAATCTTTACCAATACCATAATTCAAAAGCATTATCTTTTCAGTCTTCCTACTTCATTGTCCAACTTTCACAAACACATGAGATGATGGAAAACATCATGGCTTAGTTAAGGTGTACCTTCTTCCTCAAAATTATATTGTTGTTCTTTATATTTTAAAAAGATCCTTTGTGCATATTTGTTCAACGCAATGCATCATTTGATTTCTTGACTGCTTCTTCCATGAGTGTTGATTATGAATCCAAATAAAGTTAAATTCTTCGTAACTATAACCCTTCCTGTGTCATGATTTTGTTTACTAATCCAGTTGTGAGGATTTTGCTTTCCGGTTGAGGTGTAATCCAACAACTATTGATGATGGCTCTAGTCTTCCTCTCCTCGCATACAATGTTTTAAGGAGCAAAGCAATGTATTCTGCATATGGCAGGTTGTTAATGAGTGTTCTTTCACTCCTTCTTCATATAGTCCAACTCCTCAGACTGGACATCAGCAGAGATCTGCCAGAAAATCAAGCTGAAGAGGCTATAGAATAAGAGATATCATTGCTGATGTCACATGGATCATGGTTGGAAGCAGAAAATATCAGAAAGACATTTACCTGTATTTTATTGACTATACAAAAGCACTTGACTGCAAGGATCATAGCAAATTATGGAAATATTGCAAAAAAAATGGAAGTTCAGATATAGAACCTGTACCAAGAAGAAATCATTTTCAACAAAACAAGGAGATAGTTCATGGATTAAAATCCAGAAACATGTGTCAGTGTTTGTATCTTTTCATCATACTTATTCAATACGTACTGTACACTGAGAAAATACATCTCTTAATACCTAATAATGTCAGAAAATTATCCAAAACCTAAAAGATGATCAGAATATCATTTAAGACCAAAAAGACGAGCAGAATATCATTTCAATATCATATGGGAACAGAAGACATCCAAAAATTACCTAGGGATTTCATTGTCCTCATTTTTTACTATAGGTTAAAATTTTCAGACTTGAGGAATTTGTTTGTTAGCATGCAGATGCTTGTTAGGGAGGCAAAAAGTTTATATTGCCTAATGAAACAGGTAACTTCAAAAATTTACACCTTACTGGACATCAGGGAGATGTCTATCTAACCCAGCCATCTTAATCTATATTGCCCTTTTTTTTCTTAGAAATAGTTGTATTTGCATTTATGTTCCACAATTTGTTTAAATATTGGTTTTCTTATAAACTTTCTACATGATTATTTTTAAGCAAATTCTTCACATTGTGTCTTGACTACGTACTTATGGAATTTCTAGGAAATTTGTACTAAGGGGATAAACAATCTACAGAGTGGTCATAATATTGTACTGGCTCCCTCACTGTCTATTGAGTTCTTTTGTTGTTGCTAGGCACCATCGAGTCATGTACTACTCATAGCAACCCTATCAACAACAGATATAAACTTAGTCCTACACTGTCCCATCCTCATCATATCTAACATACTTGACTGCATAGCTGCAGCCACTGTGTCAGTCCAGCTGAGTGTCTTCCTCTCTTCTGACAATCCTCCCCTCTTCCAAGCATAATGCCCCTCTCCAAGAAATAGCCTTTCCTAGCAACATGCCCAAAGTGTATGAGTTTTGTTCCAAGGAGCACTGAAGCTCCAAGTTCTGGCTACAAATTGAGTTATTTAGTTATATCAAAAGTCCAAGTCCTAAACTACTTGATTCCATTAGACCTAATTCTTCTACCGCACATATTTCTGATGTATTTTCTACAAGCAGATCTCAGTTGTCCCCTTTCTGCATGGCTTGCCGTGTGGTCCAGGTTCTTCAGAATACTTATCCAACATTCACCTTTTCAGGTTACCATCTAAGAACGAGCCTCCTCAGATCAGTTTTCATCTCCCATAATACACTACCCAAAGCATGGAAATTGTTCAATCATTAATTCCTAAATTGCAACATACCATATAAGCGTTGGCTGAAAGCTTGGAGAAGTCATAAAATAATTACAAAAAAAAAAGAATTACAAAAGTCACACGTGTGAGCACACACACACAGAGTTGTAGAACCACTTTTTCTTTTACATCCACCTTCTGAGATGCCAGCTCTAGGAAACCAACATCCTTTCCCATAGATTTGGGTTTCACAGGCTCTTTCACCCAACTCAGAAAGCTTCCAAATAGCCAACCACTTCCTCTTCTTAAGAAGACTGTTTTAAAAAGCCACCTCCAAGTTTCCTGGGTATTGAAAGCAGATTACCATGGAAGACAAATCAAAGTATAGGGATAGCAAGGGATGGGGAATAATTCACTCGGGGCTTTACAGATTTGTTGAATGAATGAGTGAAATTAAATTAGCAAATTGAAGGAAAATAAAGAGGAGATAATGGGGGCGAGGGGAAGGCAGTTAAGTTTTCTTTCTATGGGGCTGCTCCTCTAATAACCAAAATTGAAAAGCCAACTTCTTTCTTTTGTTTCTTCAACCATAAAGTTTAGCTGTTTCTTTCAGTTGCTACCTCTCTACTATTTTGGTTATATAGTTAATAATTTTATGTTTAATTATTAATTGTTCATATTCTCTTTGTGCAAGTAACTGGTTTCTGTCTTCAGTCTTGATCTTAACTGATAATAAAATGGCAGAGTTACAATTCTTGCCTAGATAATCTGGCTCCAAAGTTGAGGTCCTAATCACTCCCTTGAGTAAGAAAAAGCAAAAACAAAAATGAAAGCAAGTGTTTTCTTTCACCTGTTGTCATAGGCCTACCTCACCTCACACATCATCTCAGAGATGCAATTTTACCCCAGAGGAAGACAACCTTTGACATAAGTATGTAGAGCAATTCAGCTTCTCCTTGTCTCCTTTCCAACATAGGATCTGGGCTTTAACTTTGCAAAACCTAGAGGGTGTTTTTCCAAAACAAAAGAGCTGTTGGCCCCCAAGGCACAATCAAGCCTCCAGCACAAGGAAGCATTGGCATGTTGAAAAGAAAGCAGTTCTTTTCCTTAAGCTTCAGATATCATATGGTAGGGCCAATTCCTTGGGGAAACTCAATGTCAAAGTGTCTTCTCAAAGGCCTCTTCAAAGACAACACGCTTTGAACACTCTGGTGGAAGGTAGGAGCCGAAGATGGACCATGGGCCTAGTCTCCTATCAGGCTGCCAGACCCTCAATCCCACTCCACAAACAGCAGTAGTTATTTTATTTTAATCTGCAATGTTTATTCAATTTATCAAAGCTTCTGCAAAAAATATGCAATTCATCATTTGAATTTACTGGTGTATCACAAAACCCATAGGTAGATTCAGATGTAGCTCAACTTAGGAAAAAAATGTCAACTAGAGAATGGGAAATAGGAAGACATCGTCTCTTATTTCCTTGTATCTCTGCTCTGATATTTATCTCTCTGTAATTCTTCCCTTTCAGTTTACCAATCTTTTGCTCTTACAGCACATCCTTACTCTGTCAACTTGGCTCTTTGAAGAGACTAAATTTCTCTCTTAACCCTAACTCAGATGTCCATTCTTGTTCAGTCAATTGCTTATGAGTGAGGTCAAAGTCTGAATTTTGAGAAACAATGAAAAATAACAGTCATTAAATTCAGTCATATTCAATCCTCAATAAAGTTCCAACTACACTTAATATAAATACCTCACTGGTTCTCACTCATTTCTATGCCAGATGTTAATTTTCAAGGAAAAAAAAATTCGCTAAACTCATCAACTTTGTTATTGTTATGTACCGATGAGTCTTTTGCGACTCATAGCAACTCTTTGTACAACAGCCCTAAACTCTGCTCTGTCCTGTGCCAATCGCACTGTCTCTGATACTCCCATTCCAATTATCCCAGTCACTGAATCAATCCACCTCATAGAGGGCCTTCCTCTCCTGCGCCGTCCCTCCACCCTCCCAAGCATGATGTCCTTCTCCAAGGACTGGTCTCTCCTCACAACATGTCCAAAGTATGTTAGACGGAGCCTCAGAATCCTTGCCTCCAAGGAGCCACCTGGTTTAACCCTTTCCAGGATGAATCGGTTTGTTTTCCTAGCAGTCCATGATATTCTCAATACTCTTCTCCAGCACCACAGCTCAAAGGCATCAATTCTCCTTCTATCCTCCTTGGTCATTGTCCAACTCTCTGATGCATAACAAGTGATTGCGAAGACCATGGCCTGTATCAGATGCACCTTAGTCCCCAGAGAGACACCATTGCTCTTCAGTACTTTGGAGAGGTCCCTAACAGAAGACTTTCCCATGGCAATGCACCTTTTAATTTCCTGGCTACTGGTGCCAAGAGTGTTGACTATGGAGCCAAGCAAACTAAAGCTGTGTACAATCTCAATCTCTTAACCATCCATCCTGATGCTGCCAATTGGTCCAGTGGTGAGAATCTTTGTCTTCTTGACATTGAGCCTCAATCCATATTGGAGGCTGCAGTCCTTGACCCTCTGCAGCAGGTGCTTCAGGTTCTCTTCAGTTTCAGCAAGCAGGTTTGTGTCATCTGCATAACGCAGATTGTTGATAAATGTCGCTCACTCGCTGACATCAACTGTAATATTTTGAATTTTAGAGAATATTCCATCTTTAATATTTGAAGTTCTTAATATAGCCATATTGCTTCAAAACTTATGAAAGGATGGAAAAGTTAATAGAAGTTGAAAGATTTAGCAAGGCATTATGCACTTTGTGCATAATGTTAGGGCAGATTTATTATCATTATAATATAAATCATCTATAGGGAGCTCTGGTGGCCTAGTGGCAAAAAGCTACACTGCAATCCCAAAGGCACAGGGTTCGAGTCTGTTAGGTCTTGGCACTGGACGTAAGGCCAAGGACTCAAGGAAGGGACCAGAGTAAGAAAGAAAGCTAAAGAAGCTTTATTAAGGGGTCTCCTGGGCAGGATTCCTTGGTCTGCAGAGAGAGAGAAACAGGCAGAGCGACAGACCAGGGAAACATTGAGCCCTAAAAGTGGATTAGGGCAGGTTTTATACTGAGGGTCTTTAGGGAGGGAAAGGAGGGACATCCCATTGTGGTTTAAGAAGGGAAGAGTGGGGCACTCCATGGTAGTTTAATCAGATGAGGGAGGCTGTCCACTTCCTTTGCTGACTTGTTGCCTTTCCTTGAATCCTTTCTTCTCCCTTTGACCTTGGTCCAGGACTGACAGAGGCCACCAGTTGCTCAGCGGGAAAAGGATGGGCAATCTCCTCCAGTGCAATTAACTGCCTCTGAAAACCTGCTGGAGGGTCAGCTATGAGTCGGTTATGAATCTATGGTACACAACAACAACAACAACAACAGTTGAATAGTATCACAAGTAAAATACTTAATATTAATATAATGCTTACAGAATACAAAATGGAAAACAAATCTTGGTGAGAAGAGGGTAGAGAGTGACAGGCACTTGCATTGCTGCACAAGAAATCATTTGCCCCTGTGGTTCATTGCAAGGCCCAGGCAAGGGCACAGAGTGCATTGTTTGCCTGACTCCTTCAGTCCTGGAGAAGTGGAAGGCAGAATACTTCCTTGAACCTCACTCTTTGAGAAAGTGTGTTCTTTATACCAATTCCATTCATTTCTCACCTATCCAGCAAACACGGAAGTTTCCTTAATAAGCCATTCCATCATTGAGCGGTGACTCTGGGTAGTCTGCTGGGATGTGTCCCTCATCATAAATATGGCATCGCTTTACATAGGGGATCTGGTCATCCTTTTCTGTGCCCACAAGTTCAGTATGGTACCACTTGCCCCAAATATTATTCAATTTCAAAGAACATTGTCTGAGTTCTTAACTCAACCTTACTTCATTATTCACTTATTGCCCCTGCAAGATGAACATCTCAACTGCTTCCAGTCCAGTTATGATAGTGAGGCCAGTTAGACTGGTGAGATGGATGTTCAGGTTTCTAAAATGAAATCCTTTTCCAGTGTTTCATTTTTATTCCAAGTCAGGGCTTCTCTAAGTTTTTAACTAAAGAAATCATGCACAGACATGTTACTACCAGAATAAAGCCAGGCTACAAGAAACAAACCTAAAATCTTCTCATTGCTATCAATTTGGAATCAGCTTATTCTCTCCTTCGGGGTTTTAACGTTGCAAATTGCGCAGGAGGAAATTGTCCCTTTTTCTCCCACAATGTGGCTGGTAAATTTAAACCACCAGAGATGCACAGGCTTTGGGTAAAGAGCATAGCTCTCTATAGACTATGCCTCCAGAGGCCCCAGATAGATTGAGAAGAAGATGCTGATAGTAGCTGTCCGCCCAGTCAACTTACCTGATAACCCCAGGTACAAAAAACCAAAACTTGGCCAGTTCATTGTTGCAGTTTTCTATTTTGCATGCCTTCTTGATGATACGGCATAAAAAGTGTTTAAAAAGGCATCCTACCTAAATGTAAAATGACTGAACTAATTTTGAAATCTCACCATTAATCTTTTACATAGATTCAGATATGTTACTTAAGAGCTATCATGATTTATTAAGGTACTGTGGTTAGGCTAACGCTGTAAATCTGTAACTAAACTTTATTCAACCCTTTGTGTTAGATCTCTTAGAGATCTAATGCTCTGGGCAGGTTAACGTTCAACAACCTGTTCCCGGCAATAGTTATCATAGCTTCATGACACCATTGTTTTGAGACAGTCATGAAAGCCCTTCTGAAATGACATACACGTGTTGCTACATCTTTTGGGCAATTAGTGTGCTCAGTTGTAGTAATGAACCAGTAATGTCAAAGGCCACATTTTACCTCATCCTACTAAGTGACTGGCTTCAATCACGGTCACCAGTCAGAATATTGTGGTTGTGGTTTCTCCTAGCAGCACTGCTATGCTATGTGTGGTTTCTCCTTACAGCACTAGAACAACTCAAGTAGTCATGACTTCATTTCTTGAGGTTTCCTGGAATCTTCATTTGAACGATTTCTTGACTTTAGACTCAGACTTGACTCTGATTTTATTTTAACAGTTAGACACTCTTTTCTCTACAACTTTTAGCATAGTCAGCAGGATTTCAAGACATTTTTCCCCCCTGGGCAGAATAAAGACTTGAAAACCAAGAGTCAATTGCCAACAGGCGTCCTTAAGCTCTCTCGCGTATTCTTGGATCCAGCAGAAATGTCCAGAGTTGAGTTGCTTCAAACTCAAACCCTGAGCAATATGATTCTTTTGAGTATTTACTAAATCTATTCTCCATCTATTTCCCTCAGGCCTGCATTCTCATAGGTTGTACAGCACTGGTGTATCCACTTGCCATACTGAGGTAACTCGTGGTTGCTTTCAAGCTGAACACTGTGACACTGCTGAGTCAATGTGATAACAGTTGCCCAGAGTGAACAGTGTTTGGTGGAGCTCCCCGATTAAAACAAGCTTGGAAGCAGGAAGCATCCACATCCATTATAGCTTGCCTCCAGAAACACTATGAACATGGAGAATGGATGAAAGTCACACAAATGTGGGGGACTTTTGTTCATAAGGTTGCTATGAGTCGCCTACAACTCGACGGCACTTAACAACAACAACATTCTCCACTTTAGTTTCTTTTTGCAGTTGAATGATTCTTGTTTTGAACTGTTGTTTGAGCATTGCAAGGTTGCCACCTACTGACTGTCTCCTGTCTTTGCTATCACCCTTTTCTTTTTGTTAGCTTATTTTCTCATTCAAGGAGGCCTGAACACAATCAACAGGTCAGTGGTTTGAATCCACCAGTTGCTTCATAAGAGGAAGATGTGACAATCTCCTTCCATAAAGATTACAACTTGAAAATGTTATGAGGCTATTCTATCCTATAGGATTGCTATGAGTTGGAGTCTAGTTGAAAGTAGGGGTTTTTTTAAATATTCCAATTTATAGTCTAAATGTCTGTTTTCTTTATATGTTCTAAACATTTTGGTAGGAAAATTGAGCTTAACAAGTCCATCATTCAGTTGATTAGAAGTATAACATCCTTACACACACAACACTCAAATTTTCTCTTTCTTTTCTCTTGAGGCGCATTAGGCATACTCTCTGCCCTCTTTTGTTGCTTACATGTCCAAGCTTTCAAAAGATTACCTGTATGTGCTGTAGCAAATGCTTTGTTTCTTTTTTTTCTGTCTGCTATCTTGCAAACATTCAGGATGCCAGATTTAAAATTTCCAATTTGCAATTTCCTCCCCAAACGGAGGCTTCAGAAAATGCTTGTGCCAGTTTGAGTGCAAGGGGGTTCTTATCTGAGTTTAAGGTAAGGGTTCTTGGACTGAATCTAAGAAATCTCTCCAGTAATTTTAAGTAAAGTCAACTGGACTGTATAACTTGGAATTTCAAAGCTCCCTCTGTGTGTGTGTGTTGTCATCTTCTTTTATGTTATAAAATTTCAAGAATGTTATGCCATTTTGCCATTCTAAAAAGAAATAATACATCTAGTTGATGAGATTCTGTCTTGAGGACTTGGGTTTTACTTTGGAGAGGCATTCAAATTTCTGCTGTTTTATACCCTCGCAACGCTGCACTAGTATAAGGTTGCTGTAAGTTTCAACTTAAAAACAAATAAGCGAGTAGACAAATAACAAACAAAAAAATCCCTGTTTAGTGAACATACCATACAAATTAGGCTACTGTGAGAAATTTTAATGCAAATTGATTCATCCGAACATTGCACTGAATGAAATAAATTGCCTATTTATATGGCAAAGAAAGACATGTTAGACACACAAAAGGAAAACAAAGAGTTGGTTCTTTAAAAGGGTCAATACAAGAACAAACTGGGAGGAGGGTAGAGAGAACAGTGTAACAATGAATGAGTGGAAGCCTAAAATCTATGTAAATGTTTATGAAAATCAATAAAATATAATTATAGAAAAAAAAATTTTTAAAAAAAAGGGTCAATAAAATGGCAAACCATTGGCAAACTTGACAAAGGAAAGAAAAGAGAAGACACAAATAAATGTAATATCACAACCGAATCAGCTAAAATTAAATTTTAAAAATGTCAGACTATTTTGAAAAACTATATTTTGATAAATTTGAAAACCTAGAGAAGATGGAAAAATTCCTAGAAACTCACACCCTAAGAATGACCCAGCCAGATGTAGGCCATTTGAAATGACCCATTATAAAAGAAGAAATTGAGCAGTTCATAAAAAGATTTTCCCACAAGAAAAAGCCATGGCTCAAATGGCTTCAAAGCTTAATTGTACCAAACTTTCAGAGAAGAACTATCATCACTTCTTTGTAAATTATTTTTAAAAATAGAAAAGGAAGGATTATTTTCAGAGCCATTCCAAGAAGAAAGCATATCCCTAATGCCAAAACCAGACAAAGACATTACCAAAAAAGAAAACTACAGACTAATATTTCTCATGAACATAGTTGCAAAAATCATTAACAAAATCCTAGCCAACAGAATCCAATTGTTGTCGTTGTGGACCATAGAGTCAGAAACGACCCATAGCTGACCCTCCAGAGGGTTTTCAGAGATGGTTAATCAAACAGGAGAAAACTGCCCATTCTTCTGCGGAACAGCTGGTGGCCTCAAAATGTGTACCTTCAGGATTGAAGTACAGCTTCTTCCCACTAGGCCAATAGGGTGTGTGTGTGTGTGTGTGTATGTGTATATATATATATATATATATAAGACAAAACAAACAAAAAAAACACTTTGATCATGAACAATTGTGATTCATAACAAGAATGGAAGAAAGGTTCAACACAAGAAAAACAATCAATATAATTCATCAAATGACAAATAAAAGGCCACTGAAATATCCAACACCTCTTCCTAATTAGAATACTCAAGAATATAGGCATAGAAGAGGATTTCCTCAACATAGTGAAAAGTATATATGCAAAACAAAGAGCAACATGACTCTCAATGGAGAAAGACTAAAGGTATTTTCCCCTTGTGAAAAGGGAACAGAGAAGGGTATCTACTTTCACCATTCTTATTCAATATTGTATTGGAAGTACTTGCTATGGCAACAGGAAATAAGAGGCAACCAGACTGCCAAAGAGTTGGTAAAATTGTTGCTATATGCAGATAATCTGATAGTGTACACAGAAAACCCCTAGGACTCAATAAAACAACTCTTAGACCTAGTAGACCCAGTTAGTAGAGTGGCAGGATATAAGAGCAATATACAAAAATCAGTGTGACTTATTCAATGTTGTATTGGAAGTACTTGTAAGGGTACTACAAGAAAAGAAGGACATTAAAAGCACCCAGATAGGCAAAGATGTGGTAAAACTGTCACTATATGCAGATGATATGATAGTGTACACGGAAAACACCAAGGATTCAACAAAAAACCTGTAAGATTTAGTGGATCAATTTAGTAGAGTGGCAGGATACAAGATCAATATACAAAAGTCAGTGGGATTCCTCTACAGTAACATAGAAAACACAGAGAAGGAAAGCAAAAAAGCAATACCATTTACAATAGGCAACCACAAACTTAGAAATACATAGGAACAGACCTAATTAGAGACAGAAAAGACCTTTACAAAGAAAACCTCAAAACACTTCTTTGAGAAACAATGAAAAACAAATACATTTTTTCAAAAATATTTAAATAATTTAAAAAAAAATGTGTCCTAATCATGGCTAGGAAGACTCAATCAAGTGAAAACAACAATCCTATCAAAAGCAATATATGTGTTTAATGCAATGCCAATATGGATACTAAACTCATTTTTCAAGGAGATAAAAAAGGCAATTGTTAAGTTTATTTGAAAAGGAAAGAGATTACAAATAAGGCAAGCACTTCTGAAAAACAAGAAAGAAGTGGGAAGCACAGGACTCCCCAGTTTCAAAACCTACGGTTGTTGATGTTGTTATGTGCCGTCGAGTAGTTTGCGACTCATAGCGACCCTATGTACAACAGCCCTAAACCCTGCTCTATCCTGTGCCAATCGCATTGCCTCTGACACACCCA
>NW_006400084.1:726862-728959 GCF_000299155.1 Elephantulus edwardii
CAGGTGCACCTTAGTCTCCAGAGAGACACCGTTGCTCTTGAGTACTTTAGAGAGGTCCCTAACAGCAGACTTTCCCATGGCAATATGTTTATGTACCTGTGTACAACACCTACTACACAGCTATAATAGCCAAAATAGCATAGTATTGGTAAATAACAAACACATAGACCAATGGAACAGAATCAAGGAGCCAGAAATTTATGCATCTATCTATGGTGAACTGAAATTCAACAAGAAAACAAAATCTATCAAATTGGGGAAATGACAACTTCTTCAACAATGGTACTGGCAAAACTTTTACCTATTGAAAGCTGAAACAAGATCCACATCTCGAACTATACACACAAATCAACTCCAGGTAGATCAGAGACTTAGGAGTAAAGCCCAAAAGCATAAAGATTATAAGAGACAAAATGCAGGCAAGCATAGATGTCCTAATCTATGATATAAAGAGGTTGACAAATATAGCCAGAAATGTACAACCAGGAGAGGACAAAATTGATGAATGGGGTCTTCTAAGGATAAACTTTTTCCATTAGAGTAAAAAGGAAACATACTGACTGGGAAAAAAAATTTGGCAATAACATCTCAGACAAGAGTCTTATAAAGAAAGTTCACAGAATACTATCATAAGGAAAAGACTGATAATCCAATTATAAAGTGATCAAAAGACATGGAAAGATTTTTTTGCAGAGGAAGACATTTTGATGGCCAACAGATACATGAAGAAATACTGAAAATCACTGGCAATGAGAGAAATGTAAATAAAAAACCACAATGATAACATCTCACACCAGTAGCAGTGACAAAGTTTAAAAAGACAGCACACAATAAATATTGGAGAGGATCTAGAGAGATTGCAACCCTCACACACTGTTGGTGAGATTGTAAAATGGTACAAACTAATCTTGGAAGGCAGTTTGGCATTTCCTCAAAAAGGTAAACCTATTCAATATGATCCACCTATTCCACTCTTACGAATATAACCCAAGGAAAATAAAACTAGAACACAAATGGAGAGTTGTACACTAACAACCACAAGAACATGGAAATAGCCCAAATGTCCAACAACAAAGGAGCATATTGAGAAACTGCTATATTCACACAGCACTGAGGAGTAAGATTTCAAAACTGTGCTATATTCACACAGCAGTGAGGAGTAAGATTTCAAAATCCCCCATATAACATGAAAGAGGCTAGAGAACATTGTGTTGAGTGAACCAATTCTACTGCTATTCACTGTTGTATTCACTATTGTAAAAACAGAGGGATAACTAGTAAGATGTGTAAAAATGTCCAAAGAGGGAAGGGGAGGAAAGAGGGTGGCTTAGGTTGGCAAAGAGGGAAAATCACAGGTCACAGAACTTGGGAGGGGAGGGAGGGAGGGGATGAAGGAATTGGGAAAGATTCAATGGGGAACTGAAAAGACAGCTAATGTCATATGAAATATATTTTATTGAGGGAAAAATAAATTGGAACATAGATAAAGAAAAAATAACAAATTAATAAACACTAGAAGAAAAAATCATTGTTTCTTGTTTTTTGAAATATCTAGACTAAATATATTTAAATGAATTAAGATTATCTACATTGCTCCAGGTATGATTTTGAATAATGGGCATAGATTAATGGTATGGGAAAGATCATATGGAACACAATGTGAACGAAAAAATGTATAAAACACAATGTATAAAAAAAACCAAACCACAATGTATGTGAATGAAACACAATATATACAAATTTTATATGAAAACCAATAAAAATAAATTTTAAATAAGATGATAACATTATGAAAAAGCAATTATACTTTTGGATGTGTTAAAATTTATGAATTTTACATTATGAAAAAGTAATAATTCATATGTTTGGATTAAATTATACTTTTTTTGAGGAATTCACTGCGCTTTATCTAATGATTGTTGTTGTTGTTATGTGCCTTCGAGTCGCTTGCGACTCATAGCAACCCTATGTACAACAGCCCTAAACTCTGCTCTGTCCTGTGCCAATCGCACTGTCTCTGACACTCCCATCGCGATTATCCCAGTCACTGAATCAATCCACCTCATAGAGGACCTTCCCCTCCTGTGCTGTCCCTCC
>NW_006400084.1:729674-735922 GCF_000299155.1 Elephantulus edwardii
TTCTGCATATAGGTTGAAAAGGTATGGAGATAGGATGCATCCCTAGCGTACGCCCTTCCCAATTTTGAACCATGCAGTGTTCCCTTGCTCTGTTCTGATGGCATTCATTCCGCAGGCCACTAAGAGAGGGGGTACAGGAGCCTGACCAGCAGAAAGCTGGGTAGCGTAAGGGTCCATCACAGTCCCTACCCATCTTCTCAGGTAATCTGAAGACACCAAAAACCACGCGACAATCGTTCCGGCCCAAGGGCCACAGGCCCGAGGGCCAAGAAAAGCCCATCTACAAACCAGTTCTACAGGATGTATCACTTTTGCTCGGGAAACATTACAATTAAACTTCAGAGACATTGGCCCCAACATAAGGAACTACTAGCAGCTGATGTGTTTGGAATCACAGAAGCCAAGGAAGCTTCATATATAAGTTATTAGATGGAGGGCTGGTCAATGGGAGATAGATGTGAAGGGAGGGGGTAGAAGTGGATGGGTATCCTGGTGGATGGTGGAGAAGGGAAATAAGTGGGTAAAGACGCGTGTGAGAAAGGCAGGGACAACACTGACACTAAACTTAACTCCACAATAAGTAATATACCTTTAACTTGCTGGTCTGTCTGATACTTCTCTAAATCTGAACATTCACATTAAGACAGACTAGGAAGAAGGATTGGTCATCCACTTCTGAAACAGCAGGCTTCTGAAAACCCTATGTACAACATGTATCTAATGTTAAACAAGTAATTAAATACATCCTCTCTCTCTTTGCTGTAGATTCAGAGCTGACTCATAGCTGACTCTCCAGTAAATTTTCAGAGGCTATAAATTGCATGGGAGGAGATTTCTCATCTTTCTCCCCTAGATGAGCTGGTGGATTTTAACTGCCTGATTCCTTTGGATTTGGTCACCTTTGGGTTTGCAGCATATCTCCTTACCCATTAAAGCACCAGAACTCCGTTGTTGTTGTTGTTGCTGCTGCTAGGTGTCATCAGGTTGAGTATGACTCAATCTGTAACCCTGTGGACAGTAGATCAGAACCCTGTCCTATCCTGTGCCACCTTCACATTTCCTAACACACTAGAGTCCACTGCAGCAGTCTCTACCTGGTTGAGGGTCTTCCTCTCCTTCACCAACCTTCCACCCATCTAAGTATCATATCCCTTTCCAATGAAGAGCTTCGCCTAGCAACATGCCTGAAGTATGTGAGGCAAAGCCTCATTACCCTTGCCTCCAAAGAGCACTCTGGCTGCACCCTCTCCAAGACCTATTTGTTCTTTTGGTAGTCCATGGGATGTTCGGTGCTCTCCAATATCACAGCTAAAAGGCATCAATTCTTCTTCTGTCATCCCTACTCATTGTCCATTAAAACTCCCTTCGGTAGTCCTAATAGTTAAAGGAATAAACTAATTCATTTTCATAGAAGTTCTTATATTTAACAACTTTGAAAGCAGCATATTTTCCAAGTAACTTAAACTTACTGTCATATGAAATATATTTTATTGAGGGAAAAAAATTTGAACATAGATTTAAAAAAATAACAAATTAATAAAATATATTTAAATGAATTAAGATTATCTACATTGCTCCAGGTACGATTTTGAAAGATCTCACACAAACTAAATAACGTATAAGGTAATAGAGAGTTCTGGTAGCATAGTGATAAGGATCTGTGCTGCCAACCCAAAGGCATGTGGGTTGAATTCACCTGTTGATCCATGTAAGAAAAATGGAGTTTCTCCTTCCTCACAATTTACAGCCTCTGAAAACCTGCTGGCACATCAGCTACGAGTTGGCTATGACTTGAAGGTACATAACAATAATAAGGCAAAAGAAAAATATAATCTTTAGCTATCTATTTTATTTAAAAATTGTTGGATCCTTATCCTAAAAGAAATGCAAATAAGTTCTTTCTGTCTACTGTTAAAAAAAAAATCTCATTGTCATCAAGTGAGAATGCACTCAAAGGTAAGCCTCCAGCAAGTTTACCAAGGTTGTAAGTTGGATGGGAATAGACTGCCCAAGTTTCTGCCATGGAGTACATGCAGGATTTGAATGACCCACCATTGGGTACGAAGTGCAACTCTCTACTATCCCTAAGCCATCAGAGTTCCCTATTGCAAAAGAAATCTAAAAACTACAACACAACAATCATAGACTGCTGGTGCCAATGGTGTTGATTGTGGAGTCAAGTAAGATGAACTCATTGACAATTTCAATCTGTTCTCCATCTGTCATGATGCTTTTTATTGGTCCATTGGTGAGGACTTTTGTCTTCTTTATATGGAGATGTAATTAATATTGAAGTATTTGATCTTCTGCAGCAAGCATTTCAAGTTTTCCTCACTTTCAGCCAGCAAGGTTATGTAATCTGCATAACGTAGGTTGTTGATGAGCCTTCCACTGATCCTGAAACTACATTCTTCTTTATAGATTTCAGTTTCTCAAATGACTTACTCAGGATATAGATTCAGTAAATATGGTGAAAAGATACAGCCTCGGCACACATCTTTCTAGATATTTCCATGCAGTGTTCTTTTGCTCTGTTTGGACACGTTCTTGGTCTAGTTATAAGTTTCTATGATTATGATTTAATGTTTCGGGATTCCCATTCTCCTCAATGTTGGCCATACTTTATTATGCTTCATGCAGTCACATGACTTTACATAGTCAAAAAAGCACAAATAGACATCCTATTTTGAGCTTTCTGCTGAGATTGTCTGACATAAGCAATGATATCCCTTGTACCACAGTATCTTCTAAACCCATCTTGAATCTCTGGCAGTTCTCCATTCATGTACAGTTCTAGCCCTTTTTGCATGATCTTCAACAATATTTCACTTGCATGTGATGCTATTTATGTTGTTCAATAATATCCATCGATTGATCTCTTCTGGTCAGTTGGCCAGCTGGCTGTCCTCCAGATTTCTTGGTACAACTCAGTGAGCATATCCAGAGCAGCGTCTGTTTGTTGAAATATGTCAGTTGGTATGCTGTCAACTCCTGGAGATTTGTTTTTTGCCAATTCTTTCAGAGCAACTTGAACTTCTTCATTCACCACCATAGGCGCTTGCTCATATTCTGTGTCAGCCAAGTCCTTCTGGTACAGTGACTCTGTATACTCCTATCCTCTTTTAATGCTTCTTGGATCATTTAACACTCTGCCCAAAGCAATCTTAAGTATTGCCAATCGTGGCTTGAATTTGTTTTTCTTTCTTTTTTTTTTAATTTTGTGTGTGTGTGTGTGTACTGTCAAATCAGATCTGACTGGTACAGGAGGAGATTGCCCCTCCTTCTCCAGCAAAGCATCTGGTGGATTTGAACCGTGTACCTCTGGGATGAATTTGTTTTTCAATTCCTTCAGCTTAAGAAATTCTGAGCAAGTTCGGCCCTTTTGATTTTCTGACTCCATCTCTTTGCACATTTCATTATAGTATCTTGCTTTGTCATCCTGAGCTGCCCTTTGACATTTTCTGTTGAGCTCTTTAATTTCTTTATTTCGTCATTTAGCTTTGGCTTCTCAGCACTCTAATGCAAAATTCAGAGTCTCATCTGGCATGTGTCTTGGTCTTGTCTTCCTCCTCAGCCTTTGTAATGATCTTTTGCATTCTTCATGGACGATTTTCTTCATATCCACTCACAGCTCATCTGATTGATACTCATTACTGTTCAAGTCCTAAAACCTGTTTCTAAGATGGTTTTGAAGTTCGAGTGGGATAGACTTAAGCTCAAATTTTTGTTCCCATGGATTTGATTTTATTTTCTTCAACTTCAGCATGAGCTTACGTAAAAAATAGTTGGTGGTCTGTTCCACAATCAGCAGCTGGCCTGGTTTTCACAGCTAATTTTGAGCTTCTCCCTCTCTCCTTTCAAGCATGATGTCCTTCTCCAAGGACTTCGGTTGTTTTTCCAAGTTCATAGAGTTTCTGGAGGCAAGTTATTTCAGAATTTGATGCCACTTCTGTTGCCAACCTTATTTTAATCGAGGAGTTACACCAAACACTGTCTACATGGGTAACCATTATCACAAATGCGTTTTTAAATAGGAGGCCAAATAAACTCATACACATTGGCGAGTAAACATTCCACCCTAGTCTTCATCAGAACCAGAAAAGAAACCTCTGTCGAACATAGATGTATAGTATACCTATTTTTGTCTTTCTTAGAGATATTAGGATTCCAAGAATCATATCATATCCTCTTAAACAAAAATCTGAAATGAATTTTCTAAGTTGTATGGACCCAGAAGTTTTCATCTTCCATCAATGTCTAGGAGAGTCAGCTCCAAAAGAGTCAGGGAAAGAGAGGCTTTGGCAGAGGTAACTTGGCATCTCTCTCCCTGATTTCAAATCCTACAACACAGAGGTAACTTGAGACAAAGTGTTCTGGGATTCCAATTCTTCTCAGAGTCAGCCACAGTTTGTTGCGGTCCACACAGTGAAATGCCTTTGCATAGTCAATGAAACACAGATAGACATTCCTCTGGTACTCCATGCTTTCCACCAAGATCCATCTAACATTAGCTACAGTATCCCTAGTACCAGGACCCCTTCTAAACCCAGCCTGCACTTCTGGCAGTTCTCTGTTAATGTTTGTTCTTCCTGCTCATTGGAAAGAACAGAATCTTTGCTTTTACAGTCATGCTTTAGTTGTCAATATATGATAAGAGTTTTAATAGTAGCTAGTTTCTTTTACAGCCTATCTTTTTTTTAACAGTGTAACTGTTTTCCAATAAACAGCAGTTTTATAATGTGTGGTACCTGTTTCAGACAGGTTTGGAAGCAGGAGTGGTATCCACTTCCTAAACAACATGCTTCTGAAAACTCTATGAAATTTGAGAAATGACAATATTTATAGAAAGACTTCAGGTCTTTTGTTCATAAGGTCGCTATGAATCATGTTCGACTCATGGTAATCAGCAACAACAATCTAATCTAAAACAAAAATCAGTTTCCTAACATTCCATAGCATTTCACAGTTTAATAAGTATACGTGAAAGAAGTCCTTTGCCAAATGCTTTCCCAAACTAATTTTCGTTTTTAAATTGTTGTCAAGCTGATCTACCTGATTTGATAGGTCATTTTACTCTATGCCTTTATGATAAGAAGTTTAAGAATACTTTCATGTTCATTAACCTTTTGTTTTTGTTCCTTTATAAATTGAATCTTTTTCTCCCTTGCCCATTTATTGTTGCTATATAAATTGTCATTTTTTTATAAATTTATATATTCTTTATACCTCTTTTATTTTTATTGCAAATACAGTTAAGTAATGAATAAATAAATAGAATAAACTAACTATAAAACGTCACAGTTAAGTGTTCAAACATATTCAAACCTATTGCTTAGGAAACAACCTTATTTTAAGATTCTGTGTTAAGGCTCAAACTGTAAATCTGTAACCAAACTTTCTCGGACTTTTTGTCCTGATCTCCAGGAAATATAATGCTCTGAATGTTTAACAATCTGTTGCTAACAGTAGCCTTCAGGTCATCCTTTTGTCATTGTTTTGCGACAGTCATGAGATCCCCTCTAAAATTACAAACATTGTAATTGTGTGTTTCAGAGATTCGTTGTGTCCAGTTGTATCTATGTAATCAATGATGTGGAAGATCACAGTTGATTTATTTTTCCCTGCCTTTGACTAGCCCAAATCTCTATAATCAATCAGAGCATTGTGTTTGTCATTTGCCCCATCACACTGTAATTGTGTGATTTACAACTCCTCCCTTGGTCTCATGATTTCATTTGTTGAGGTTTCCCCATTTGGATGATTTATTGGATTCAATAATTTGCTTTGATTTTACATTAACTGTTTGAGACTTTTTCTCTACAATGTAACGTAGGAGGATTTTCTTCCAACACTTTCTCAGACAGTTTTATATAGTGATGCACAGGGTTTTCATTGGCTAATCTTCAGTACTTCATCAAGCTTTTCATCTTAGTCTGTCATAATCTGGAAGCTCCACTGAAACCCATTAAACTTGAATAATCATACTGGTATTTGAAACACCTAAAGTACAGTTTCTATCATCATAGGAACACCAGAGTCACTGTAGTATGAAAAATCAAGAGATAAGTTGTGGGATAAATGTAGGTCAATAGGTATATTGAAAAGGAAAGCTAATAACAAAGAACTTATTATTTTTTGGATTTTTCTTCTGCATTAAATAAAATACTAACCAGCAAAAATCTGCCCAAAAATGCTCTATAACCACAGAAATTTGTCTTATCCAGCTTAAAAAAGGATTGTTAACAAAC
>NW_006400084.1:736703-737866 GCF_000299155.1 Elephantulus edwardii
TTTGAATAATATTGCATGAGTTCCTTGTTTTTTAATGCAGCATAGTATTCCATTGTGCGAATATACCACAGCTTCTCTAGCCATTCGTTTGTTGATGTTTAAATCTTAAAATGTCTCTTGGCGGTACCTAAGTAGAATACCAATACTTTCTGATTAACAGGTGTGCATCTGAATGTGGTACAATCAATACGGATGACAGAAAAAGAAGTGATGCCTTTGAGCTGTGGTGTTGGAGAAGAGCACTGAACATCCTATGTATGGCCAAGAGAACGAACTGATACATCTTGGAGAGGCTGCAGCCGAAGTGTCCTTTGGAGGCAAGAATGATGAGGCTTTGCCTCACATACTTTGGACATATTGCTAGGAGGGGCTAGCTATTCCTTAGAGAAGAAAATTATACTGGGAAGGGTGGAAGGTCAGCAAAGGAGAGACTCTCAACTAGGTGGATTGACACGGTGACTGTGGCAAAGAGTTCTTCCATGTCAGGAAATGTGAAGATGCACGGGATAGAACTGGGTTCGGATCTTTTGTTCATAGGGTCACCATGAGTGATATTCAATGTGATGGCACCTAACAACAATAACAAACCAGGAATAAACTGGTATCAGTTGATCTCATCAGTAAAAGGAAAAGATGGGGCATAATCAGCAATGTTAACAATTAGCGACTTTTTGATCTGTATCTCTCCTTCTCTACTTAATATAAACACAGTATAAACCTACCTTATTTGAGCTATTTGCTTTTATTAAATCATGACTCCCTATATGTATATAGAATAATTGCACCAAATAAACCTTGTATTCAAAGTTCAGTGTTGCTACTAGATTAAATCTGACTCACAGTGACCTGATGTAGAAGAGAACAAATTCTACCTATTCTGCACCATCCTCACAATCTCCACCCTAAAGCCCATTGTTGTGGTCACTGTGTAAATCTAGCTTGTTGAGGATCTTCCTCTCACTAAATGACCCTTTATTTTCCAAGAATAATGTATCTTGTAAGGACTGTATTCCCTTGATAATATACGCAGAGAAGCCAAAGCACAGGGAAGAATTCAAGATGCTAAGGAGTTGAATAGAAGATTTCAAAAGGCAGCACGGGATGACAAAGCAAAATATTACAATGAAATGTGCAAGGAGTTGGAGTCAGAAAATCAAAAGGGC
>NW_006400084.1:740451-750378 GCF_000299155.1 Elephantulus edwardii
GGGACAGCGCAGGAGGGGAAGACCCTCTATGAGATGGATTGATTCAGTGACTGGGGTAATCAGGATGGGTGTGTCAGAGGCAATGCGATTGACACAGGATAGAGCAGGGTTTAGGGCTGTTGTACATAGGGTCGCTATGAGTCACAAACGACTCGACGGCACATAACAACAACAACAACCTATTTTGGAGATTATTTTTCAGTTCAGGTGGGACAGATTCAAGGTGAAATTTTTGTTAATGTGGAATTGTTTTTATTTTCTTCAGCTTCAATTTGAACTTGCACATGAGTTAACACCTAGCATGGTTTTAACTGCTTGTATTGAGTTTCTCCAATGACACCTTCCAGAGATGTACTCAATCTGTTTCCAGTGCAGTCCATAAGGTGAGGTCTATGTGTCAAGTCACCTTTTGTGTTTTTTTTTTAAAGAAAGGTATTTGTGAGGGGAAAAAATATCATTGGACATATTGTCATTTGCCGTTGAGTCACCTGTGATTCATAGCAACCCTATATACAACAACCCTAAACCCTGCTCTATCCTGTGCCAGTCTTATTGTCTCTTATACAGCTAACCCCTTTACTCAAATCATTGACTCAATTCATCTCATCAAGGGTCTTCCTCTCCTGCACTGACCCTCCACCCTCCTAAGCATGACACCCCTCTCCAAGGACTGATCCCACCTTGCCACATGTCCAAAGTATGTCAGACAAAGCTTCAGGATCCTTGCCTCCAAGAAATAACCTGGCTTCACCCTCTCCAGGACGAAATTGTTTGTTCTCCTAGCAGTTCATAAATATTCAATACTCTTCTCCAACACCACAGCTCCAAGGTATAAAGTCTCCATCTATCATCCCTAGTCATTATCCTGCTTTCTGATACATAGCAAATAATTGCAAAGACCATGACCTGGATCAGGTGCACCTTAGTCTCCAGAATGACATCGTTGCTCTTCAGTACTTTGGCAAGTTCTCTGACAGTATACAGTCCCAATACAAATCGTCATTTCATTTCCTGGCTGCTGGTACCAAGAGTGTTGATTGCAGAGCCAAGAAAACTGAAGCTGTTAATAATCCCTGTCTCTTCACCATCTATCATGATGCTGCCAATCGGCCCAGAGGTGAGAATCTTTGTTTTCTTGATGTTGAACTTCAATCCACATTGAAGGCTTCAGTCCTTGACCTTCTAGAGCAAGCGTTTCAGGTCCTTCTCATTTTCAGCAAGCAGGGTTGTGTCATGTGCATAACACAGACTGTTGATGAGTCTACCTCCAATCCTGATGTCACATTTTTCCTCATAGAGCCCAGCCTCCCGATAATTTGTTCTGAATATAGACTGAAAAGATATGGAGATAGGACACATCCTTGGTACATACTCTTTCCAATTTTGAACCATGCAGTGTTTCCTTGCTCTGTTCTATTGACTGCCTCCTGGTCCAAATATAGGTTTCGCACGAGCATAATCAAGTATCCTGGAATTCAGATTCTCTTCAGCCATAGTTGATTGTGATCCACACAGTCAAATGTCTTTGCGTCAATGAAACACAGATAGACATTTCTCTGGTAATCTCTGCTTTCAGCCTAGATCTATCTAACGTTAGATTTAATATCCCTAGTACCACAGCCTCTTCTAAACCCAGCCTTGCACTTCAGGCAGTTCTCTGTTGATGTTCCAGTGGTTTTTGGATAATCTTCAGCAAAACTTTGCTTGCATGTGATATTAATGATACTGTTAAATAATTTCTGCACTCTGTTGGATCACCTTTCTTTGGAATGGGAACAATTATAGATCTCCTCCAATCAGCTGGCCAGAAGGTTGTCCTCCAGCTTTTTTGGCACAACTTGGTGAGCACATCCAGGGCAGTGTCTGTTTGCTGAAATATGTCAATTGGTATACTGTCTATTCCTGAGGCCTTGTTTTTTGCCAATTCTTTCAGAACAGCTTGAACTTCTTTCATCACCACAGGTTCTTCCTCATATGTTGTTTCATTACATTCTTCTGTGTCCGCCACTTCCTTTTGGTACAATGACTTTGAATACTCTTTCTGTCTCCTTTTAATGCTTTCTGAATCATTTCATATTCTGCCCGAAGCATCCTTAAGTATTGCAACTCAAGACTTGAATTAGTTCTTCAGTTCTTTTAGTGTAAGAAATGCTGAGCGAGTTTGGCCCCTTTGATTTTCTGACTCCAGCACTTTGTACATTTCATTATAACACTTTACTTTGTCTTCTCACGCTGCCCTTTGACATTTTCTGTTCAGCTCCTTAATATCTTGATTTCTTCCTTTTGCTTTGGCTTCTCAGCACTCTAGGGCAATATTCAGAATTGCATTTTTCCTGGATGATAGTCTTTATACATTCCCACAGCTCATCTGGTCATTGGTCATTAGTGTTCAAGGCCTCAAACCTGTTCCTGAGATGGTTTTGAAATTTGGGTGGGATAGACTCAAGGTCAAATTTTGGTTCCCATGGATTTGATTTCATTTTCCTTTGCTTCCGCTTGAACTTGCATATGCGTAGTTGGTGGTCTGTTCCTCAATCAACACTTGGCCTAGTTTTCACAGCTGATTGCAGCAATTCTTTCCACAGATGTAATTAGTCTGTTTCCTGTGCATACAAGCAGGTGAAATCCATGGATATATCCTGGTTTATGTTTCTTATAAAACAGATTTGTTGATTGTTGATTGTGCAGAATTCTATCCTTCTATCTCCACCTTCATTTCTGTAACCAGGTCCATGTTTTCCAGCTACTGATCTTTTTTCCTTGTTCCCAATTTTTGCATTCCAGTCACTTATTATTATAAATGCATCTTGATTGCATGTTCAATCAATTTCTGACTGCAAAAATTGGTGGAAATCTTCTATTTCCTCCTCTTTGGCTCTGGTTGTTGTGGCACATATTTGAATGATAGGACAACCACCTGGCTAACTGACTGGAAGCAATCTGTGTTTGTTCCCATTCCAAAGAAAAGTACCCCAACTGAGTGTGGAAATTATCAAACAATATCATTAATATCACAAGCAAGCAAGATTCTGCAGAAAACTATGCAAAAACCACTGGAACAGCGCATCAACAAAGAACTGCCAGAAGTGCAGGCTGGCACATTATAGCTAACAGTAGATGGATTTTGGCTGAAAGCAAGTAGTACCAGAGGAGTGTCTGTGTTTCATTGATTATGCAAAGGTATTTGAGTGTGTGGATCACAACAAACTGTGGCTGACTCTGAGAAGAATGGGAATCCTAGAACACCTGATCATGTTTATGTGAAACCTATACTTGGACCAGGAGATGGTCATCAGAACAGAACAAGGAAACGCTGAATGGTTCAAAATCGGGAAGGGTGTACTCCAGGGATGTGTCCAATCTCCATACCTTTTCAATCTATATGCAGAACATATTATCTGGGAAGCTGGGCTCTATGAGAAGATATGTGCCATCAGGATTGGAGGTAGACTCATCAACAATATGCATTGTGCAGATTGACACAACCCTGCTTGCTGAAACTGAGGAGGAGCTGAAACACTTACTGCAGAAGGTCAAGGACTGAAGCCTTCAATATGGATTGAAGCTCAACATCAAGAAAACAAAGATTCTCATCACTAGGCTGATTGGCAGCATCATAATAGATGGTAAAGAGATTAAGATTGTTAATAGCTTTAGTTTGCTTGGCTCCACAATCCACACTCTTGGTACCAGCAGACAGGAAACTAAAAGACAAATTGCATTGGGAAAGTCTGTTGTTAGAGATCTCACCAAAGTATTGAAAAGCAATGATGTCAGTCTGGAGACTAAGGTGTACCTGATCCAGGCCACGGTTTTTGTAATTACTTGCTACACATCAGAAAGCTGGACCATTACTAGGGATGACAGAAGGAGAAATGAGGCCTTTGAGCTGCAGTGGTGGAGAAGAATGTTGAACATACAATGGACTGTGAGAAGAGCAAACAGGTTTTTCCTGGATGGAGTAAGGCCAGGCTGCTCCTTGGAGGCAAGGATTCTGAAGCTTCATATGACATACACTTTGGACATGTTGCAAGGAGGGACCAGTCCTTGGAGAGGGACGTCTTGCTTTGGAGGGTAGAGGGACAGCTTGAGCGAGCAAGACCCTTTATGAGAAGGGTTGATATAGTGACAAGGGTAATGGGAGTAGGTGTGTCAGAGACAATTAGGTTGGCACAGGACAGAGCAGGGTTTAGGGCTGTTGTACACAGAGTCACTGTGAGTCGCAGGTGACTCAATGACACATAACAACAACATTTCTAGGAGCTGGTTGAATTAATATCTTCACTTACAGAAGAAGAAAAAGAAGTATAAAGTTCAAATTAATTGCAGGTTCAAATAGTAAGTGGGAGGATCTTTTTAACCATTTTACTATGTCCTTTTAACAACAATGCCTTTTTCTTCTTCCTTAATTTTTACCAAGTCTTACTCACCAAATAAAGGCCAGTTGAAGGAAGCCTGATGTCCAGGCATCTCCTTTGCAGTTTTAATTAGCATAAGATCCTGAACAGCATGTAGATGAGATGAGTTTGCAATTGAACCTAAATCGTTTCACCAGTGTGATTTATGAAGGTGTCCTCTCCACAGCTACTGATCTTCACATTAGAAAGGAAGAGAGAAGAGGAGCCGCTGTGTTAATGAACATGGACACTTCTTGATAACTGTTGATGTTACCTACTGGTGACTACGCCCTGATTCATGATAATGCCCGCCCCCCACTTCAACACACACGCAAGAGAAACAAACTATCAAATAGGCCTGTGCCATCTCTGTGAACAGTTGTGCTTCTGACAATGTTCTCTTGTAGTCTAAAGGGGTTTTTTAAATGGCTCATTTTTGGAAGCCGGTCATCAGGCCTTTATTTCTGTCTTTTCTTCCTTGTCTTTTCTTTCTTTCTAATAGGAACATCCCACGGATACTTATTCAGCATCATTGAAAGAGCAAACATCCACTTACAGATGAGGGGCGGCTGTGTATAAGGCACATTAGCTGGGAATTCAATTCCAATTTCCCATCTACATGGCCCTTATAGGGTCTCTACCAATGATCTACTAGTGTCCTTATTTCTTGAAAATTTTCACCAATTAAGATGTTTATGAGAATCGTTGGCTGGTCACACTCTAAAATGCCCTGTTTTACTTGTCTCCAGGGCACTTGCTTTACAAAGTATTGGATAATTCTGTTAAAGAGCTTGTGGTTATATACTATTCAGTTGGAACCAACCCATAGCTGACCCTCCAGCAGGTTTTCAGGGACAGTAAATAGCATAGGTGGAAATTATCCATCTTTCTCCCACAAAACAGCTGGTGGACTCTAATCTCTTGCGTGCCTTTCCTCTGGCAGCACAACTACTTACCACTAGGCCAGCAGAGTTCCCTGTTAAATAGCTTACTTTTAGTGCAAAAATGAATGAATGGAAATGCAAAATCTCTGTAAATGTTCACTAAAATTGATAAAATTTAATAAAAGTTTTAAAAAATAAAACATGATTCACATTAAAAAAATAGCTTGCTTTTGGAAAAACATCAATTAGCCTGAATGATAAGGCATATGATAAAAGCAGAATCTTCTTAAAACCCTTGAGAATCAGATTCCAGTAGCACCAATGGAGAGATAATGATGTCACCATTACCTCTGCCCTTTCTAAGCAAGGCACAGGCACAGTCAGCTAATAAGGCCATTTAATTATTTTGGAGAACAGCCACAGTTGTTATTTTTATTTTTTTGTTCTATCCCTTAGTGTTCTTTCCTGCTTACTTGTCTCCTTACTGCATTTGCTGTTGCAGAAAAATAAATTCATAATTTTACAGAGCTTTTAAAAATTTCATTTAGAACTTTAAATTTGTCTTTCTTATAAAACTCAAGTCACTTAAATGTCATTAACAATGTATTTTATTATTATTTTATTATATCTTTACTAATCCACATTAAAGCTTTTCCCATACTGCCTAAGAAATATCCTCATGTTTACTAAGAGGCTATGAAATAAAACTATGGAAACATTCATCGTTTTAAAACATTTTATCAGAGAGGATATAATAATCTCAATTTCAAAGACTGTATGAAGAATTGCCCTTCTCTCCATTTCCTGAGAGACTTAAATGACACAATATGTTACTTCACCCAGAAAAATCATGAATGATAAACAGCAATGTGAGTTGATTAGTGTACTTTTTCAACCCTGTTGCATTCTTTTCTCAAAGAATTGAATAGCCTCAGAATTGCATTCTTCTGTGAAGGACTCATAAACAGAAAGACTCATAAACTATTTCTCAATGATATTGAATCGCCAAAGGGTGAAAACCTGATTATATTTTGATCACAGAAAATAAGTAATGGTTCCTTTTCTGTAAGTGTATAGAAATAAAATGGTTAAAATGTAATCAGACAGCCATCATCCTCCTCATTGTATGAAACAAAATGAAAGTGATCAGAGGATAACCTTACATTATGCCAGGAAATAAAGAATCAGAAAAGGACTTAAAGAAATGTTACAGAACTGCAAGGGGTTCTTTCCATAGTCAATCGCCAATAAGACAAACGGATTACAATATCCACAAATGCACTTTATTACACAGATCTGGGAGACAGGGAGTCACCTCCAAGACTGTCTCCTAGTCTGGGAATGGTCATGGGCTTTTATAGGAGGGTGAGACACCAATTTACTTAACAATAAACTTTTGTTAGTAAAATTAAAGAATTTCTATATCTGAAAGAAAATCATTCACACCCAGATACTTCCTTTCCAGGCAAACAGGCAGAGTAAGTAACAATTTACATATGATAGGGGGAAACAGCTTCAAAGAGATAAACAGCTAATCTAGGAGATGCATCTTCTGATAAACAGACAGATCAAAGAAAGAACACTAAGAACCCCAAGGTCAAGCAACCAGTCCTGCAGGCTGGAGAAAACTATAGTTACATAATTGATACCTATATAGAGAATTCTGAACTTATTAATACCACCCTATCATTCCCCCCTCTTTTTTACATAAGCCTTATGTCTATAAGACAAACATACCACCTCATCAGAAAGGGGAGGGGCAGAAGGTATTATGAATGTGTTAGTTATCTGATGATGCTTATACTAGAGATAACACAAATGAGTGACTTCAACAAACAGAAATTTTGTAGTGACAAGAAGCTTCCTGCAATCCTGGAGGCTATCCGTTCAAATCCACCATCTGCTTCCCAGGAGAAGTATAGACTATCTCTTCCTATGAGATTAAGTGCCTCTGAAAACCTGCTGGAGGATCAGCTATGGGTCGGTACCAACCACCACCACAACATCGAAGTTTTAGAAGGCTGAAATTCCAAACTCAGAGTGCTAGCTCTAGCGGAAATTTTTTCTCTTTTTCTGCTGGTTCTAGGAGTCTCCCAGCAAACGAACTAGATACTAAAGATGGGCTCCACCTTTGACTCTTCCATCTTATCTTGTTGACCCTGAGGCTCTTCCTTGTCTGTTGCTTTTTTTCTCTAAACTCTTGTGAGATAAAGGAATTTTGCATGCCACAGGAAAATCCCCTCCCATAGGACCAGGCTTCAATGGTATTAAAGGCATCCCAACTTTGATTCTTTTCCAACTGCTTTATTAGTTGATCTGATGAAGATCCTGGGAGAATCTTACATAACACATGACATCAGTACACTTATTTGAGGAGGATTCAAGTCAACCCATGACTAATGTATAAGAATAGACATATCTATAAGCACACACAAACTGTTTAACTCACATAGTTGTTTTTGTTGTTATATGTTATTATAATTGGAGCAAAGATAACACGGGTACAGCTAAGTGTGACCTCTACTAGGGGAATTGTCCTCATCCATAAAAATCCAATGTTTCTTTAAATTTTCATTAAATATAATTAAAATTTAAAAATTCATTTAAAAAAAGAAAATCCACAATGTAACACTAGTTCTCACAAGGTCAGACCTGGTCCTCTCTCTCTGCTGCACCAACTTCTACTAATGACCAAGTCCAAAATTCATGGCAAATGACCACCCAGTCTTTACAGAATCCATTTTTATTCACAGTTGTAGGGTTTATTAGGGAAACATTTGGAGGATTGGGGCAGAATAATAATTAAAGTCTAAGTTCACTAACTGGCAATCTCAAGCCAGGATAACAGCAAGGCAATCCTTCAATTAGTTCAGATAGTGTCTCTGTCAACAGCAAGACACAGTCCTTCAATTAACTCAGGCAGCTTCTCAGCCAACAGCAAGATAAACTCTGGCCCTGAAGGACATGTCCTGCTTTCTCAGCTTCTTCTTTCCTAGTGTTGAGATTCTCAAGAGATCTGGCTCCATCTGGCTCTGACTCCATCTGGCTATGCCTTCTCTATGTCTCTGTACTGTCTGGTTAGCTCTCTCTCTCTCATGTTGATCTAACAGTTGATCATGTTAAAGAACTTACAGTTAAAGCAGTTGGAGGCCACACTGCCAGGACAAGTAAGGGTGGCAGGTGGACCTTCAAAGAGTCATTGTACTTAGACATTCTCACCTGATGAAGGCTAAGACAGTAAGTAAAAAAGTCATTCATTCTTAAAATCCTAACATGTGGTAGTGGAATAGTTGGGTCATGTGGAACTTAGAACTTAGACACAAACAGAAGTTTGTACACCAGTGTTCATAGCAGCATTATTCACCATCGCAAGAACATAGCAACAGCCCAAATGTCCAAGTACAACTGAATGGATAGAGAAATTGTGGTACATTCACACAATGGAATAGTATGCAGCACTCAGGGGCAATGATTTTTTAAAAATACTACATAAGTTGGGAGAGAATGGAGAGGATTACACCGAGTAAACTAACCTAGTCTCATAAGGACAAATACTATATAAGACCATTACTGTAAAAATAGAAGGATAACTGATAAAATGTGTATGGGGACCCAAGGGGGAAAGGAGTGGGAGCAGAGGGGTGAGGTGGGGTAGGGGTAAAATCAAAGGGTTACATGCACAATTTGATGGGTGGAAGGAAAAGATAAAGGAAATAGGAATGATCCAATGGGGGACCTGAAAAGACAGGGTAAATGTGGACAGACATAGTCCATGATGATTAATTTTATAAGGGACTAGGGAAGAGGAGGAGATAATTGTGCAAAATGAATGAACAGAAATCCAAATGTTCTGGAAACTTGTGTTAAA
Source organism: Elephantulus edwardii (assembly GCF_000299155.1). Taxonomy (NCBI): domain Eukaryota; kingdom Metazoa; phylum Chordata; class Mammalia; order Macroscelidea; family Macroscelididae; genus Elephantulus; species Elephantulus edwardii. Next base: position 749,601 of record NW_006400084.1, read on the forward strand.
ATCACAAAAAGTATTTCAAAAAGCATAATGAATTTGGAATGATTGTATAAAACACAATGTGAATAGTGTGAAACACAATATATACAAACTGGTGACCTTGAAGATTGCAATACAGCTTCTTTGCCACTTAGCTACCAGAGCTGGGCCTGAAATTCATTGGAATGGCCACATAGATCTTACAGATTCTACACTCCATACTCAGACTTATTGGGTTTACTAGGAAAGTTAACAAATTAGAATTCAGATTGGTAACAGGATACAACTTCTAAGTCAGGACAGATTTTCAATCATGCTTGCAGGCCCTTTGACCTTCAGCCTCACAGTTCAGGTGAGTATTACAAAATTCCCTTAGTCATGTCAATTACAGTATCTTTCCTTAGATGTCCGGCAAGCTTCAGTGGTACCAGGCTCTGGTTCCATGGGGCAGGAGTCTCAAGTCAGCTCTATTTCATGTTCATCTCTGGTTCTCCACTGAGGCTGCTGTTAAGTGCAGGGCCCAGTCTGACTGGAGCAGGAATCTCTAGCCCTGAATGACACATGATGCACTCTCTGCTTCCTCTAGCTTTCTGGAGGTAAGATTTTTTTTTTCTTTTCTGCTAAACTTGCTCAGTTTAAACTTGGGGTAATCAGAAGAATTGACCAATACCCTAAAGATTTGTTAATACACACCCTATTTCACTAGTCATGTGGTAAAAGTCAAAGCTGATTGCTTGTTGTTGTTGTTATGTGCCATCGAGTCATTTGTGACTCATAGCGACCCTATGCACAACAGCCCTAA
>NW_006400084.1:752458-759215 GCF_000299155.1 Elephantulus edwardii
CAGCTGATATTGAGCTTCTCCAGCAGTTCCTTCCACAGATGTAGTCGATCTGATTCCTATGCATACCATCAGGTGAAATCCATGTGTATAACCTGCATTTGTGTCTCTTATAAAATGTATTTGCAATGAATAAGTCATTGATTGTACAAAATTCAATCATTCTATCCCCAGCTTCATTCCTGTCATCAAGCCCATGTTTTCCAACTACTGATGGCTAGGAAGGCCAATTTGAACAATAAACCCATGACATCACAATTGAGTACTTACCAATGAAGCTTAAAGATATTGCTGTTGTTGTCGTGTCTGTCAAGTCAGAACAAACTCATAGATGACCATACTATAGTGGGTTTTTGGAGCCAGAAACCTTCTAGGAGGAGACTGCCTATCCTTCACCCACAGAGCAGCTGGTGGATTTGAACCACATACATTTGGGATTATGGTGCATCTTCTTACCACTAGACTTCAGTATAAATTATAACTCAAAAGAAAAAACCAAAAGTTTTCAAAACTAGACCAATAAATATGATAAAAAGAAACAATTAAAATTTTACTTTCTTCCAAAATAAATACTCATCGACGTAGCAGACAAGAAATCAAACAATACATAACATTGGACAAGTTGCTTCAAAGGACCTCATTAAAGTACTAAAAAGCAAATATGCCTCTTTTAGGGCTAAAGTACACCTGATCCAAGCCAGACTCTCTTCAGTTTCTTCATATGCGTGTATAACAGACATGTGTCACACCATGATAGAATAAGATAAACTTCTCTTATGAAGATGTACACCCTCAGAAAGCAGCTGGAGGTTGTAACGAGTCAGAATTTACTTGGCAGCAATGGCGGACATGTGCCTGTGAAACTTAAACCGAAAAATAAGGAAGACTGAAGAAGAATCTTTACATTGTGATGTTTATTAAGATGTTTAATATATTACGAGCTACCAAGAGAACAAATAAAGCTACTTTAGAAGAAGTGCAGCCAGAATGACCCTTAGAAACAAGGACAGTAAGACTGTCTCACATACATTGGGCATGTTATAAGGTGGGCCCAGTTCTTGGGAAGAGGTCTTATGACTGGCAGAGAGTCAGTAAAGAAGAGGAAGACCCTCAACAGGACAGATTGTCACCGTGACTGTAGCAATGGGCCCACACACAGTCGAGATTGTAAAGATGCAGAACCACAGGCTGTGCTCCTTTCCATCGTGTATAGGATTGATCTGAGTCAGAATCAACTCAAGAGCACCTAGAAATAACAGATTTTGTTGTTATTGTTCTGTGCCGTCGAGTTGCTTGCCATAGCAACACTATGTACAAAGCCCTAAACCCTGCTCTATCTCTTTCCAATCTCACTTTCCGATACTCCTAATGCCATTACCCCAGTGACGGAATCGATCCATCTCATCAAGGGTCTTCCTCCTGCGCCATCCCTCCACATTTCCAATCATGATATCCCTCTCCAAGGACTGGTCCCTCCTTGTAACATGTCCAAAGTATGTCAGACGAAACAGGTAGAGAAGTTAAAAAAATAAAAAAAAATTTTAAAAAAACCTCTAGAAAAGACTATTTATCCTGCCCAATATACTTTACTACCAGAGAGAGCTCATTAAATAGATTCAAGCTTTCTTGCAATCATATTCCTGCGAAGAGTCTCCAATGCCACAACTATGGGATCCATTTTCCAAAAGGAACCTCAGGAACAACCAAGAGCTGAAGGAGGAAGGTGCTTTATGATTCCTTTTACAAATTATAATCCACCTCCCTTCCTACTCTAATCTACACATTTTCTCAAGAAGGTTGGAAAGTTCGCCTATTGCCAGATAAAGAAATCATGCAAACTGCACCGCTTTGCTTGCAGAAAGCAAAGAGGAATTGAAACACCTACTGAAGAAGATAAAATATTAAAGCCTTCTGCAAGGATTAAACCTTAACATCAAGAAAACAAAAATCCTCACAAGTGGACCAATAAGTAGTATCATAAATAGAGAAAAGATTGAAGTTTTCAAGGATTTAATTTTACTTGGATTCACAATCAACCTCCATGAAAGCAGTAACCAAGAAATCAAAAGAGATGTTGCATTGGGCAAATCTGATATCAAAGATCTCTTTAAAGCGATAAAGAGCAAGAACATCACATTAAAGACTAAGATATGCCTGACCTAAGTCATGGTTTTCAGTTGCTTCTTACGCTTGTGAAAGCTGGAAAATTAGTAAGAAAAGCTGATATCTTTGAATGGTGGTGTGGGTAAAGAGTACTGAATATACCACAGACTGCAAAACCAAACCAACAAATTTGTCTTAGAAGAGATACAGCCAGAGTGCTCTATAGAAGTAAAGAGGTGAGTCTTTCCTTCACATCCTTTGTACATGTTAACAAGAATGGCTAGTTTTTGGAAGGAGGCATCATGCCTGGAAAGGAAGAAGGTCAGTGAAGGAAAGAAAACACCTTAACTAGATAATTTTGTATAGTAATTGAGAATGGGCATAAGCATTCAGAGATTGTGAGGATGGTGCAGGATGAGGCAAGTTTTGGATCTGTTATAGACGGGTCATTAGGAGCTGGAGTTGGCTCAAAGGGAGCTCTGGTTGCTTAGTGATAATGAATTGCACTGGCAACCCAAAGATATATGGTTCAAATCCACCAGCTGTTCTGTGGAAGAGAGATGTCCAGTCTCCTCCCATTCGATTTACTTCCTCTGAAAACCCACTGGTGAGGGTCAGCTATAAGTCACTTCCGATTCTACGGTACACAATAACAACAACAACAAAGGCACCTTCCAACAACATACGGTGAGAGAATAAACTTCTGTTTGTTAAAACCATCTGTTTGTATCTCTGTTATAGTAACTCTAGATAACTAAGACAACATACATTATTACATTTGCTCTGAAAACATGCATGAAGTAAATAATTGACAGCCATTAGCACTTCTAGACTTAGGAGTGGTCTGAGATCAGATAATCAAAAACAATCCTGAAGGTACATGATATTCATTATTTATCATTTTATTTTGTATAGATATAAATCATTTGAATCGTGTTTGAATGAAGCTACAATGTGGCAAAGAAACTCTAAAAATTTAATAGACCTGCACAACTTTCCAGCATTCTTATCCTAGGGCAACTGGTTTCCTCTTTTTGATGCATATGCACTAGCAGTAAGAAGCTGCACTGCAATTCCAGGGGAACATGCTTTGAATCCACTAGCTGCTCTGTGGCAAAAGGATGGACAACCTCCTCCCATGTGATTAACTGCCTTTGAATACTCTCTTTGGGATCAGCTATGGTTTGGTTTTGACTTGACAGCGCACAACAACAATAACAACAAAATATGGTAATTCCCACTAAGGATTTGAATAGTACCATTAATTTTAATGTTAAGGGCATGTGGTGGAGAATGAATGGGAGGTCTGAAATGTCAGTAGTAGTAAGGGATGACAGAGGCATAAGGAAACTGCTGAGAATAATGGATGTTTATGGTCTTGATTTTGGTAGTAATAGTTTCATACACATAAGTCAAAGCTATTAAATTGTACTCTACATCATACTCCTTGGCCTCCATAAGAAAAAGTCTGATAACCCAATTACAAAGTGGACAAAAGACATGGAAAGAATTTTCACAGAAGAAGATATTCGAATGGCAAACAGACACATGAAGAAATGCTCCAGATCACTGGCAATAAGAGAGATGCAAATCAAAACCACAATGAGGTACCATCTCACGCCAGTAACAGTGGCAAAGTTTAACAGGGCAGCAAGTAATAGATGTCGAAGAGGATGTGGCAAGAAAGGAACTCTTATTCATTGTTGGTGGGATTGTAAAATGGTGCAACCATTATGGAAGGCAGTTTGGCGCTTCCTCAAAAACCTGAACATAGAAGTTCCATATGACCCAGCTATTCCACTACTTGGAATATACCCTGAGAATATGAGAACTGAGGCACAAACTGAGATTTGTACACCAATGTTCATAGCAGTATTATTCACCACTGCAAGAACATGGAAACAGCCCAAATGTCCAACCACAAATGAATGGATTGAGAAATTATGGTACATTCACACAATAGAATACTATGCAGCACACAATAACTTTGTCAATTATCACCTAACTTTGGAGGGACTGGAGAGCATTATGCTGAGTAAACCAACTCAGTCCCACAAGGATAAATATTGTATAAACCATTATTGTGGAATGAGTATAAGGATCCAGGTGGGGTGGGAGAGGCTGGAAGAAGAGGGATGTGGATATGCAGGGGGAAGGGGAGATTAATCATTGGGTTATACAATTTGATGGGTGGGTAGTGAGGGAAATTGAAAGAATTTGTTCAAGTTTGTATTTGAATTTTGTAAATAAACTAATAGAAAAATTTTTAAAAAGTAAATTTCATTCTACATCAATAAAGCTGTTAAACTTTTTCAGTGTTTAATTTAGCAAGATTAGAGGTAACTTGTGGTTTACTGTGATGCTAAACATTGTGACACTGATGTATCAAATGCAATAATGGCTACCCATCCGATTAAAACAGGCTTGGAAGCAGGAGTGACATCCACTTCCGAAATAGCTTATCTCTGGAAACCCTATGAACTTGGAGAAACTATGAAAGTTATACAATTGTTCAGGTCTTTTGTTCATAAGGTCGCTATGAGTCGTCTACAACTTGATGACACTTAACAAGAACAACAACAAGGTGATTACGATATAACCATTATTTCCAAATATGAACATTTATAAAGGCTTCTTGGCATGTCCCTTTTCAAAGTTAGGAATTATTTGTCCTATGTCTTTACTTGGACTGGGAACTGAGACTCCTAAAACAAGACAATAGTAAATAGTAAAGGCAAGACTTGAAGTTGACACTGACTTCTGAGGCTCCAAACCACAACTCTTCACATAATACCAAGCTAAGAGTTGAACATCTATCAGACTGTTCAAAAGACTATTAAGAAAAACTGCATTGATTTAGTTCTAAAAATAACCCCAGGACAAATGGAAATTTTCTCCTAAGGGCATATAAAACTAATCTGCTCATACACATCTTCCCCATGGCTTCTTATTACTTGTCTCTTATCTAAACTTCAGTTTTGCCAGATTGGGACCAAAACCCTTCTGCATGATGCTTCGTCTTATTCAGTCCCTGTGCCCAGCAAAAAAAAAGGCTTCCAGGTTTAGTGTAGCAGTTTGTCATGGTCTTTCTCTTTGCTTTCAGAATAATTACTAATTATCTGAAAAAATTCATCTATTCTAGAGCCCCCCTTTCTTTTAATTTGCTCTCAAATTGAAATTGTCTAATAGCTGACCCTGCTGTAGGTTTCCAAGGCTGCAAATCTTATGGGAGGAAATTACCCATCTTTCTCTGTGTGGCTGGTAGATTCCAACTGTTAAAGAAGCCGCACAATTACCTATAGACTATTCCACCAGAGCTCCATCTACTGCAAGTCCTGATTGAAAGTAGTGTCACCTTTTGTTCCAGTATTTACACTTTTACAGAATGTATAGCTCAAGTAACTGAGGGACTTTTTATCAGTAAACATTAGAGACACTGGTTTAGTATTGTGGGGAGAATTTTTTTTTTTCTCCCACTTCATTTGGTTAAAGAGTACCATTTTAACCAGAAAGAAAGTCAGCTGATCGAACCCACCTGCTGCTTCAAGGGAGGAAAATGAGGCAATTTATTCCTATAAGGATTTACAGCTTTGGAAACTATGGGCAGTTCCACTCTGCCTGAACTGATTCAATGGCCCTGTGTGTATTCCATTTATGAATAGGAGACCCAGATCACTATCTTTCTTTGAGTCCTGGAAAACAATGAACCAAATAGAGTTAAATCCAACTCCATCAAATGCATTGTCCTTTCTGTTACAGCCCATGGAGTTAGAATTGATCCATAGGTGACCATCAGAAGGTTTTCAGAGGCAGGAATTTGAACAAGAGGAGACTGCCCATCTTCCTCTCTTGGAACAGCTGGATCTGATGCTTTTGGAGCTTCTTAGCACTAGGCCAACAAAGCTGCCAGTGTTTATCTAATAGTCATATTATGGTGAAATATTATTTTTAATATAGTTGAAATGTACTAAGTACAGTTGAGTTGAAAGGGAGAGTTGGAAAAATATAGCGAGGAACTAGATCTCCTCTTTAATTTTTTAATTTCTTCAGAAGGCAAAGCAGTATACTGACTGCTTAGATAACAGAGTGCCCTGGGTTCTGTCTGTTTGAGTGAACTGTTAAAAGGCACAATGTGACACCAAACCAAACTCACAGCCGTTAAGCCAATTGAAACTCAGGGAGCGCTACCCTGAGGTCACTGACAGAGTCCTCATGTGGTACTCTTACATGTTCTTTATTTTCTGAAAGTTCCCTTGTTTTTATACTTAAAGCATGTACGTAATAGAAATAATGTTTGACTACTACAGGGTCTTTTAATTTTCACTCTAGTGGAAGAAAATCCAAGTGATTTCGTGATGCAAGTATGACACTAACTCCTCTTCATGCTGTGAGTAAGGCTAAGGAAAGGAGGTAACAGTCCAGTAGCTTCTCTTCCCCACTTCTGGGTCTAAGCACAAGGGTATAAGAGCAGAGTAAAAGAGATGAAAAACAAGGAACTCATGCAATATTATTCAAAATGGGTAACCCTGGAGGACATTATGCTGAGTGAGGTATCTCAGTCACAAAGGGGCAAATGCTATATGGTGCCACTGTTGTAGAATGAGGCTGGCATTGGGGTGGGGGTAAGACTGAGAAAAACTGGATGAAATATGTTTAC
>NW_006400084.1:759501-763527 GCF_000299155.1 Elephantulus edwardii
TCATTCATTTTACCAAAAGGACTTTTAAAATTAGTGAAGACTAAGGCAGGGTGTATGCAATTACATATACAGCAAGGCAAATGTGCTAAAGCTTTTCTATTACAACAGTCTAGGAAGATAATTTTACTGAGTTGCAGAAATAATGGAACTAGAAAATCACTCCCATTTCCTATTTTCTTCAGAAAGAATTGAAGTGGCTTTCTCTTATACTTACCAGTCCTTTAACATTCTTCTATGTTTTCCATTTGTAGCCAGGCCCTCTGGAGAGCACAACAGAGGAAGGTTTACCTCGTTTGCGGTCCAGCAAGACAAATAATGCACAAATAATCCTATTCTCATTATGCTGTCATCTCCATTTTTCACTCTGGCTATCTTTCCTTTTTAATCCCCCCCACCCCCGCCCCTAATTTGCAGGCTATAAAGGTTTCAAACTTAGAAATAAAGTTTCATAAAACAGACCTGCAGGCAGAAAATGTGGAGAACTATTTTATTTCACACTATGATTAGGTAGACTGCTGTTCATCTCTATCTATAATCCACCAGACCGGAACTAGGATTCTAAATTCTGAAGAATGGCATCTATCCAGGCTTCCAAACTCTACGTCGGCCTTATTCCATTATGTTTCATGTATATTCCATGCCCCTCCCCTCTCCCTCTCTACCTCTCTTTCACGTTGTCTGTCTCTGTATCTCTCTTTTCTTCCTTTCCTCCCTCTCTCCCTCTTTCTCAAAGCTTAGTTAAGGATTTACTAGAAGTATATTAAAGGACAAGGATTATCTGCCTGCATCAGTCGTTGAGTCATTGGTACCCAGCTGTGCCTTAACTTTCAAAAGGTCATAGATTTCTTTCCTTCTTTTTTGCCAAAATTCTCATTTAATCACATTTGACAAGCTGGAAAATTATCAAAGACGACAGAAGAAGAATTGATAGCTTTGAGTTGTGGTGCTGGAGAAGAGTACTGAGCATACCTACCATAGACTGCCAAGAGGTCTGTCCTAGAAAGGGTAAAACCAAGCTGCTCCTTGGAGGCAAGGATTATGAGGCTCTGTCTTACCTATTGGGGGCATATGGCCAGAGGGGACCGTCCTTGGAGAAGGACATCATGCTTGGAAGGGTGAAAAAATGGTGCAGGAAAGGAAGACTCTGGATGAGATCAAATGATACAGTAACTGGGGTAATGAGTGTAGGTGTGACAGAGACAGTGAGTGAGATTGGCTCAGAATAGAGCAGGGTTCAGTGCTGTTGTGCACAGGGTCACTATGAGTCATAGTGAACTCGATGGTACATAACAAAAACAAAAACAACCTTTTTGAAAAAAGAATAGTAAAGAAGAAACAATTCTTTTTTTTTTTTTTTTTTTTTTTTTTTGTGCTGGCTGTACTGTCCTTAGAATTCATCACTGCCCAGAATCCATTCACTCTCCCACTTTTCTAAATAGTTTCAAAGACTTTTTCTTCGAAGTTCCTTAAAAAAAAAGTCCTTTGCCATACTCTGTATCAGTTGATGGCATTGCTTCCTTTTCCACTCAGAATAAAGAAGGAATCAGAAAAGAGTTCCAACGGATTTTCACACCACATCTCCTGCCTCCCCTTCTGTTACTGGATCAGTTTCCCATGTTCCTGTCTAAGCCCAGGCCTTCAAATGTGCACAGATCTCATCTCCTCTATCAGCTCTGGGACTTCACTCCAGACTTCTCCTTTCTCTCCTATATAATCCACTTGTCATTCTGTACTGAATCATTCCCATCTGCATGGATGGATTCTAGTTGGTATGAATATTAACACTCAGTAAATATTTAGCAAACGAATGTATATAGAAGCACTTAAAAACACAGCAAATAAATCTTGCTATATTATCATCCTTTATGCAAATACTTAAGTGATAAACTCTAATAAAAATGCTGACAGCTCAAATTGACCCAGAGTCTCCAAAGAAGAAAAAATTGCCTACTTCTGAAAACTGGGGAAACTCAATGGAACAGTTCATTCTACTTTGTTTGTATGAGATCATCATGAGTCAGAATCAGCTTGACAGCAACTAGCAAGATTGTGTTACACTATAGATCACATGACTTAAGTAACCTTGATCATAGCACCCAGTGATGGATACTCTTCCAAATATAACTAAGACCTAAGTGTAAGAAGACCGGTGACTTATTAGAGAACCTGCCAGAAAATTCTGGTACCAGAACAAACCTATAATGAAAAGAGTCCGATTCAATTGGCTTTTAGATGCAACTCAGAATACAGAATTTAACAAGTTTGTCATCCAAACAAAAATGACATATATACGTTAAATGGGAAACCTCAACTATACAAGGTCAAAAACGAGCATTTTCCTAGGGACAAATTTAGAAAGCAGGCAAAGATAGGAAGGACAAGTGGAGGTGGGAAACATGAGCAGGAAATGGGAAGAATTCTGTTCCAATGTAGGGTTTGTCATTAATGCCACAAAACATAAGTAAACTGTATGGTGGAAAATCAATTTGCTCAATAAACTTTTCCTCAAAGCACAACAAAAACATTATAAAAGGATTTTTTTAAATGGATAAGTAAAAATCTTGAGTATATGAAAGCATGAGACAATAAGAAAATAATTGATTCTTGTATAATCAGGGTTATAAAGATGTGAAGATCCAAGAAAGATATAGCCTGAGGGTTCTAACTCACATTAGAATTGCCTGATGATATAAGTGGTGAAACTCTATGCTTTTGTCTCCAATTGGCAGCGTCATAATAGGTGGAGAAAAGATTGAAGTTGTTAACAATTTCATCTTGCTTGGATCCACAGTCAACACTCTTGAAACTAGTAGTCAAGAAATATAAGATGAGTCTTATTGGGGGAAATTTGCTATTAGAGATCTCTCCAGAGTACTAAAGAGCAATGATGTCTGTTTGAAGACTAAAGTGTGCCTGATCCAAGTCATGGTCTTCTCATTGTTTACTATGCATCTGAAAGTTAGACAATGAACAAAGATGAGAAAGGAATCAATGCCTTCAAGCTATGTTATTGGAGAAGAGCACTAAATATCCTATGGGCTGCCAAGGAAACAAACAAATCTGTCCTGGAGAGAGTTAAATCAGTTTGCTCCTTGGAGGCAAGGATTTTGAAGCTCTACCTCACATAATTTGTGCAAGCGCTTGGAGAAGGATATCATTCTTGAAATGGTAGAGCATGGTGAAAAAAATAAAATCTTTTTTACTGCTTTTATGTTTTTCTGTCTTGTTTTCAAACCATGACAAGTTATATTCTTGGCTCCTAAATAAAACATTAGAAAAAGAAAATTAACAGCCAAGTCACAAAGATGTTGGACACATAGACTGAGGAATAAACTTCAGATTTGTAGTTTTGTTTCTAATACTGATATAAATTTACACTATTTATAAACAGATATTTATGGCTTTAAAATATTTGTGAATGGAATGTTGTTACTTTTCCCAGATTTACCTGCCATTGAAATTTTAAGGAGTGCTGTAATTTTGATATCATATGCAAGCAAGATTCTGCTGAAAATTATCCAAAACCGTTTGGAACAATATGTCAATAGAGGACTACCAGATGTGCAGGCTGGATTTAGAAGAGGTCACGGTACTAGGGATATTATAGCTAATGTTAGATGGATCTTGGTGGAAAGCAAAGAATACCAGAAAAATGTCTATCTGTGCTTCATTGACTATGCAAAGGCTTTTGACTGTGTGGATCTCAACAAGCTATGGCTGACTCTGAGAAGAATGGGAATCCCAGAACATTTGATTTTGCTAATGTGAAACCTATACTTGGACCAAGAGGCAGTTATCAGAACAGAGCAAGGGAGATACTACATGGTTCAAAATCAAGAAAGGGGTCAGTCAGGGATGTATTCTGTCTCCATACCTTTTCAATCTGTATGCAGAACAGATCATCTGAGACACTGGGCTATATGAGAAGGAATGTGGCATCAGGATTGGTGGAAGAATCATCAACAACCTGCGTTATGCAGATGACACAACCCTGCTTGCTGAAACTGAGGAGGACCTGAAGCACTT
>NW_006400084.1:766187-782121 GCF_000299155.1 Elephantulus edwardii
TAAAAAAGGGATATGTGATTAGGTATTTTGGTCATGCCAGGAGTCCAGAGCCAAGGCTGCATAGTGGAGTGGACCTGGTGGAGGGTTGTAAAACAATGAAATAATTTTACTTTTGCTTTTCCAAGAAGGTAGTGTACTAGGGGGGAGGGTTGGGTGCGGGAAAAGTGCAACAATGAACGAATGGAAACCCAAAGTCTCTGTAAATCTTCATTGAAATGAAAAATAAATTTAAAAAAAAACAAAAAAAAATTACGCATCAGATCACACTATGTAGTGTGTCTTTGTTCCTTACAAGCTAGCCTGCTAATTAATAATACAAAAGTATCAAGTCTTTGTAGACCTTCTTAACTGTGCCTTCCCCTTTTAAAGGTACTGAAGAAAATGGATGTTGTGAGGGAGCTCTGGTGACCTAGTAGAAAGAAGCTGTGCTGCAGTTCCAAAGGCACACGGCTCTGATACATCAGCTGCTCCACAGAAGGATGGAATTCTCCTCCATGTGATCAACTGCCTCTAAAAATGTGCTGGAGGGTCAGCTGTGAGTCGGTTCTGACTTTAACAAGAACAACTGTTAAAGATGCTGAAGCATCTGGACACCAAGAAGTGATAAAGAATGTGGGCTCGAGAGCCAGACTGCTTAGATCCCAAGTCTACCACTAACCAATTGTATGAGCCTGGACATATCACTTAATCCTTCTTGGTATTATTTGTAAACATGTTCCGGGTATTGATACTTGTACCTTAAATGTAACTTTATCATTTTCAATTCACACAACACATTTAGAGCTGCATAGTCATTGTTGTTGTTATTATTACTAACAATTGTTAAATAATGCATTGTGTTGACATTATTAATAACAAATATAATAATTATTAATAATACAGAATATATGGATCTATTATATAATGATTAATAATTGTTGTTGTTGCTATTGGTGCCATCTAGTCAAGTAAAACTCACAGCGAACCTATATAAGAGATCTGAACCTTGCCCTCTCGCATGCCAACTGCATCATCTCTGATATACTTCAGACCATTGTTAAAATCACTGTATTAATCTACCTCCCTGGGGTCTTTCTCCCTTTCATTGACCCTCTACTATACCAAGATTAATGTTCTTCTCCTAGGACTGGCCAATTCTAACAACATACCCAGAGTATATGAAGCAAAGCTTTTCCAGTTGCACCTCTAAGGAGCACTCTCGTTGTACTCTCTCCAAAATATACATATTTATTCTCTTGGCAGTCCATGGGATATTCAGAACTTTTCTCCAACACCACAATTCAAAGTCATTGATTCTTCTGTCGTCTTTATGCCATGTTCAACTTTCAGATACTTAGCAAATCATTGAAAAGATCATGGCCTGAATCAGAGGCGCCTTGGTCTTTAAACGAACATATTGTTCCTCAGAACTTTGAAGAGGTCGTTGACAGCAGATTTTCCAGTGGAACACATCTTCTGATCTCTTGAGTACAGGGACAAAGGGCGTTGACTGTGGATCCAAGCAAGATGAAATCATTGACAATTTTAATCTCTCCATCAATCATGATGCTGTCTATTGGCCTAATATGCAAGTCTTGAAATTTAGCCTCCCATCAGGGTCAGGATCAGAAAATTAATAAGCAACTTGATTCTATCAGTTCTTATAAATAATATCTCAAAGTGGCCTATTCCTAAACACAGCCATTCCCTCCTTCATTAGGAACACAGACACTGGCATTCTGCCATCATCCATTCTCCCTAAACATCTCTCTCCTTTCGTTTGATGCATGTTCTAATTCATATATTGATTTGCCCCATCAATCCTTCTCTTGCTTTTTCTCATCATCATCATTTTCTAGAAATGAGATAAAGCATCAGATGGCAGCTGAGTAAGGGAGGGGTCAGGAAGGAGAGCTAGAGCAATGATTTTCTATGATATCCAAGTTAAGAACTAGATGAAATATCAGCAGTGGGAGTATTTCCACCACTAAAGGCTAACATGCGGGATGAGAGTTGTAAACTCTATCAATTTCTCTTACTCTTCACTGCTACCACATCTAGCCTATACCCTATACACTGAACTATTGCAATACTTCCCTAACTGTGTTGTGCTAGCAACATATAGACTGGATTTTTTGGTCTCTTTTCCAGTACATTATTTTTGGAGACTTAGAATAATGCTGGCACATAGTAAGTAATCATTAACGATTGAGGAAGGAAGGAAAGACGGCGGGAGAAGGTGCATAGGAGGAAGGAAAGATTTCATTTATCATTCGTTTCATTTATCCTATCACAACACACATGGTAGCAGCAGTCAAGAAATTAAGAGATACTCTGTATTCAGGAAATATGCTGTCAAGAACCCCTCCAAAATTCCCAAAGGCAAGGATGTCAGTTTAAAGCCTAAAGAGTGTCTGATTGAAGCCGTGGTGTTTTCAAGTGTTTGATATGCATTTGAAAGTTGGACAATGTATAAGGACAGCAGAAGAAGGATTCCTTTGAACTGTGCTGAAGGCACAGTATTGAATAAATATATCATGAACTGCCCAAAGAATAAACAAGTGTGCCTTGAAGGAAATGCAACCAAAGTGCTCTTTAGAGGCAAGGATGGGGACACATTCTCTCAACCACTTGTGGCCTATTTTCAGGGGAAATCAGTACTTGAGAGACTTCAGGCTAGGAAAGGAAGAGGGTCAGGGAAGGAGAAGAAGACCCTCAATGAGATTGACTGACAACGTGACCACCACACTGGACATGAGGAAAGAAATCCTGAGGATGGCTTAGGTTCAGATCTGTTGTTCAAAGGGCTGCTGTGAGAGGTTGTCAAATTAATACAATGACATCTAACAGCAACACTATTTGTTTCCATTTGTGCTATCATGCACTGAGCATCTAATGTATTCCAAGTACTGTGTGAGTCTTGCTGTATAGAGGTGAATTGTACATGATGTCCAGATTCCATGACATAGCTGTCATGGAGCTTGCTACAGACTGGGTGTAGGGAGCTGCTGTTGTTTTTTACTGTAGAGTCAGAACCAACCTACAGTTGACTGTCTAGTAGGTTTTATGGAGTTTCAGGGATTACAGTCTTCAGTATGTACTTCATCCCAACATCAAGAAAACAAAAATTCTCACCCCTGGACCTATAGACAATATGACAGATGGAAAAAGATTAAAAATGCCAACAACTTCATCTTACTTGAATCCACGTTCAATACACTTATCATGAGATGCTTTGTACTGGGAAAGTCTGTAGTCAGGGACCTCTCCAAATTACTGAAGAGCAATGATGTTAGTTTGAGAACTAAAGTACACCTGATTCAGACCATGGTCATTTCAATCACTTGTTTATGCTTCTAAGAGCTGAACAATGAATAAGGATGACAAAAGAAGAATTGACACTTTTGAACAGTAGTGTTGGAAAAGAGTGCTGAAGATTCTATGGACTGTCAAAAGAACAAAGAGATATGTCTCAGAGAAGCTCCAGCTAGAGTGCTCCTTGGAGGCAAAAATTAAAATTAAAAATTAAAAAGCTTTATCTCATATACTTTGGGCATATTGCTAGGAGAGGCTATTCATTGGAAAGAGATATCATGCTTGGGAAGGTGGGGGCATAGCTGAGTAGAGGCAGACTCTTGACTACATGCATTGACACAGTGACTGCAGCAATGGCTTGAATGTATCAGAGATTGTGAGGTTGGCACAGGAAAGGACAAGGTTTAGATGATCTGTTGTTCATAGGATCATTATGAGCAGTACTTGATTCGATAGCATCTAACATCATGTTTCAGAGATTGTACACAATATGGGAAGACACTGCTTATATATCTCATCCTGCAGAGCCACTGGTGGATTCAAATCACTGGAGGCTCTAGACCTTTGAATAAGTGGTACAGCTTGGTTTGGTTTTTGCCATTCTCTTGGTTTGGAGTGCTTTTTAATGGCTCTTTTTTTTATTCTCTAAGAGGGACATCATGCTTTGGAGGGTGGAGGGACAGCGCAGGAGAGGAAGTCCCTCTATGAGGTGGATTGATTCAGTGACTGGGGTAATCAGGATAGGTGTGTCAGAGAGTGCGATTGGCACCCGACAGAGCAGAGTTTAGGGATGTTGTACATAGGGTCGCGATGAGTGGCAAGCGACTCAATGGCACATACTGCATTAAAGCCAATGAGGGAGAGAATAGTTTAAAAGCAGTATATTTTAGGGCATTATGATTATCATAAGAGTTCGGAATGAGGGTTGCAGAGTGGAGCATACTCGGGGTGGGGGTGGGGGGTGTGAGAGGGGATTGTATACCCAATGAAGGAGTTTCTCTTTTGCTTTTCAAGGAGAAGAGCGAACTGGGAGTGGGGGTGTTGTGGGCGGGGAGAAAAGTGCAACAATGAATGAATGGAAATCCAAAATTTCTGTAAATGTTCATTGAAATTAATAAAATAAAAAAAAAAAAAACAACCAAGTTCAGCTGTTACAGATGTAGGTAAATCTTTCCTACTTCCACTCCACTATTTTCTATGACATTGCCTTCTTGGTAGTGCGATCTCATTTGTAAGTATGAATCTTTGCATTTACTTACTCAGTTATTAACTTGGCCCCTCCACTCCCCACACCTACTAGATCATGAACTTCATGAAGCCTAGGAGCCATGGAAGCAGGCGTTGTTTTGTTTTACCAGGTACGGGGTGGATCACCTCTGTACCCGCACATCTACACTGTACCTGGTGCACATTTAGATACTCATAATAGAGAAATAAATTAAAGCACTCTCTAACATACAAAGAGCTTCAGAATTCACTTACCTTGTCATTTTCTTTAACTTTCAACTTGAACTGCTGTAAAAATGTGGAACATACACTAAAGAGTAGGTACCTAGATTCCCTATTTGTCTAGAAAAAGCACTAGTGTTGGAAAAACTCCAGCCAGAGTGATGGTTCAGCAAGACAGAGTCTGACTTTGGTGTGATGTTACGTTAACTGTAGAGAAAATTTCCAGTGGTGTGATTAAATTCCCCAAACAGGGCACCTTGAGGACCAAACAGATTTGCTTGGGGGGGGGGGATATCATATTTTTAAAGAAAATAAGGAATTTTCCTAAGTGAGAATACATTAAGTCCTAGGGCGCACAAGATATTTTAGAGGATTTAATGGGGAGGTAATGAAGGATAGAGAAATTAACACCATTTTGCTCAGTTACCAAATATTTTGTCTCTACAGGATAGGACAATATCGCAAATAACTAATGTCCCTAAATATTTCACATGCACAAGTTTAATTTAAGCTTGATAACAACCCTTTAAGAGAGAACTCTGGTGGCAGAGCTTGAAAGCACCTCCATGAACTCAAAGGCAGTGCCTTGCTAGCAGTTCAAATCAACCAGTGACTCTAATAGGAGAAATATGGGCAATCTCCTCCGAAGCAACTTACAGCTCTGGACAACTGGGCATTCAATGATGAGTCGGTTCCAACTCAACAGCAATGAATTTGAGCTTTTTAACAACCATATAATGTTGTCATTTCAATTACTTTCACTTTGCAAATGAAGAAAAATGATGCACAGATTGTTTTGCTAATTTGCCCATGGACATTAGGTTGTTGTACTGCAAGGCTGATAATTCATTGCAAATCTGGTAAACACAGGGTTGGTGCTCCATGCCTTCACTCTAACTTCCTGAGGTCTGTGGGGACAGATGGGAAGTGACAGCTAAAACACAAAGGGTAAGAAAGTGTCCTTCAGCCACAGGACTCATGCTGATCTTGAGAGTGGTGATGTAACTGCTTGGGCAGTGGATGCTTGTTGATACTGGAGGAAAACTTGGTCCTGCTCCAGAAAAGGACAGGTTTTCTAGCAGAGAACGGCAGGATCAGGACCATTAGAGCCAGCGGAGGTGGAAAACCATACTTTAGCAGTTAATGGTCACATCTCTACCCAAAAAAGTTTAATCTGTTATTCTGAGTAGTTCTCAGTCTAACAATTCTGACTCATGTACCCTATGCAAATTTGGCAGCCCTCTTAAGAAAACTCTTTTTCCTTTTCAGTTGTCCATTTCCTTCAGTTTATTGAGGACCCTCTGCACAGTTGAGATGTTACCAAAAAAAAAAAATCTGAAATTATATATAAAACTTCGGAGTCCTCAAAAAAAATCAGGTTATGGAAGATGAGACTTTGGTCTCTGGCCTAAATAAGTCATTCCATGTTGTTGATCATGATGATGAAGAAGATGACTGGGACAAAAACAATTAAGAAATATGATACTTTCTAAAAAAAAAAGAAAGGAAATGTGATACTTTCTCATGTGCATAATTAAATAATGCAAAAAATGAGATTGAACGTAATCTCCCCACCAATACACACAACTCTGCTCTTTAAAAGCAATCACGTTAACTGAAAATTATATTTTGTGTAACCATAAATCCTTCCCCATAATACTCATGAGGGAGCAGCTATAAATCTTTTTTTGAGGTGAAGGAACAGGATCCCACAGAAAGTACACAATTCTCTAAAGTATAGGACCAGAAGAGTTAGGAAAAGACTACAGTTCACATTCTGAGGATCCCTAAATAGAAACTAAGGCCAAAACCAGGTATGTCAGATAGATTATCTTTCACTTATTATTATTTTTTTAAAAGCTAAACAATCAGAAGTCTCATCTCAACTTCTCACTCTATCTACCTTGTGCCCCCTAGAGATAACTATGTAAATATAAAACATCTATTTGAAGTGATGCAGTTGAGCTTTGGTGTTGGAAAAGAGTATTGACTATACCACAGACTGCTAGGAGAATAAACAGATTCACCCTGGAGAGGGTGAAGCCGGGCTGCTCCTTGGAGGCAAAGATTCTGAAACTTCATCTGACATACTTTGGGCATGTTGCAAGGCGGGACCAATCCTTGGAGAGGGATGTCATGCTTGAGAGGATGGAGGGACAGCACAATAGAGGAAGACCCCTAATGAGATGGATTGATTCAGTGACTGGGGTAATGGGGGTAGGTGTGTTGAAGACAAAAATATTGACACAAGATAGAGCAGGATTTAGAGCTGTTCTATACAGGGTTGCTCTGAGTTGCAAGCTACTTGATGGCACATAACAACAACAACATTTATGTAAATGCAAAAAATATGAATATTTATTCTTTTTTTCTCTCCCCCAGAAGGAGAATTGATGTCTTTGAGCTGTAATGCAGGGGAAGAGTATTAAATATGCCATGGACTGCAAGAACAAACAGGTTTGTCCTGGAGAGGGTGAAACCAAGCTGCTCCTTGTAGGCAAGGATTCTGTACCTGCGTCTGACATATTTCAGACATGTTGCAAGGTGAGATTGTTCCTTGGAGAAGGACGTCATGCATGGGAGGGTAGAAGGACAGCACAAAAGAGAAAGACCCTCAATGAGATGAATTGATTCAGTGACTGGAGTAATGGGGGCAGGTGTGTGAGAGACAATAAGGTTGGCTCAGGATAGAGCAAGGGTTAAGGCTGTTGTACATAGGGTTGCTATGAGTTGCATATGACTAAATGGCACATAACAACAACTACAAAGTGTATTTTGAATTAAAGCATTAGTCATTGTAACCATTATGACTCATAAAAACCATGACAATTTCATCTAGACCAAACAAGTTTTCACATCTCTACACCCCTTTGTTCTTGAATCACTAAGATCATGGTGTCTATCATTTAATGGGTTTCAAAAGCCATATTTTTCTGCAAAGTAGTAAATACATAAATACTTTAAACATACCATGTTACTAAAATTTTTATCACTTTTAAAAAACAGTTTCATACTCAAGTAACAAGCTCTACAAGTTTACAACTTGTTAAACCCTAACCCTCCTCCCTACAACATCAAAATTTCCAAATAATAGAGAGACATAGTAACCAATTAGAGAAAAACTATTTCTGCACTGGGAAAAACCATCATTGTAAAGCGAGGTCTCAGAGACCTGAACAATAGAACGATGCCATTTAATGTGAAAATGAGAGCACTAAAGTTCACATTCCATCCATCTCTGAATATAATTTGATCCCAATTGAACCGATTTCATAAAAAAGGGATGTTTTGTCCTTAGTGTCTCAAAACTCACTGCACCGCCAGTGCTAACAATACTGGGCAAAGAGTCTATTGCCACAGAAGGAGTAAATGAGCAGAACTCATGGGTAATTCTATTCTAACACCATATCTTCTCTAAGTCAGAATAGTTGCAAATCAACAAAGAATTATGACAATCTGTTGATGTTTGAAACAGTTACTTTTTAATATTTTAGAATTAGTAAAAATTAAACATCCTGGACCTAAGTGCTTTGAATTTAATATTTCTTACTAGAAATATGACTATCAGCCCACTAATTCCAGGGTAGAGGGGAAAATTTACAAAAATTTAACAAAGTCAGGAATTGCTGAGAACATTTCAAAGTAACTTTACGTTGTAACAGGGCCAAAGATAAACATAAACATTAAGACGTTATCAACACAAAAGTGCTGTTCTAAACATTGTTGTTGTTGTTAGGTGCTACCAAGTTGAGTATGACTCCTAGTGACCCTATGAACAACAAATCTGAATCCCATCCTACCTATGCCATCCTCACTATCTCTGATATACTTGAGCCCATTGCTACAGTCACTGTGTGAATCCACATGTTCTAATTATTAATGGTTGGTTGTATCTGTTTTTCTTCATATTTGAGTGACTTCCCATCTGAGTTATGTTAGGCATAGTTAATGTGAAAAATATTTCTGGCCTGGTGGTAAGGAGTTGCGTTGACAACCTGAAGGTACATAGCTTGAATCCACTAGCTGCTTTATGGAAGAAACTTAGACAATCTCTTCTCAAAGGATCAACTACCTTTGAAAATCCCCTGGAGGGTCAGGTATGGGTCAGTTCTGACTTGACAGTATACAACAACAAGAAAACTTAGAATAAAACTGAATGTTCTAACTGTAAAACTCATTCATGGTATTATGATTATCACAGGAATCCAGAATTAAGGTTGCATAGGCAAGGTCAAGGGGATTGTATACCAACGAAGTTTATCTTTTGCTTTTCAAAGAGAGGAGTGAACTGACAGGAGGGGGGTAAAGAAAAAGTGCAACAATGAATGAATAAAAATCCGAAATCGCTGTAAATGTTCATTAAAATTAATAAAATAAAATAACAAAACAAAAACAAAAAGCTCATGCATGTTCTTTGTTCATGTTATACCAAAATTTTCCAACTAACAATTTTACTTATTATCCTTGTTTTCCCAGTAAGAGCTTTTATGTCCTTTTATTATTTTGTATCACTGAGTCAGAACTGATTCACAGCTAACCCACCACTGGGTTTTCAGAGGCAGTAAATCACACAAAAGGAGATTGCCCATCTTTTCTCCTGTAAGGCAGCAGGAGGTGGATTTGAACCGCCTATCTTTGATATTGATTAGAGCCAACTAGAGCCAAAGAGGAGGAAATGGAAGATTTCTACCAACTTTTGCAGTCAGAAATCGATCAAACATGCAATCAAGTTGCATTGATAATAATGGGTGACTGGAATAAAAAGTTAGGAACAGAGAATGGACTCGGTGACAGAAATGAGGCTGGAGATAGAATGATAGAGTTCTGCACAGTCAATGATTTATTCATTGCAAATACTTTTATAAGAAACACAATGACTTGTTTCTCCATACTCTCTGTGATTATATTTACGAGCTAGCGACTACCTTCACAGAGTTCTATGATAGCTGTTATTGTGTGGAGAAAGATCGGCAGACTGGAAAAGTGCTCAAGGTGAACATGTGGTGTATGCTGCTATGTGAAGCAGTAGCTGCTGTCATGGCCAAGGGATTTGATATCCTGGGAATAAAACCTGTCAAAAGAATGTGATCCTTCTTAGGTTTGAACACTATGTGTTTTTACCAAAGTGGCCATTAGCACTGTTTGCCTTTTTACAATCTTGTGGATACAAAACAAGCAAAGAAAATTTGTTAACTACCAAAAAAAAAAAAAAAAAGGAAAAGAAACACAAACACAGGGTATGCACATGGATTTCACTTGATGGTATGCATAGTAATCAAATCGATTACAGTTGTGGAAAGAATCGCTGGAGAAGCTCAATATCAGCTGTGAAAACCAGGCCAGGTTCTGATTGTGGGACAGACCACCAACCACTCATATGCAAGTTCAAGCTGAAGTTAAAGAAAATTAAATCAAATCCATGGGAACAAATATGTAACTTTAAGTCAATCCCACTTGAATTTCAAAACCATCTCAGGAGCAGGTTTGAAGTCTTGAGCATCAATGAGCGTAGACCAAATGAGCTGTGGGAGGATATGAACTATATATCCTCCGGGAAAAATGGAAAAGATCATTACAAAGGCTGAAGATGAAGAAAGACCAAGATGGATGTCATATAACATTCTGAATATTGAATTAAAGCACTGAGAAGCCAAAGCTAAAGGAAGAGATCAAGAAATTAAAGAGCTGAACAGAAAATTTCAAAGGGTAGCTCAGGATGACAAAGCAAGATACTATAATGAAATGTGCAAAGAGCTGGAGTCAGAAAATCAAAAGGGCCAAATTCGATCAGCATTTCTTAAGCTGAAGGAGTTGAAAAACAAATTCAAGACATGAGTGGCAATACTTAAGGATGCTTCTGAGTGTTAAATGTTCCAAGAAGCATCAAAAGAAGATGGAAGTAGTACACTGAGTCACTGTACCAGAAGGAATTGGCTGACACAGAAGAATTTCATGAAATAATGTACAAGCAAGAGCCTGTGGTGATGGAGGAAGTTCAAGTTGTCCTGAAAGAATTGGCAAAAAACAAAACTCCAAGAGTTGATGGAATACCAATTGACATATTTCAACAGACAGATGCTGCCCTGGATGTGCTAAGTTGTGCCAAAAAATCTGGAGGATTTCCAGCCAACTGACTGGAAGAGATAAAATATTCATTCCCATTCCAAAGAAAGGTCACCCAACAGAGTGCAGAAATTATTGAACAATATCATTAATATCACATGCCAGCAAGAATCTGCTGAAAATTATCCAATAACAACTGGAACAACACATCAACAGAGAACTGCCAGATGTGCAGACTGAATCTAGAAGAGGCACTAGGGATATTATAACTAATGTTAGATGGATCTTGGCAGAAAGCAGAGAGTACCAGAGGAATGTCTATCTGTGCTTCATTGACTATGCAAAGGTTTTTGACTGTGTGTATCACAACAAACAGTGGGTGACTTTGAGAAGAATGGGAATCCCAGACCATTGATTTTGCTTATGTGAAACCTATACTTGGATCAAGAGGTAGTCATCAGAACAGAGCAAGGAGACACTGCATGGTTCAAAATTGGGAAGAGGGTACACCACGGATGCATTCCATTTCCATACCTTTTCAATCTTTATGCAGAACAGATCATCTGGGATGCTGGGCTGTACGAGGAGGAAGGTGGCATTAGGATTGGAGGAAGATTCATCAACAACATGTTTTATGCACATGACACAACCTTGCTTGCTGAAACTGAGGAGGACCTGAAGTGCTTGCTGCAGAAGGTCAAGGACTGCAGTCTTCAATATGGATTGAAACTCAACATCAAGAAAACAAAGATTCTCACCACTGGGTGAACTGGCAGCATCAGTATGGATGGTGAAGAGATTGAGATAGTTAACAGTTTTATTTTGCTTGGCTCCACCATCAACACTCTTGGTACCAGCAGCCAGGAAATCAAAAGGTAAATTGCATTGGGAAAGTCAGCTGTGAGGGACCTCTCAAAAGTACTGAAGAGCAACGTCAGGCTGGCGACTAAGGTGCACCTGATCTGGACTATAGTCTTCACAATTGCATGCTACACATTGGAGAGCTGGACAGTGTCTAGCGATGATAGAAAGAGAATTGTTGCCTTCGAGCTGTTGTGCTGGAGACAAGTGTTGACTATACCATGGACTGCTAGGAGAACAAACAGGTTTGTCCTGGAGATGGTGAAGCCGGGCTGCTCCTTGGAATCAAGGATTCTGAAGCTCCGTCTGACATATTTTGGGCATGTTGCAAGGAAGGTCCGGTCCTTGGAGAGGGACATCATGTTTGGGATGGCACAGGAGAGGAATAACCTCAATGAGATGGGTCAATTCAGTGATTGGGCTGGTGGGAGTGAATGTGTCAGTGACAGTGAGGTTGGCACAGGATAGAGCAGGATTTAGGGCTCTTGTACTTAGGGTCATTATGAGTCGCAAATAACTCCACAGCACATAACAACAACAACATCTTTGGTATGTCCTTTTTTGGTTTTTAAAAATTTTTATTTTATACGGTTTATTTACAAAGTTAGTATACATTGTTTTCCACACTGGATCTTTCCTATTTCCTTCACCACCAGCCCGTCCACCCATCAAATTGTGCAATCCTATGATTAAACATCTCCACCCCCACCCATCCTCACTGCTCTGTTCCCACCCTTTGACCCTTGGATCCTCATATATGTTCTACAAGAATGGTCTTATACAGTATTTGTCCTAATGAGACTGAGTTAGTTCACTTAGCATAATACTCTCCAGGCCTTCCCATGTTAGGTAGTAACTTACAAAATTGTTACAAGTCAAAATAGTTAAGAAATATTTCTAAAGATAATCATCTCCAAAGGAAATAACTTCATTATTTTTCCCTTCTTATTCTTCTCTCTGAATAAGAAAAGATGCTAAAAAATGTCAGCACATGATTTGAGGATCTTGCTTTTCCCCAAGTCTGATACCTGTCTTGCTTCAGATCTATGGTACAGTCTTCTAATGACAGAAGAGGGGGACATTAAAGAAAAACTGAAATTACCTGAGATAGTCAGATATTCAGCTGAATACAAAATGTCTGGAACAAAAACAAAGATCAGTACACCCTTCTTTCAGTTATTTGCCAAGTGCTCTAACCGCTGCACTGTGAGAGCTTCTTAGTGCATTCTTCTTATGGAAAGAAAATGGTGGGGAGTTTTGTGGTTTTGGTTTGGGTTTTGGTGTGTTATTTTTAGAATCAAAGATGTTCATATACATATATTTTTCAGTGGTTTTTCCAAAAAGTCATCAAGATTTGTGAAATACCCCTATAACAAATTGTCTACTTCTACACTATATCTGGCCAAAAGGGAAAGTTCCATTTATGTCCATGGAGATTGTTTTGTTTTCTTTTTAACCCCATACCACAGAACTGTTGTTATTGTTGATGTTGTTGATTGCCGTCAAGTCGAACATGACTCATAGTGACCCTATGAACAGAAGAACCAAAGCCTTTCTATAACTATCATTTCTCAAAGTTCATAAAGTTTACAGAGGCATGTTGTTTAGGAAGTGGATACCACTCCTGCTTCCAAATCTGTCTTAAACTGGGAGCTCCTCCAAACACTGTCCATCATGGGTAACCATTATACAATTTGAAACCCCAGTGATACAAGGTTCAGCATCACAGCAACCCCAGGTTGCCTCAGTACAACATATTGAGAGAAGAGAAAGTGCTGTACCATTTAGAAGAATGTAACAACCAATAGGGGTTTTTTTAAATGCACTTTCTTCTCAAGTACACATGTACATCCTATAAAACTGATCATATATTAGAATGCAAAGCAAATCTCAACAAATTAAAACATATAGAAATAATATAAAGTATCCTCTTAGACCACAATGCCAGAAAACCAGAGGTCAATGACTTTTAAATACGAAGGTCCTCTCCGAGGTCTTATTGACTCTAAACAAGAAGCTTAAATAAAAAACAACCAATCTAGTATGTTGATCTTATTGTTACATGCCGTTGTTGTTATGTGCCTGTGACGTACGGCAACCCTATATACAGCACCTCTGAATCCTTTCCTGTCTTGAGCCAGTGTCATTCATTCCAATACACCAACCCCCATTGCCTTAGTTACTATATCAATCCATTTCATCCAGGGTCTTCCTCTCCTGCACTGTCCCTCCACCCTTCCGAGTATTATGTCCTTCTCCAAGGACCAGTCTCTCCTGGCCACATGCCAAAAGTATGTGAAATGGAGCTTCAAAATCTTCACCTCCAAGGAGAAACTTGGTTTCACCCTCTCTAAGACAGACCTATTTGTTTTCTTGGCGGTCCATGGGATGTTCAAGAGTCTTCTCTAGCACCACAACAAAAATATTTGCTACCATTTATTTAAACCCTACTAGTGATTTGAACACAGAATGTGAAAAGCATGAATGTAGAAAAATTTGACACTGTTAAGAAAGAAATGGAACACAAAAATATTGGCATACTAAGTATTGGCAAAATGTGATGGACTGACATGGAACATTTTGAATCAGATTATCATATGATCTATTATGCTAGAGATAAAAAGGTAAGGAAAAAGTGGGGTTGTTTTCATAATTTAAAAAAGTCATTTGTAGATGCAGCTTGAAAAACAATGTTGTGAGTGACAGGAAAAATATCCATATACATACAAGGAAGTCTAGTGAATAACACTAACATTCAAATGTATGCACTGACAAGTAGAGCCAATAAGGAGGAAATAAAAAATTTCTACCAAGTTATGCAGTAAGAAATCGATTAAGCATGTAATCAAGATGCATTAATAATAATGGGTGACTGAAACGCAAAAGTGGGGAACAGGAAAGAAGGATCAGCAGTTGGAAAACATAGACTTGATGACAGAAATGAAGATATGATAGAATTCTGTAAATTAAATTCTTTATTCATTGCAATACCTTTTATAAGAAACACAAATGCAGGCTATACATATAGATTTCATCTGAGGTTATGCATAGGAATCAAATTGATTATATCTGTGGAAAGAATCACTGGAGAATCTCAATATCAGCTGTGAAAACTAGGTGAGGTGTTGATTGTGAAACAGACAACTAACTACTCATGCAAGTTCAAGTTGAAGTTGAAGAAAATTAAATCTACAGGAAACAAAATTTTACCTTAACTCTATCCCATTCTAACTTTAAAACCATCTCCAGAACAAGTTTGAAGCCTTGAACACCAATGAGCAAAGACCAGATGAGCTACAGGAGGATATCAAGAATATCATCCATGAAGAACCCAAAAGGTCATTACAAAGACAGAGGAGGAAGAAAAGGCCAAGATGGATGTCAGCTGAGACTCTGAATATTGCACTGGAGTACAAAGAGACCAAAGTAAGTAGAAAAAAAAATATTAAGGAGCTGAACAGATTTCAAAGGGCAGCTCAGGAAGACAAAGTAATGTATAATAATGAAATGTGCAAAGAGCTGGCATCAGAAAATCTAACAGGCCAAGCTCACTCAGCATTTCTTAAGCTGAAGGAATTGAAGAACAAATTCAAGCCTTGAATTACAATACTTAAGGATGCTTTGGGCAGAAGAGTAGATGATCCAGGAAGCATTTTTAAAAATGGATGGAATATATACAAAGTCACTGTACAAAAAGGAATTGGCTGGCACAGAAGAATTTCATGAAACAAGGTATGAGGAAAAGCCTATGGTAATGAAGTAATAAATTCAAAGTGCTCTGAAAGAATTGGCTAAAAACAAGTCCCCAGGAATTGATGGCTTAACAATTGACATATTTCAACAAACAGACTCTGCCCTGAATGCTCTAAGTTGTGCCAAGAAATCTGGAGGACATCTACCTGGCCGACTGACCGGAAGAGATATATATTTGTTCCCATTACAAAGAAAGGTAACCCAACAGAGTGCAGAAATTGTCAAACAATATAATTAATATCACATTCAAGCAAGAATCTGCTGAAAATTATCCAAAAACAACTGGAACAGCATATTAACAGAGAACTGCTAGATGTGCGGGTTGGTTTTAGAAGAGGCCCTGGTACTAGGGATATTGTAGCAAATGTTAGATGGATTTTAGCTGAAAGCAGAGAATACCAGAGGAATGTCTGAGTGTTTCATTGACTATGCAAAGGCATTCGACTGTGTGGATCACAACAAACAGTGGCTGACTCTGAGAAGAATGGGAATCCCAGAACACTTGATTGTGCTT
>NW_006400084.1:782851-797689 GCF_000299155.1 Elephantulus edwardii
ATTGAGCCTCAATCCATATTGTAGGCTGCAGTCCTTGACACTCTGCAGCAGGCGCTTCAGGTCCTCTTCAGTTTCAGCAAGCAGGGTTGTGTCATCCACATAACGCAGATTGTTGATAAATCATCCACCAAAGTGTATGATTGAAAATCAGAAAGGATGTACACCAGGGATGTATTCTATCTCCATACCTTTTCAATCTATATGCTGAACAGATTATCCAGAAGGTTGGGCTGTAAGTTTGAAGAAGAATGTGGCATCAAGATTGGAGGAAGACCATTCAACAACCTGCATTATGCACATGACACAATCCTGCTTGCTGAAACTGAGGAGGACCTGAAATACTTACTGCAGAAGGTCAAGGACTGTAGCCTTCCATATGGATTAAAGCCAACATCAAGAAAACAAAGATTCTCACCAGTGGGCCGTTTGGCAGCATCATGATAGATGTTGAAGAGACTGAGGTTGTTGTTCACAGCTTTAGTTTGCTTGGCTCCACAATCAACACTCTTGGTACCAGCAGTCAGGAAATCAAGAGGCACTTTGCATTGAGAAAGTCTGCTGTCAGGGAACTCTCCAGAGAACTGAAGAGCAATTACATCAGTCTGAAGACTAATGTGTGCCTGATCCAGGCCATAGTCTTTTCAATTGCTTGCCATCATCAGAGAGCTGAGCAATGACTAAGAATGATACAAAGAGGATTGATGCTTTTGAGCTGTGATGCTGGAGAAGAGTGTTGAATATAGAATGGACTGCCAGGTCTATCCTAGAGAGGGTGAAACCAAGCTGCTCCTTTGAGGCAAGGATTCTGAGGTTTCATCTGATATACTCTGGACATGTTGCAAGGATGGAGCAGTCCTTTGTGAGGGACAACATGCTTGGAAGGGTCGAAGGACAGAGAAAGAGAGGAAGACCATCGATAATATGGATTGATTCAGTGACTGGGGAAATAAGAGTAGGTGTCTCAGAGACAGTAAAGTTGGCACAGGATAGAGCAGATTTCAAGGCTATTGTACATAGGGTTGCGATGAGTCACAAGTGACTTGATGGCACATAACAACAAGAAAGTCACCATTCTTTAGGGAGCTCTGGTGACCTAGTGACAAGAAGCTGTATCGCAATCCATACAATTCATAAAGTAGCAGAAATGGAATTTAAATGCTATTTAAATCTAAGCCTTTCCTCACTATATTGTCACTAAATGGTCTTGTAGAGACATGTTGTTGTTGTTGTTATGTGCCGTCCAGTCGTTTCTGACTCATAGCGACCCTATGCACAACAGCCCTAAACCCTGCTCTATCCTAGTCCATAGAATTTTTAGTAGAATATTTTTATTCGTCCACTCAGAGGGCCTACCAAGGTTTACAATCCTACACTAAAAGAGTTGGGCATTTCCCCCTCGCCCCATATGATGCAGATGGAAGCAGTCTGCCAAATGTTGGAAAGCAAACTCCCAGGGAAACACTTCAGGTGTAGTAGATTAGAAAACAAGAAACCTTGAACAGAGTTTTCAGTAAACAGACAGTCGCTATGGTGACTGTGCCTGAGTAAGAACAACAAATAGTTTTACTAAATACTGTTCTAGAAGGCTGTAGAAATACCAGGTCCATTACGAAGAGAGGCTTTTAAGCCTCAGGTTTGAGATACACAATGTAGCTGTGTCTCAGAAACAGTGAAAGCCCCATTTGTGAACTTGGAGAGTAAGTTCAAGGGCATCCTTTGGATCATTCATTCCAAAACATCAGCATTAGAGTCACACGTTCTTCCTATTTTAAGACCAAACTTCATCCTAGAGACGACCTATACATATACCAAACCATGCCCAATATTTTCAGAGTTCCACAAAAAATACAAGTAAGCATTTTAAATCGTTTTAAGTTTTATTGGATAAAACTATGTGTAATACCTGAGTACTGAGGAAACATCAATAATGTATCAAGGTTAATTTTGGTAGATGTGGCAGGAAAGATGAATCTAACCTGGACAAAGATCTTTACTCCGGATGCATAAAATAGCAACTTGATTATGTTAGTCAGTGCTATGTTGAGCATCACTGTAGAATATGGTCATGTGATTACGTACCTCCATCTAATTCACACTTACCACTACTACAAATGTAATTCTTTATTGAACAAATTTAAGAAGTTCAACTTTTGTTTAACACCATCACTTCTCTTCTCGGGTGGAGGGGAAAGCATTGCTGTATTTTAAATAATCTTAGAGTGTGTTCAAAAGGTAAAATTCCCACCTCAATTAACACTTATTGCTTTGGCATGGCTGATAGATTTGAAAGTCTTTTCATGGTAGTGTTTTTCTACTATTTCCTACCTCTTCCTTTCAAACCAGCTTCTTCTTTACTGCCTCATAGGAAAGAAGTGGCAGGGGAGAAAGCGTGAATAACCAGAAAAGCTCTGTAGTCTGTGTTCCCAGAGCTCAATTTCTTAAGGAAATTTAAAGGTGCATCTCAAAGACAAAGGAAGCTCTGGTGCCCTAGTCCATAGGGGATTGTGCTGCTAACCCAAAAGCCAGGCCTCTCTGGCAGTTCAAATCCACCAACTCCTCAGAAGAAACATAGAGAATCTCCTCAGAAATCCAGTGGACGGTCAGCTATGAGCTGGTTCCAACTTGATGGTGATGAGTTGAGCTCACAGATCAAATCCACCAAGTATCCATGGAGGAATGTGAGCAGTGTCCTCCCAAATATTTACAAGCTTGGAAGCCTGAAAAGGGGTCATTATGAATCAGAATTGATGTTATTGCCATGGATTTTTGCTCATAGGCAAAGCATCGGTAACTAGTCCCGCTCCAAGTACAAAAACCAATTTTTCCAAAGCAGAGAGAGTTAAATGGGACAACGAGGAGGATTGAGAGAGGAATAAAGAAGTTAGTATGTTCTGGAGTTTTTATGTGCCATCAAGTCAACTGCAACTCATTGTGACCCTATGAACAATAGCTCTGAACCTTGTCCGTTCCTGAGCCAATCTCACTGTCTCTGACACACCTACCCCATTACCCCAGTCACTGAGTCAATCCATCTCATCCAGAGTCTTCTTCTCTTGCACTGTCCTTCATCCTTCCAAACATGATGTCCTTCTCCAGGGACAGGTTCTTCCTAGTAACATACCCAAAGTACGCGAGATGAAGCTCCAAAATCTTTGCCTCTAAGGAACATCCTGATTTCATCCTCTCCAGGCTGAACCTGTTGGGTTTTTTTTTCCCCCCTAGCAGTTTATGGTATATTTAACACTCATCTCCAGCACCACAGCTCAAAGGCATCAATTCTTCTTCTGTTATCCTTAGTCACTGCCCAGCTCTCTGATGTATAGCAAATAGCTGTGCAGACCATGACCTGGATCAGGAACACCTTAGTCTCCAAACTGACATTGTTGCTCTTTAGCATTCTGGAGGGGTCCCTGATGACCATATAGAATACACCACAAAATATGTGGGAAATAAGCAAATCAGGAAAAGAGATAGAATGTCTGTAGAGTTCTGGTCTAAGGCAGAAAGTAATTAACGATAGAATCACAAAGACTCCTGGATTCTATAATAGCCCAGAAGCAACAACCAGGGCTGCTTGTGAAGATAAGGGATGTCTCAGCAACCACTTGCATTTTTAGTGGTTGAAGAACAGCTGTACCTCTGTCTGCCCCATGCCATGGAAGTGCATAAGGTACTCAACACTTTATAAAACCCGACAACCAGACTTCTAAAACATACGGATGAATTAGAGGTACCATTGCTCCCACAAGACTGAGAGAATTGTCTTTTCCCATCAGTCAAATTGGAAAATTCTAAGTCAACTTAGAATATTCAGAACGTATTTTTTTTTCTGTAGTACAAAATCATGAAACCCAAAGTAAATACCTGGTCCCACTTGAAAAAAAAAAATTAAAAACAAGTACTGAAAGGATTTAATTGTTCTCAGAAGAAAGCTCAAGGCTATCTATGTTATTGTTGTTGTTATGTGCTGTCCGGTCATAGGTGACTCATAGCAACCCTATGAACGAAAGACCTGAACACTTGCATAACTTTCATTCTTTCTCCAGGTTCATAGGGTTTCCAGAGCCAATCTATTACAGAAGTGGATGCCACTCCTGCTTCCAAGCTTGTTTTAATCAGGGAGCTCCACCAACTACTGCCTACCACGGGTAACCATTATCACATTTGACACATCAGTGTCACAGTGTTCAGCTTCACTGTAACTGTGAGTTACCTCTGAACAGCAAGTGGAGATACCAGGCTATATGACCTAAAAGAATGGTTGACTGAAAATAATTAAAAACAGGCCTGAGGGCCAAAAGATTAAAGTCACCCACCTTTGGTTTGGTAGCATCACTTTCTGTCCACTAGGCCAACTGAGCACTCTCTATGTTGTTTTTCTATTCCATATTTTCTTTCTGCAATTTTTATTATAAGCCCTTTGATGTCCCTGAGTTCTTGGATGTTCTATTTGCTATAATTCTTTTTGCATCTCTGTTTATATTTCAGCTTGACCTATCTTCAAACTCACTGATTCTTTCCTCAACTGTATTGAATCTATTGGTCAGACTATCAAAGAGTTCTTAGTGTATCATTGAAATGTTTTTAGTTCTATCATTCCATTCTCTTTTTCTATGTCCCTGCTTTATATTACACATGTATCCTTATAAGTTGTCTACTTTTTCACTAGACCTTTTAACATTAAAGTTTTTTGTTGTAATGTTGAAAATTCCTAGCTCTAAGAGAAATGCAAATCAAAACAACTATGAAGTATCATCTCACCCCAGTAAGAATAGCAAAATTTAAGAGAACAGCAAACAACAAATGCTGACAAGATTGTGGAGAGACTGGAACCCTTATTCACTGTTGGTGGGAGTGTAAAATGGTGCAACCACTATGGAATGAAGTATGGTACTTTCTCAAAAACTTGGAAATAGAATTACTATTTGACCCAGCAATTCCACTGCTGGAAATATACCCTAAAGAAACCATAACTGCCACCAGGCAGATATATGCACACCCATGTTTGTCACGGCTTTGTTCACAATAGCAAAGAGTTAATAAGTAAAAACTCAGGTAAATAGGCCTTAGGTGAAAATCTATATATTAATGTGGATAAGAAGTTGCATTGCATTTAGTATTTGCAAACAAGATGGTTTCCAAGGGCTTCAAATTTCTCTTGTGTTCCTATTTTAGTCACCTCTTGATTTTTAAACTTCCCTTAAGACTTCTTCTTAAAGAATATTTTGCAACTCTTCCAGCTATTATATACTGTTATGGTACAAGATTTATAACAATATGGT
This sequence comes from Elephantulus edwardii, assembly GCF_000299155.1. NCBI lineage: Eukaryota > Metazoa > Chordata > Mammalia > Macroscelidea > Macroscelididae > Elephantulus > Elephantulus edwardii. The sequence continues at coordinate 788,134 of NW_006400084.1, forward strand.
GGTAAGGTGTGAGGAAAGAAAAGCATTATGAACTTCCAGTTAAAAAGCATTCTTTTAGTGGGTGTATGTTTCATGGCTGTGATCCTCACAAGCATTTCTCCAGTGCTAGAACATTTACCACCTTCTTCTGGCCCTCAGTTCCCTTTCTGAGTTATACTATTCTCAATCTATTTCCTTGAAGTTTGATACTTAGTATATTTTTCCTTCTTATGAGAGACAAGAAAACTGGAGAAGACTGAGTAGTTTCCTTACTTCAACTGGCATATAGGTCTTTTCCTTGTATTGGAACTTTCATTATGAAGAAGACTCTGTATATGTTTCTTAATAAATACTCTTCTCTATCCAGCAAAATCAGTAAGGAGATCTCTTGGATCTTCTCTGTGAGACCCTGATAGTGGAATTCTTGGAGTCAAAGTTTCAGACCCTCCTAAAATTGTGGTCCCAAATGTGGTCCCCTTGAGCAACTCCTCAAAATTACCATGAAACAGCTCCCCCCGGTTTATGGTTTCAGCAGCAACAACTACAAGGCTCCTCTAACTCCCAACTTCAATGAGCATCTTAACTCTAGTTTCACCTAGATACTAGAGATTAAGAAACTGGGAGGGCATTAGCAGTGGCAAAGTTTAGCAGGGAAGCAAGTGTTAAATGTTGGAGAGAATGTGGTGAGATAGAAACTCTTATACATTGGTGGTGGTGGTGTAGCTGAACATAATTCCATATGACCCAGTTATTCCACTGCTTGGACTAAACCCTGAGAAAATGAGAATTTAGGCAGAGACTTGTACAACAATGTTCACAGCAGCATTATTCACCATCGCAAGAACATGGAAACAGCTGAAATGTCCAACCACAATGCAATAGACTGAGAAATTATGTGACATTCACAAAATGGAATACTATGCAGCATACAGGAGCAGTAATTTTACTCCCTAGTTTAGGAGGGACTGGAGAGCATTATTCTGAGTGAACTAATACAGTCTCATAAAGACAAACACTGTATAAAACCATTATTGTTGAACGAGTACCAAAATCCAAGGTATGGGGAGCAGAGGAGTGAGGATGAGGGGGCCTCAATCATAGGGTTGCACAATTTGATGGGTGGAGGGAGGGGTGGGGAAAGGAAAGAGGTAAGATCTGGTGTGGAAAACAATGTATATGAACTTTGTAAACCAGTATAAAAGAAAACAAAAAATAAAGAAATTGGGTGTGGAAAGAATATGAGGAATTCACATGAGAACTTTCCTATGAAAGAAAACTTGATCTGAAAGTTAAGAAAACTGTGGACCAAATTTTTCTCTTATTACTGAGAATCCCAAAGACAGTAAGACTTCTGGATCCTCATCTGTGAAGTGAACCGTTGGTGAATCCTTGGGCCCTTGTCCTTTCTAACATTTCAATTTATGATTCCAAATCTTGCCCCTAGTTGTTCTTCTGCCCTTACAAAATATCCAGTAGAAATAAATTATGTCTCATGTACTCTGATCACAGTTCTGAAATTATATTATCCTTTAGGCAAATGTGGAAAACAAAATGTAGCCAAGACCTTGTTACAAATGAAGCCAAACAGCTACTTGGCAGGAGAAAACTGAAGTGTATGGGTAGCCAAGGCAATGTTTCCTTCATTCTGTCACCATAGTTACTCACAAACAAGTCTGACTGTTGAGGGAAATTTTGTAACCCAATTCTCCTTCTTAATTACTAGTCCCAACTATGAATATGATGCAAAGTTTATCACAAATACCTTCTGTCTAGATAAATTAAAAATATGAAAGGATGGTAGGAGTTTAATCCAAAAGACACAGTTCTGTGGCCACTTGATTTACTTTTATGTGGACTTTGTGCTTTAGACTTAATTTGTGTTCTATCTGTGAAAAATAGACAAAAAGAATTCAATTGAGTTATTCCCCAAAGCAGTCCTTTTATGCTTCTGCATATGAAAGAAATCACAAATTTCAGCAGCATTAAATGCCCATAGCGGACTGGTCATATCACCAATAATAAAAGGCTTCTTCTCCTTTTTTACCAGAAGTATTTTGGTAGCAGAAGACACAGGATAAAATCTAAACAAACAACATCATAAACTGAAACTATAAACAAGAAGCAATAAAACATCAGTGATAAATACGAAAATTTAAGGATTTTTTAATTGGCTTTTGTACAATCATTTATATACAATATGTTTTATGCAATCTTTCATACACATTGTTTTATGTAATTAATTACTAGTAATCGATTTCTTTTATCATCTATCTCATAAAATCCCCATTGTCCTTTGCATATTCCTTCACCATTCCCCCACTATCCATCCACTAAGGAGAGAGACCCAGGGAGAGAGAAAAGCAGCTCAACATCTAATGTTTGGGGAAAATATTTGTTTCATTTCTTCTAAGTCAGTGCCACACTGCACTTACTTTTCCACAAAACCTCAATTCCTCATGGGTTTCCATGAGTGAATGATCATTTAGCTCTAATAATGATCAGTCCCTGGTCTTAGACTTGAACTATTTAGTCCTTCTGACGAGGTGATTGAGCCAGCATTGAATGTGACCATTCTGCACTTTTTCCTTAATGGGCTCCTCTTTGAACTCTCTAATAGTTCAGTTGGGATTTTATGAAGTAGAATGTAGCTATAAAGAATTATCCTTTTTTTTCCCTACACGCTCTTAAGTATTTTGATGTTTTCAAATTTTGATTGATTTCCATTCTAAAAGTTGTGGGAAGTCCTGTTTGTTGTTAGAGAACTAGTGAAAGGTTAGAGAGAACTTGTAACACAACCAAGTAGTCTCACAAATGACAGAAATGAAAAAGTGTGTCCCTCTGGTGTCCATCAGTCTATAATATAGATGAGCTTCCACCTCAGAAAGCAAAGGGCTATGGGATGGAGCAACAGGCCACATGATTCCTATACCTTCCCTAAGAGTAGTCTCCTCCTGCACTACGATCTTCTGGATCAGTTCCCAGCTTGTGAGGAGGTAGTGCCCCTAACAGATACATGTGTTTTCTATGCCAAGTTGAATTTGTAACATTTTCTCCAGTATAACAAAGACCACCAGAACTAAGGAAGTTCTTAATAGTATAGAAAGTTCCTCTTCCGCCTTTGTTAGCTCCTTCACAATCAAAATATCTGTTCCTCAGATTAGAGTTCACTTGGTCCAATTTCTAGGAAAAGTCCTATTCCCAGAGCCACATAGCTACATCTTTCCCACTTCTTTTGAGTGGTTTCTTTACTGACCTTAACCCTGCCTCTAACTTTACAGCCATTAGGTTGTGTCACCATGGTTGCAGCATTCTGAAGAGTCTGCTGAGCTCTCCGCCCTCACCCCTCACCCCCCTCACCAGTTAAGGGAGCTCTGGTTGCATAACAGCAACTCAAACAGCTGACTCAAAAGCACACAGTGGAATCTCCCAGATTTATGGGAGAAAGATGGGCAAGCTCCTCCTGTGAGATTTCCTGCCTCGGAAAACTCACTGGGAGGTCAACTATGAGTTGGTTCTGACTCGAGGCCACATATCTTCAATTCCCGAATTATGATGCCCAGAGCTAATAACAATATTGAAATTGTAGCTTAGATTCTGCTTCACACAGGATGAAATGGTACAATCTCTTCTGACGTTTTTTGCTCTGTCCTTTATTTCTCTTAGTGGAAACACAAAACACCTAATTTTGTTTGTGGCACCAGTAGCCAAGAAATTAAAAGACATATTACGATGGGAAAGTCTGCTGTTAGGGACCCCTCCAAAGTACTGAAGAGCAATGGTGTCTCTCTGGATACTAAGGTGCATCTGATACAGGCCTTGGTCCTTGCAATCAATTGTTAATACATGAGAGAGTTAGACAATGCCTAAGAAGGATATCCCTAGCCCTAGCCCTAGCGCTAGCCCTAAACCTAGCCCTAGCTTTAACCCTAACGCTAACCTTATCCCCAACCCTAACATGGATGTAGCTCTAGCCCTAGCCCTAACCCTAGCCCTAACCCTAACCCTAACCCTAATCCTAACGTTAACCCTAGTGAAAGCCCTAGACCTAGACCTAGCCCTAGCCATAGGCCTAACCTTAGACATAGCCCTAACCCTAACCCTAATCCTAACCCTAGCCCTAGCCATAACCCTAACCCTAACAATAATCCTAAACTTAACCCTAACCCAAGCCATAAACATAATCCTCTAACCATAACCATAACCCTCTAATCCTAACCCTAACCCTAAAAATGATCCTAACCCTACCCTAACCCTAGCCCTAGCCAGGTCTAGCCCTAGACCGAAACCTAGATTTAGCCGTAGCGCTAACACTAGCCTTAATCCTAACACTAACCCTAAGAGTAACACTAACCCTCTAAACCTAACCTAATCCTAACCATAACCATAATATTAACCATGGCCCTAGCACTATCACTAGGCCTACCTCTAGCCCTAGCCCTAGCCCTAGCCCTAGCCCCAACCCTAACCCTAACCCTAACCCTAACCCTAACCCTAGCCCTAGCCCTAACCCTAACCCTAACCCTAACCCTCTAACCCTCTAAGCCTCTAACCCTCACCCTCTAACCCTAACCCTCTAACACTAACACTAACACTAACACTAACAATTGATGCCATTGAGCTGTGGAGCTGAAGAAGAGTGTTGAGGGTACCATGGACTACTAGGAAAACAAACAGATTCATCCTGGTTATACCAGGAGGCTCCTTGGAGGCAAGGATTCTGAGGCTCCGTCTAACATACTCTGGACATGTTGTAAGGAGGGACAGGTCCTTGGAGAGGGACAACATGTTTGGGAGGGTGGAAGGACGGTGCAGGAGGGGAAGGCCCTCTGTGAGGTGGATTGATTGTGACTGGGGTAATCGGGATGGGAGTGTCAGAGACAGTACGATTGGCACAGGACAGAGCAGAGTTTAGGGCTGTTGTACATAGGGTCGCTATGAGTCACAAGCGACTCGGTGGCACATAACGACAATAACAACAACATCACTATAAACATTTTACTTCTCACAACTCTTGAGCCCCAAGCTCTTTACATTCTGCAGCATCCCCTCCCTCTGGTAGTTTTTGTTTTGTTTTGTTTTGTTTTGGTTTTTGGTTTTTTGAGGTTTTTCTTGCTTTTGGATAAGTGACATGTGGAAAGCCAGGAGGTGGGAAAGTCAGGACACACAGCCATGCACTGACCTCCAGGCATCCTTTCTTGTTTCTTTTGACTCTGCCTACTTCATCTTGGAAATTTGATTAACAGCTTCCCAATCTGCAAAGCTTTAAAATGCTGAGTCATCATCTGACTATTTTTTTTGCCCTCTAACATTTAAACAAAAATCAATTGATGGCAGCTCATGTTTCTGTCCTCTGCTTCCCTTGCCAGAGGTGAATCCCACTGTTTCTGAGTGAGAACAGGCTGTGTGCCTGCCCTGCATGCAGCCTTTCCAGCTGAAGGTGGAATCAAACAACAGATTCATTTTTTTCTTACTGTCCTACTCCCCACTGTGAAAACCACACTATACAAGATGGTAGTGACACTTCTCTTGCATTCAATATGAAGGCTGATTTTTTATTGTTGTTTCTACAACCCAGGAGAACAAATTTTCAGAAGAAGCACTGAGAAATAGTAAGCTATGGATGCCCTGAGGGGTTTACACCAACCACATGCACTTCCACTTAGTTGGTTCTGAGTCAAGGTGACCTTCCATTGAGTTTTCAAGCCTGCAAATTCTTTATGGGGAGATTGCCCGTCTTTTTCCCATGGAGCCTCTGGTAAATTCAAACCTTTGAATATGTTATACCCAGCAGGTAACGTACTATACTATCAAGATTCCTTGTGGTATATTGTTGTTGTGTGTCATTGAGTTGGAAAGACCTCACAGCTGACCCACCAACACGTTTTTGGAGGCAGTAAATCAGACATCAGATGGGAAGTGACTTATTGCTGACCCTCCAGCAGGTTTTCAGAGGCAGTAAATCACACGGAAGGAGACTGCCCATCTTTCTCCCACAGAGCAGCTGGTGGATTCAGACAGTGTGCCTCTGAGTTGTAAGGGCAGCTCTGTACCACTGGGCCACGAGAGTACAGATACTTCTGATGGAAGCTTGACCACTATACTCAACTAATTTGTGATTCGGTTTCCTATTCATAAATGGAGTTAATAACAATAGTTTCTTCCAAGGTACATTGTGAGAATTAAATGACTTTACATCTGTAAAGCACTTGGGAGAGTAACTGGAACCTAGTGAGCACAATTTAAGAACTAGCTTCTAATTCTGGGTTAAAATTGAATACATAAATTAACCGTTCACTTCTAGTTATTGGAGGCAGACTGTCTGGTCTGCAGTTTCCCCAGGAGAAACAGTGTGACAAGGGCTTCTGAAGTCAGACAAACCAGCTTTAGCATTTACACTGTTTGTGTAACCTTGACAGTATTATTTTCTCTAAGTAAACCTCAACTTCTTCATGCAGAAGGGTAGCAATAACATCTCCTTCAGAATGTTGTTGGAGGAGTCTGATGAGTTAAGTATTTCAAAGTGAATCATCAAACACTTACTGAATATGTAGCTTCAGATGACCAAAATGTGTTCACCGTCTGCCCCTGGTTGAAGAAAACTACTCTTTGAAGAAGAAAATGTCATCAGCCTGGAATCTCTAAGAGAAAGACCTTAGCTTCCTGTATTCATTCCCTAGAGGTGCTGTATTAAAGTACCACAAAGAGATTACTTAACAATGACAGAAATGTTTAGTCTTATAGTTCTGAAAGCTAAAAATACAAATTCAGTGTGTCAGCATGTTCTGTTTGAAGACTTTAGGAGGGAGAGCCTTCTTTGCAGTCTCAGACAATCTTGGTAGCCCCAGACACTCCAGTAGTCTCAGACATTCCTTGGCTTGAAGCTGAAGTATAAGCCACAATCTCTGTCTTCATTATCACATGACCATCTTCCTTCTGTGTGTCTATTTCTCTTCTCCTCTTAAAAGGACACCACTCATATTGGATTAGCAAGCACGCCACACCCACATAACCTCATCATATTAACTGTTAATATCTTCAGAGATCCTATTTCAAATAGCGATAGGTTCACAGTTATTATGGGTTAGGATTTCCACATATTTGGGAAGGGGCAACATTCAATCTACAATACTCCATGATTTCCCATGGTCCAAATTTCATTGTAAAGTAGGCAATGTGTCTCATTACTTCACTTTTCTATGCTTCTCCTTCAAGCCTCATGAGTTTTCCAAGGCCTAATACTATCCTAACTCAAGTCAATTCATTTGCCACTTGCCCAATCCCAATTCAGAATCTTTCTCCAACCCTGCAAATCCATGAAATAAATTTTCCCAATTATTGTGGGCTTATGAATTGACCCTTCCTTTTTGTTGTTGTTGCTGTTAAGTTCCATCAAGTCAGAATCAACTTTGAGCTGACCTTCCAGCAGGGTTTCAGAGGCTGTAAATTGCACAGGAGAAGACTGCCCATCTTTATTCTAGAGAAGTATCCGGTGAATTTGAATCATCTGACTTTGCGTTGGCTATCTCACCAACTAGGCCTCCAAAGCTCCCTTTCCTGTTTCTTGGTTGTTATAGTTAAGTGTCATCACGTCAGCTATGACTCATAGTGAATCTGTGGATGATGGATCTAAACCTGCCCTATCCTGTGCCATCTTCATCTTTTCTGACATATTCAAGCCCACCATTAAAGTCATTATGCCATTTCATCTCAGTAAAGGTTTTCTCCTCCTTCACTGACCCTGTACCTTTCCAAACATAATGTCCTTTTCCAAGATTGGCCCATCAATCACATCACACACTTTGGGTGTGTTGTTGTTTGTCAGTAGCAAAGATTTTCTGTAGGCAAGACCTGCTGAAGAGCAGTGTTGAGGCTAGACATATCAGGACTGAGAGCAAGAGTGAAGAATGTGGAATTTCACAGGCAACTCCATAGGTCATCAAAGTAACTTAGAGAGTTATTTGAATGTCTTTCAAAAATACCATTACATATGCACAGCATTGTATTTCTGACTATACTGAATATTATCTGGATGTCTCAGTGATCATAGGCTGCAAATATAGTTGTAATGGTAGAGCTAGAAGGATCTTCAGATTGATTTACTATATACCGTTCCTTTTGCAAGTAAAACAGAAGTGAGCGGATTTCCCTCACTTGTTTATAAAGGTAACACATGGCAGAATCAAGTTTTTAGCCCTGGCCCTAACTTTCGGTTCATTATTCCACAACATACTTCATAGTTCTGTTGAACCTTAGGATTAGATGTCTGCACTGCAATGTCATTCATCAGCGTAGTCAAACTTGTCTCTCATTTCATAATTTCAACTTTTTATGGGATAATTAAAGAATATAATATTCAGAAAATACAGTACAATAATATATAAAATCAAGGACAAACTGCTTCAAATAGCTATTACAGAAATTAATCTAGCCCAAGAAAAGTTTTCACTATACTTCTATCCTTGAATCATCCAAAAGGAATTTCTGCACTTGTTCATTTGATTTTCCAAGTAACTATCCTCATTCACCTTGAGGCAAGTCATTTCCTGCTGATAAACAATCCTTGACAAGGCTATACTCAGCCAGTTGTTACCACCTGGTCATTAATTCCTAGAAATGCCCTACACCCAAAATTTTAATTGCTTAAACAAATGGATTCCATGGGTGATTAAACATCAGAGTGAATCCACAGCACTTGGTAATAGCAAAAGTATCTCTTAGTGATGCTACTTCTGCACTGCTGCCCTCAATCTCAGGAAGTCCTGACTGAGAAGCCAAGGGTGCAAACAGAGAGGGCCTGTGGAGAAGAGGCCTACGGCTGTACTCTCATTCTCGGTCAGATGTCATTCTGAGGGCACATGAAACTACTACAAAGGACAGGCTTGGAAAAGCAAAAAGGTTGACACCGAGAAATTAGGTAAAAGCCAAGCTACAATTAAACAAAGAACTCTGCCAAGAGAGCTTAAAAAGGAGTTCCTGGAGAAAGTCTCATACTGAGCATTTTAGGCCTATCCACTTTCTATGTCAACCACACTGTTAGCCTGCTCAGCTCCCTTAGTTCTTCTAGAGGTTGTTAGTCTGTTCCTTCCCTTACACCCCAACTCTCACACAGTTACAGAGGAGCAACCCTTCTGCGCTATATGACTCTTGCATGTGGTCACAGTAGTCACAGTCTTGGTCCCTAATCTGAGGGGAGCTGATCAGAAGTCCTCTGTGCAACTGAAGCCCCTGCCCAGTCAGCTGAGACTCCTAGTGAGACTGTGCACAGCGTTTTGAAACCCTGGCCCAGTCGCAGGTCATCTCACTGCTGTGCTAGACAGTCCATTGTTAACAGTCTTTGTGTCCGTCCCTGAGAGATTCAAAGTGATTTCCTGGAATACTAAAATGAATTCCTAGAGCTTCGTCTGTCTGTATTTAGGGCATTCTCGGGGAGTAGTCTTTTTGGAGTTGTGCTGCTAATCCAAAGTTGGCACCTCTCTAGTGGTTCCCATACACCTGCCGCTCTCCAAGAAAAAGAGGGGCAGTCTCCTTCCATGGGATTCACTATCTCCCAAACCCATCAGAGGTTCAGCTATGAGTC
>NW_006400084.1:798459-800405 GCF_000299155.1 Elephantulus edwardii
GATTCTGGGGCTTCATCTGACATACTTTGGGCGTGTTGCAAGGGGGGACAGGTCCTTGGAGAGGGACATCATGCTTGGGAGGGTGGAGGGATGGCGCAAGAGGGGAAGACCCTCTATGAGATGGATTGATTCAGTGACTGGGGTGATCGGGATGGATGTGTCAGAGGCAGTGCGATTGGCACAGGATAGAGCAGGGTTTAGGGCTGCTGTACATAGGGTCGCTATGAGTCGCAAACGACTCAACGGCACACAACAACAACAAAACATATTCCTTTTAAACAGTTGTCTCCTTCATCTGTTTCAATGTATTGTACATTATTTATCCCCTCTTTTCTTAGGTTCAACCCAACCCCAATGTCAATCCCATTTTACAACAATAACAGTATGCATATTTGTCCTTTTGTGACTGAGATATTTCACTTAGCATAATATCCTCCAGAGTCACCCATTTTGGATAGTATTTTATGAGTTCTTTGGTTTTCAATGCAGCATAGTATTCCATTGTGTGAATATACCACAGCTTCTCTATCCATTCCATTGTTGATGGGGCACTTGGGTTGTTTACAACTCTTTGCTATTATGAACAAAGCCATGATGAGTGTGCATATATCTGCTTGGGTGGCAGTTCTGGTTTCTTTAGGGTAAATTCCCAGTAGTGGAATTGCTGGGTCAAATGGTATTTCTATTTGCAACTTTTTGAGAAAGCACCATACTGCCTTCTAAAATGGTTGCACCATTATACACTCCCACCAACAGTGAATAAGGGTTCTAGGTTCTCCACAACCTCACCAGAATTTGCTGTTTGCTATTCTGTTGAATTTTGCTATTCTTACTTGGGGTAAGATGATATCTCATAGTTGTTTTGATTTGAATTTCTCTTTGAGCAGGGATTTTGAACACTTCATCATGTGTTTGTTTGCCATCTGAATGTCAACACAATATTTGTACTGAAATTTGAAGGTTGGATTCTAGAAGATGGAATGTTTTGTCTTGGTCAAAGGTCAAGTGTGGACTGTTTGGTTGTTTTTTATTTTCATTCATAATTATGTGTGAACTGATTGGATTTGCTGAACTTAGCTAACAAGGAGCTGTGGGCAGGAAGCCAATGGGAGGCGCTGATATTTAAAAGCCACCTGGGCCCGGGGCCTGAGAGTCTTAGGCATGGTGTTACTTTTGTTGGGGACTAACATTCTTCTAAGTAGTATAGCATGGGTCTGTCAGTTTGTTGTACTGAGGTAACTTGGAGTTGCTGGGATGCTGAACACTGCCTATGCTATGTCAAATGCCATAATGGTTACCTGCGGTGGACAGTGTTTGGTGGAACTCCCAGATTAAGACAGGCTTGGAAGCAGGAGTGTCATCCATTCCCAAACAATGTGCGTCTAGAAACTCTATGAACTTAGAAAAACAATGATCGTTATAGAACACGGTTCAGGTCATTTGTTCATAGGGTCACTATGAGTTATGTTCAATTCGATGGTACTTAACAACAACAAGCTTTAACAACTTTTTATTGAATTATGTGTATATTATCATATTATCTACATGTGGTGACAGTTCTACCACCTCTACAAATTGGAATGTCTCTTATTCCTTTACTTATACCTCAAATCCTAAATCACAACGTACAAAATTCAATGCTAAAAATTCAAATACTAAAAGAGAAACAATGATAGTTTAAAAACATTAAAACAACCAATAAAATATCAATCATGAAAAAAAAAAAAACAAACAAAAACCAACTGTGCTCCTGATCCAAGCCATAGTCTTTTCAAGTACTTCATATATGTTGTTGTTGTTGTTGTTTGGTGCCGTCGAGTTGTAGACGACTCACAGCGACCCTATGAATGGACAGCCTGAGCACTGTTCGTACATAGAGTTTCCGGAGGCAAGCCATTTCAGAAGTGGATACTGCTCCTAAAGTATATATATAAAGTATAAAGTAT
>NW_006400084.1:800615-808403 GCF_000299155.1 Elephantulus edwardii
AGATAGATAGATAGATAATAGATGATAGATAGATAGATAGATAGATAGATAGATAATAGATAGATAGATAGTTGGACAATGAATAAGGATTACCAGAGAAGAACTGATGTCTTTCACTTGTGGTATTGGATAAGAGTACTGCATATCTATGGACTGCCCAAAGAATAAAGAAGTCTGTCTTGGAGGAAGTACAACTAGCGTGCTCCTTAGCGGCAAGGATAGTGAAATTTCAATTTATATACTTTGTGCATGTTGTCAGGAAGGACCAATCCTTGGAAAAGGCATACTTCTGGGAAAGGTGGAGGTTCAGAGAAAGAGAGGAAACTCCCAAAAGATGGATTAGCGCATTGATTGGAACAAATGGCTTGAGCATATCAGATTGTGCACATGGCACAGGGCAGGGCAAGGTTCAAACCTGTTGTCCATAAGGTCACAATTCATCATAGTCAGCTTGCTAGCACCTAACAACAACAACAACATATGATCTCATTCTTACTTTCCTTGTAAGTTTTCAGATTTCCTTCATGTTTAGGGTATAGTTGCATAGGAATTCAAATTCCTGGGTTTTATGTAATCCTGACACTATCTAATTGTGGGATGTTGGTTACTCCTGCTGTCAAGAACACCTACCTATGATGAACATAGTCCAATACTGATTAATTTATAAAACATAATGCATGAGAATGATTTATGAAACAATGAGAATGATGAATAGTGTGAAACACAATGTTTATGAATGTTGTCAGCAAACCAATATAAAAAGAAATTTAAAAGAATACCTTCCTAAGTGGTAAGAAGCTGCAATACACTGCAATGTCAAAACACATGATTCAAATCCACATACCATATCTTGGGCAAGAGATAGGTAATCTCCTCCCATGAAGGGGGGCGACTGTGGAAAACTTTCTGGGGGGGGGGGGTGTGTGTGTGAGAGAGATCAGGTATAGGACAATTCTAATTCAACAGTACACAACATCACTAACATCAATAACCTGAAAACAGCTCACTCTATCATCTATCTATCAATCATCTATCTATCTATCTATCATCTATCTATTATCTATCTATCAGCTGTCTATGTAGCTTATTGTCATAAAGTTTGAATAGACTGAGAACTGAACCCACTCTAATGGGTTTTCTGAAGCTGGAAGTCTCACAGGAGAAGACTGCCTATCTTTCTCCCATGGATCTGCTAGTGGATTCAAACTACCAAAGTGATCCCTTTTGGTTAACAGTGGAACTCCCTAGAGATGACACCACCAAAGCTTCACATAGAAGGCCAGCCAAAGATAATGGAGAAGTGAAACTAGGAATGTAGGTGTGTCTTTATCACCAATTTATTATTATGGAATGTGAATCATAGCATCCAGAGAGTTTCTATGTGAGTAGGTAGCCCTTTAACTGGGCTTGAAACCTTGCTTTCCCTACTTATTTGTAGCTAGTGGAGATCTTTTGAAGTCAGAAGAATCTGCTAAGATTCTGTACACAAAACTAGTCTCTCTTTTCTGCCTTTTATCTTGGTAAGTCCAGAGAAGTCTTAGCATGAGTTAGCATCAACTCCCTGACACAACAGCTGTGGTCAGTGAGTGCTAATAAAACTAGAAAGGGCCAGCCATTCTGGAAAATCTGGAAACTTTAAAGAGGCAAATCACTTTAGGTATGTTTGTGAGTATTCTGGAATTAGAAGAAAAAATTTTGATCAAAGGAAAGCCATGAGCCCAGTTCTCGCCTTGCACATGTAACCCCCAACTTAAAACATCCCCAACTGGGGTCCGTTCCAGCAGCTCTGTGGTTCCTCTAGAAGATGAATATCTTTCTTTTCCATCATTACTGCATTTTATCAATACTTATAAATCTTATCTTTGTTTATCTTTGGGGATTGGCATGAAAGTAATAATGCCAGAAGTTATGTGCTCCAACAATTTTGTGTAGTGCGTGATACTAAAGATAAGACGCACAAGGAGGGGTGCAGGGAGAAGGATGACTGTATGTGTAGTTCATTGTAACTAACCCACATTCTTCTTAAGAGTTACCTGCATTTTCCACGACTTCTGCCTCCTTTTCCTATGTTCTTATATTGATGAACTGACCGTATTTGTCCTAATTCTTCAGTCAAAGGCAGCATTTAAGTAAAAACGTGAAATTGTTCAATGTCTCATGCCTTCTCCCTCCATGTCACCCATTACTACCCAGACCACAGATCTGACCTTCTCCCAAGAATCTGCAAGAATGGGGTTCCAGATATTTCCAGGCTTGCCCCTCCATTCTTCAAGATTCATTTCAGTTGCAGCTCATGTAATTGTGGTCTCATCTTTGTTCATACTTCACCACTCTATTGGTTTTCTATAGGGAAATTATCTCCTTTTATATAGTTGTTGTTAGGTGCTGTCTAGTAATGTACGACCCTTAGCAACCCTATGAATAGTGGACCTGAATCCCATCTTATCCTGTGCCATCCTCACACTTTCTGACACCTTAGAACTCATTGTAGCAGTCACCCTGAAAATCATATGGTTGAGGGTCTTTCTCTCCTTTACCAGTCTTCCACTCTTCCAATCATCATGTCCCTCTCCAAGGACATGTTCTATTTACATGTCCCTCCTAGCAACATGCCCAAAGTATGTGAGGCCAACTTTCATCCTTATCTCCAAAGTTTGCACCTTCTCCAAAACATATTTATTTGTTCTTTTGGCAGTCCATGGGATATTTAATGCTCTTCTCCAACACCACAACCCAAAGATATCAATTATTCTTCTGTCACTCCTATTCATTGCTCAGCTCTCAGATGCATAGCAATGAATGGAAAAAAACATGGCCTGAATCAGACATGCTTTAGTATTCAAACTGGCATCATTACTCCTCAATAATTTGAAGAGGCCCCTAACTGCTGATTTTCCCAGTGTATTGTGTTTTCTGATTTCCTGACTGCTGATACCAAGGTTGCTAATTGTTAATTGAGGCTGGCTTATTGTGTTGCTGGGTTGGGTGGTATTAGTTTTTTGGTGTTTTTTAAATGGATAGTAGATTTGCAAACAAACAAAATACTTTTCCCACGGGAATAAAGCATATAATGGAATTCTGAGGGAAATATCAGGCCAGTTGAAAAGTGGAGACTTTTTTGATGCTCTAGATGTAAAATAAAACTTCTCTGGATGCACAATGGGTAAGCGCTCAGCTGATACCTGAAAGGTCTGAGGTTAGAACATATTTAGGGACTTGGGGAGGGGGGGGAAGACATTCCTGTAGTTTCTATATGGATCTACAGCCTTGAAATCCTCATCTCAATGGTATCAAAAGACAGCAGGTATCAATGACTCATTATGTATTATTTGGACCAGCCACTGTCTCTGTGCTCACCTACAGAAATTTCTTAGTGCGGTAAAGTGCTTAGACTCATTTTATTTCATGCTATGTTTTCTATGTCTTAAGGAAGTGCTGGTGTCATTTTTCATAAGGAGTTTCACTGCTAGCCCAAAGAATACACTTCTCTGGCAGTTCAAATCCACCTACAGCTCCAAGAGAGAAGGATAAGCAATCTCCTCCCGTTCTATTTACAGTCTTAGGAATGTACTGGAGGGTTGGCTATGAGTCAGTTCCAACTCAATGAAAATTACTTTGTATATTTAAAGGATTTTTTCTTCTGAAGTGGAAACTGTTCCACAATATCATTTTTCTTTTAAAAAAACGTGTGTTGAATAATTCAGAATCATGGACACTCTTAAGGACTCAGGGCAAGAACTGACATTTCTTTTTCTAAATCTTGTAAATGACCTAATGTGTTACCTTACGTATAATGCAAGAATGTTACCAGGGAAACAGGACATCAACTAGAGCATTAACCAAAGTGTCTAACAGAAGCTCTGTGAGAAGCTAGGGGCTCCAGTAGCGTGGTGACTGGATTACAAAAGGGAGTATCTCCTGAGCAAATAATCTAGGAGGTCCAGGCAGAAAACTTGTTATGGCTTATGCAGTGTTACTACTGCCACACTTTTTTGGTCAAGAATAAGGCACAGATCCTGCCCAGGTTCAAAAGGAAAGGGCTACATCAGGAAATGAATGGACATGAGTTTGCCGCCCTGGCAGGCCATCTTTAGTAGTTAAAACCACAATCTGCTGCTTCTTCTTCCACATGCAAAATGAATTCACTAATCATATCACACACACACACACACCCATTCTTATTCCATCATGGCATCAAGCTTGAGACTAAAGAGTTTGATCATCTAAGTCAGGCGTAGGTACAGATGAAGCTATTTGAGTATAATGCATCATGTGTCCAGTAATATTAGTTCTCTTTCAGTTAGCTATTACTGCCTAGTAACTAAAATCCTCAAACTCATTGCCATCAACTCAGAAATGACTCACAGACGACCCTCTAGAGGGTTTTCAGAGGCTATAAATAACAGGGAGAAGATTATCCATCTTTCATCCATAAAGAAGCTAGTGGATCTGAATCTTTCGCCTTTATGTTGGCAGAATAACTTCCTACTCACTAGGCCACCAAAGCTTCCAACTGCCTAGTTGTTGTTTTTGTGTACCATCGAGTTGGAAGCATCCCATAGCTGACCTTCCAGCAGGTTATCTGAGCCAGCAAATCACAAGGGAGGAGAATGCTCATTTTTTCTCCCCCAGAGTAGCTGGTAAGAATCAAATTGCATACTTTTGCATTGGCAGCACAATTTCTCTGAGATTGTTCACAACTTCAGCTTGCTTGGCTCCACAGTCAACACTCTTGGCACCAGGAGTCAGAAAATAAAAAGACGCCTTGCATTCAGAAAATCTTCTCTCAGGAACCTCTCTAGAGTACTGAAGAGTAATGCTGTCAGTCTAGAGACTAAGGTGTGTCTGACCCAAGCTATAGACTTCACAATTATTTGCTATAGATCAAAGAGCTGGACAATGTCTAAGGATGATAAAAAAAACCTGACATCTTTGAGTTATGGTGCTGAAGAAGAGTATTGAACATACCACGGACAGCCAAGAAAACAAACAGTTCTGTCATGGAAATGGTGAAACCAAGCTGGCTCCTTGGAGGCAAGAATTTTTAAGCTGTATTTCATGTACTGTGGGCATGTTGCCAGGAGGGACCAGTCCTTGGAGAAAACATCATACTTGGAAGGGTAGAGGGACAGTGTAAGAAAGGAAGACCCTGGTTGATATGGACTGACACAGTAACTGGTGTAATGAGGGTGGTTGTTTTTGTTATGTGCCGTCAAGTTGCTTGCGACTCATAGCAAGCCTGTGTACAACAGCCCTAAACTCTGCTCTGTCCTGTGCCAATAGCACTGTCTCTGACACTCCCATCCCGATTACCCCAGTCACTGAATCAATCCACCTCATAGAGGGCCTTGCCCTCCTGCACTGTCTTTCCACCCTCCAAAGAATGATGTCCCTCTCCAAGGACCAGTCCCTCCTTACAACATGGCCAAAGTATGTTAGAAGGAGCCTTAGAATCCTTGCCTCCAAGGAGCCACCTGGTTTGACCCTTTCCAGGATGAATCTGTTTGTTTTCCTAGCAGTCCATGGTACCCTCAATACTCTTCTCTAGCACCACAGCTCAAAGGCATCAATTCTCCTTCTATCCTCCTTAGTCATTGTCCAACTCTCTGACACATAAAAAGTGATTGCAAAGACCATGGCCTGTATCAGACATGCCTTAGTCTCCACAGAGACACCATTGCTCTTCACTACTTTGGAGAGGGCCCTAACAGCAGACTTACCCATGGCAATGCACCTTTTAATTTCCTGGCTGCTGGTGCCAAGACTGTTGACTATGGAGCCAAGCAAACTAAAGCTGTGTACAATCTCAATCTCTTCACCATCCATCCTGGTGCTGCCAATTGGTCCAGTGGTGAGAATCTTTGTCTTCTTGACATTGAGCCTCAATCCATATAGGAGGCTGCAGTCCTTGACCCTCTGTAGCAAGCGCTTCAGGTCCTCTTCAGTTTCAGCAAGCAGGGTTGTGTCATCTGGGTTCAATACAGAGAAATTGGCTCAAGATAGAGCAGGATTCAGAGCTGTTGTAAGGTCGTTAGGAGTTGCAGGTGACTCAACAGCACACAACAGTAATAACAAATCATCAGAGTTCACAAGTAAGACACTTCAAAATATAGTTTCTTAGTACAAACATTTTATAAGTCAGAACATCAGAAAAAATGTAGTTAGACGGTTAGTAACTGATCCACAATATATCCACAAATAATACTAAAGGATCAATTCCAAAATGACTTCATGACTGATGTCGTGGTGTTATCTATTCTAATGCACTCTCAACAAGTCTCACTCTCTCACCTCTCTACGTAGACTCTCACCCTCCAAGATCTCTTCCTACAACTTGAACTTCTGCCAGCCACTACTCTCTGAGCAGTTACACTTGTTTCTCAGTCACTGGTTTTCCCTAACGATGTTCTTGGACTCCCAGGACATCACATCTGCCATTTTTTAGAGTTCAGTCAAGTCACTGAGACAAGCTTAGATTCAAGGGGAAAAGAACAGATTCCATTTCCCAATAGAAGCTTCGCATACAAGGAGGATCTGCTAACTTGTTTCCATCAAGCTCCTTCCTCTGTGCACAGATATGCCAGTCCTCCACAGTGACCCTCCTTTGGGTTTCTGAGGCTAAAAATGGGAGACCTCTCATCTTTCTCCTGTGGAGCAACAGGCAGATTTGAACCACTGACCGTTGGTCAGCAGCACAATGTGCTATGCAATACACCTCTAATATTTAATTTTGTTATATAAAAGCTTATTATGAATCAGATACAATTCAATGGCAACTTAAAAATGCCTCTGCAAGGTGGCTGCTTAAATGTCTTTTAAGATGAACTTTCCTTGACCTCTCTATACCAGGTGAGATGCTCTTTTTAAATGCTTACACAATAAATACAAAGCAGTTGATACAAATTAAACATTACTTGCTTAACTATTTAGTTGATTCCTTTCTGCTGAGAGTATCCATTGGTCCACCATTTCATTCTCAATATCCAGCATAGCATACAGTGGGTTGTTCTTGTTATTGTTTTTATGTACTATTCAGTCAATTCGAACTCAGATTGTTGTTATGTGCGGTCCAGTAGAATATGACTCGTAATGACCCTATGAACAATGATATATGAACCTTGTCCTTTCTTGTTCCATTGACACCATCTCTGATATATTTGAGCCTATTGTTAGAATGACTGTGCCAATCCATCTTGTAGGAGTCTTCCTGTCTTAAGCTGACCCTCCACCTTTTCAAGCATGCTGTCCTCCAAAGACTAGCCCCTCCTAACGACACGGTCCATGTATGTGAGATGGACTTTCACTATCCTTGCCTCCAAGAAAAACCCTGGTTTCACTCTCTCCAGGACTGACCTGTTTGTTCTCTTGGCAGTCAACGGGATATTCAGTACTCTTCCCAACACAACTCAAATGCATCAATTCTCTAACTCATAACTACCATAAGTATTGAAACTTTGCCCAATTCCACACCATCCTCACATTCTCTACTGTACTCATGCCCATTGTTCTAGTCACTGTGTCAGTCCATCTCCTTGAGGGACTTCCTCCACACAGCACAGGGTGGATCCTAAGTAAATACTTGGCTAATAATGGAGACTGACTCAGTTAACAATAAACATTTCCTGCTTTGAAAGAAATGGCAAAAAATAAGGCTCCAGAAATAGATGGTATACCAACTGACATATTTCAGTTAACAGATGCTGCCCTGGGCGTGCTCACCAGCTTGTGCCAAGAAATCTGGAGAACAACCACTTGGCCAACTGACTGGAAGAGATCTATATTTGTTCC
>NW_006400084.1:809493-813467 GCF_000299155.1 Elephantulus edwardii
GAAGGACATCATGCTTGGGAGGGTGGAGGGACAGCGCAGGAGGAGAAGGCCCTCTAGGAGGTGGATTGATTCAGTCACTGGGATAATCGGGATGAGAGTGTCAGAGACAGTGTAATTGGCACAGGACAGAGGAGAGTTTAGGGCTGTTGTACATAGGGTCACTATGAGTTGCAAGTTACTCGATGGCACATAACAACAACACCACACTATCCTTTGATTACAATGGTTAGGACTGAAACCATAATCTTTCTTTTCACCCTTTTACTTCTCTTTTTTTAACTTTCTTCCAAGCATAAAAGAACCTTTCTTTTCATGTTAATGACACCAATGACACTCGTCCCAAGCGAATTTTTTTTTTCCTGTGGCAGCTCCTGTGGGCTAGAGGAGTGATTAGCATGCACAAGACATAGAAAAGGTGGGGGCACAAGCTGCTCCTGAAAAAGAATCTACCAGGATGCACCAGCCAGGAGCTTAATAGGGAGCATGATCTCCAATTTGCTGAGTGTAGCTCGACAAGGAGTCCTGAGCTGGGCTGGTGACATGCCATTTCTCAGAGGATTTCAGCTACAACTGCCACGACAGGAAGGAATTGATGACTCTGATAAGAGATTTGAACACACTTCTCTTACAAAGCAGAAGGGATGGGGTCACTGGGCTAATTACAATTGCAAGCATCTGTGTGTGTGTGTGTGTGTGTGTGTGTGTGTGTGTGTATGCCATACATAACAACGCATGCATAAGATATACATAGTACAAAAGCGGAGACTATTTGAGGATAAAGCAAAAGTCAAAAGGACAAAAGCAACAGGCAATCTAATCCACTTAATGGGTCAAGGAGCTCAGAGCTGAGCCGCAAATGCATCATTTGATAACAGTAATGAAAAAGACAGCAATCTATATCTTCAAATAGCATTACAGCAGATTTGGTTTAGAGGCCAAACTAAGTTGATGTGAAATTTACGAGACTGGCTGTCTCTCAGATAGGCTTGATGAGGGGATTGCACTTGATCCTTTTTCCTTTCAGAGCTCACTCTGAGTTAGGTCTGATTTCCAAAGTTGGCTTTCCTAGTGGGAGAGGCTTTGTTTTATTTAAATGGTGATTAAATATCTTGCCATCTAAGCTTATCTTAATGCAGTGGATGTAAATTTTAAAAGTGGTTGAGGACTGTTTAATGGTCCCTGTGGCATTTCATTTCCTGTCTAGTCTCTGGAGGTCTCCTTTAGTGCAGAAGCACACACACAGTTAAAGGTTGCAGGTGGTTTGAGATGAAATTTGCAATAACGAGGTAAGGCATGTGTCCAAATCTTAACTTACCAGCTGGTCCTAAAATATATCTGAAATGTGTGCCTTGATGATTTGGACAGTGTGCTTTGTGTCTGCAAATCCCACTACAATATTCCTGTGCAAAATGTTGTTAGAATGGTGCTTCATTTTTTACTAAAGCTCTAATACTTTCTGCATAGTAATCACAGTACATTGCGTTGCAAAATACACAGTGTGCATTATGGGCGGTTTTTTTCTTCTGTTGATGCCTCAGTCAATATCAGGTGGCACTCAAAAAGGGTAATGAAGTCTGCTTTCAGCAAAGTAATGTTCCTACAATTATGTGCTGATTGACCTTCACTTTGTGCTGTGCCTGCAAAGAAAGGGGACCCTGGTGTATAGTACAGAGAAGAGCATGTGCAAGTCAGGTGCCTTGGAGGAAAGAGTGAGCTTGTTCTTGCTCCCGCTGATGGGAAGTTTCACCCTAGTCTTTCTCCTAATTCAAGGCTATATTACGGCAGGTCATTTCAGAAGTTTAGAGGATGGGAAACTTTGGAAAATGAGTTTTTAGAAAGAGAGAAGGAATTTATCTAATGCTTTAGATACTCCCGTTCCCCTATATCTTAAGGAATCTTATAATAAGTGGGGCTACTTTATTTATCCGACAAATATAATTTTGGCATATGCTTTGTTTGATGGAAATATGAATTCTGCATAAAAGCAACCACACAGTATGAAAAAAAAAATCCTTCCTCTCTTTAACATTTCCTCCTGGGTTTTATGTTGGCCGAGTGGCAAGAAGCTATGCTGCAATCCTGAAGACTCATGGTTCGAGTCTACCAGATGCTCCATCGGAAAAGGATAGGCAATCTCCTCTCATGTGCTTAACTGCCTCTGAAAATTTTTCAGAGGGTCAACTATGGAGAGGTTCCCACTCAATGCTAAACAACAGCAATAACTGGTTTTTATAGATTCTTTCTGCTTAGGTTAGGGTAGGTAAGTGCAGACATATAAAATGATTCAAATATGTTGTTGTTGTTGTCATCAAGTCATAGGCCATTCATAGTGACCCTATTAATGAAAGCCCTCAACACTTGTGTGACTTTCATCCTTTCTCCAGGTTCATAGGGTTTCTAGAGGCAAGCTATTACGGAAGTGGATGCCACTCCTGCTTCCAAGCTTGTTTTAACCAGGGAGCACCACCAAACACTGTCCACCATAGGTAACCATTAATGCATTTGACACATCAGTGTCACAGTGTTTAGCTTCACAGCAACCATGAGTTACCTCTGTATGGCAAGTGGATACACCAGGGCTATACGACCTAGAAGAATGTTTGAACAAAAACAATGAAAAACGGGCCTGAGGGCTGACATCACCCACCTTTTGCTTGGTAGCATGACTTTCTATCCACTAGGCCAGCTTTTAATTTCTTGTTCAACTAACAAACAGCCAAGGGAAATTTCAAGGCACAGTATTGATTGTTGTTGTTGCTAAGTGCTGTTGAGTACAACTCAACTTTATGAACAAATAGTGACCCTATGAACAAATTTGTTCATAGTGACCCTATGAACAAATCATCTGAATCCTATAGTGCCATCCTCACACTTTCTGGCACACAAGAGCCCATTGCAGCAGTTACTGTGTCAATCCACATGGTCAAGGGTCTCCTCCTTCACTAACCACCCTTCTAAGCATCATGTCCCTCTCCAAGGAATAGCCTCTCCTCACAACATATCCAAAGGATGTGAGGCAAAGCCTCATCATTCTTGCCTCCAAAGAGGACAACGACTGCACACTCTCCTGCATATATTGGTTTGTTCTTTTGGCAGTATTGATAGGGAGGGGGAAAGTGACACTCCTCTCTACTCGGTCACTCAAAGACCCAGGCTGAAAGAAGCTTTATCAATGTGTAACCACATGGTCTTCCTGGGGATTTCCATCCCAGTTATCATGAAAAATCATGTGTAGAAGTGGTATAAATATGACTACATCACTTCTGCTCATACATTCCTCTGGGTATAAATCAGGTACATCTAGCTGCAAGGGAGGTTGGAAATGTCAACTCACTGAGTGTCCAGGAAGAAGATAACATGGATTACAGTGTGACGCTAACAGACTCGTTTATATCCTTCCTTTCCAGTTCCTTTTCTTAGATCCCGTTTTGGCAGTACCTGCCTCAGAGTTGTATAAGAGTTCATAGTCTCCTTACAGATGTTGATGGTGTAGAGCTTACCTATGCAGGAAATACTCTCAAATATACACCCAAAACTTACTTCTAAAATTCAAGAATGAGATTTCCAAAATTCTCCTGTTACCTCAGCCTGATTATTATATATACATTGCCACTGAATCAAAACTGACTCATAGCTGCCCCTCCAGGTTGAGCATGGGAAGACATTGCCCATCTTCCTTTCTTAGAAAAGCTAGTGGATTCAGACTGCTTGCTTCTGGGTTGGAAGGGAACTCCTTACCCACCCGGCCACTATACTTCCTTTTTTATTCCACAGGCACCTCAAATTTAAATACAAAATAGAAAATGAAGTTTTTTACTAGGCACATGTGTAAAATGAAGAGATTAATAGTACTGACTCTTAAGTTTGTAGTGAAGATTAAATTAAGCAATTTATACAAAGCATTTATAAAAGCACCTAGCAAATGAAACAAAAGATAAATTCACTGACAGGTTAATTACAACTAATAACCACCC
>NW_006400084.1:842284-864008 GCF_000299155.1 Elephantulus edwardii
CAGGGTTTTACAGCAGTCATTTTGCTGCACTCAGTTTTGTGGTGGTGAGTATTTCCTTATTCCATCTGCTTTTCTGTTTCAAGCCAATTTTGGCTATGGTTTTTCTTATAATTTTATTTTCATCTTGGTTTTTATTATTTTCCTTTTTTCATTTTGTTGAGAAGGTTTACCAATTTCCTTGAAGGTTATCACTAAGTTACTCTTTTATCCTGTTGACTGAAACAATTCACTTTACCCTGAAAGCTTCATAACTTCTCCATTTAGAAGATCTGTAACTATGCTTCTTATTCTTTTTCTTTGCATTGTACTCCTCATTTAAGGTCTACTACCTCTGGTTCCCTATTTTAGTGTTATATCTTGAATTTTTCTGTCTTAGAGTCAGTTTCTGAATGTTGTCATCATGTTTGTTAATTGGAGTTTTAATTTCCACATCCAGTAAAGAGCTGTTCAAAATGGCTGTCCTGAAATGTAGTTCTGTCTCCTTACTCTATATTTTCTGTAAGTTTCTTCCTTCATTAAATGTTTGAAGTACTTCTTTGTCTTTCCTTTTTCAGACCAGGGTACAGAATTATCATTGTGTGTGTGTGTGTGTATACATGATTTCTGCTGTCTTCGGTGAAGAGGGCTTGAATTGCAGTCTATGTTGTCTACCATCTTACCTGGTTGTTTTCTTCAAAGGGTTTCCCAGGCTGTGAATTTTTTTAGAAGCAGATTGCTTCATCTTTATATAATGAAGCGGCTGATAGGTTTGCATTCCAAACATTCTGGTGAGCCACCAAATTCTTTACTAAGCGTTGTGCTATCAGAGCTCCTTGGAATAGTATAGGTGCTTAACAAATATTTGCTCAAATGAACTTAACTATGTGTTATACTGTAGAGCCACTATGAGTCACACTCATCTCAACAGCAGTGGATTCAGTTTCGTTTTGCTTTGCTTTTCAAACATAAGTATTGTGAATAAAGCTATGTTCTGTGAAATAAAAAGTGAGGAAGTCTTTATTGGTAGTGAATTATGGAAACATTCCCATCTGAGCAGATAGTTTAACTTGGAAACCTTTAAGGATGAATTCATCACAGAATTGAGGTTTGGTGTGTGTTGTAGTTGGCCTAAGAAAAATAAACATAGTCCCAAATATAGTACACTGCAAATCAGGGCTTGGGATGTGGAGTGGTCTATTAGCAACAAACTGAATGGAGGAAAGAATGAAGACACATATGTTCTCAAATCAACTACTTTTATGTTAAGAAAAACATTTATTAAGTCATAGGGCTTCATTTTAGCTTCTTTTTTACATCAATAATATTATTTTTATAAACTTGTGAGCAACGAGGCAGAAAGGCACATAGCTGTTTCTTCAACTTTAAAAGCTAGAAAAGTCTTCTGTCAGGGACCTCTCTCAAGTGCCGAAGTAGAAAGATGTCAATACAGAGACTAAGGTGCACCAGATCCAGGGCATGGTCTTCACAATTACTTGCTATGCATCAAAGAGTTGGACAATGAGTAAGGAAGACAAGAAGAGTTGATGCCTTTTAGTTGTTTTGCTGGAGAAGAGTATTGAACATACCTTAGACTGCCAATAGAATAAACAGGTCTGTTCTAGAGAGGCTGAAATCAAATTGCTCTCTGGAGGCAAGGATTTTAGAGCTCCACCTCACATACTTTGGACCAGGAGGGACCAGTCCTTGGAGAAGGACATCATACTTGGAAGGGTGGGGGACAACAAAGGAGAGGAAGACCCTGGATGAGAGGGATTGACACAGTGACTGGGGTAGTAGGGGCAGGTGTGTCTGAGACAGTGAGATTGGCTCAGGCTAGGACATGTTCCAGAGCTATTGTACATAGTGTTGTTATGAGGTGCAGGTGACTCGATGGCATATAATAACAATAAGGAAAGACATCATACTTAGAAATGTAAAGGGTCACTTAAATGAGAGGAAGACCCTCAACAAGATGGATCAACACAGTGACTGTAACAATGGGCTTGAGTGTATCAGATATGATGAGAATGGCACAGAATAGGGCAAGGTTCAAATCCATTACTCATAGAGTGGCTGTGAGTCTTAGCTTGACTGCACCTAACAACAAAGAGCTCTGGTATCATTGTTTATAGTACTCCTAATCAAAAGTTAGTTGTCATCAAGTCAGCTCCTTCCTGCTCATGTCAATCACACATGCATCAGAATAACACTGTCTTCCATAAAATTTCCTATGGATGAGTTTTCTTTTCTTTTCTTGTTGTGTACCGTTGAATCGGATCTGACTAGCACAGGAGAAAATTGTCCCTCCTTCTCCAGCAGAGCATCTATCTGGTGGATTTGAACCATGTCCCTTTGAGATAGCAGTGCAGCTTCTTTGCCACAAGGCCACCAGAGCTCCTTTCCTTCTTTTTTTTTTTATTTTAAGTAGATTGTCAAACTTGCCTTCCAAGG
Source organism: Elephantulus edwardii (assembly GCF_000299155.1). Taxonomy (NCBI): domain Eukaryota; kingdom Metazoa; phylum Chordata; class Mammalia; order Macroscelidea; family Macroscelididae; genus Elephantulus; species Elephantulus edwardii. The sequence continues at coordinate 844,715 of NW_006400084.1, forward strand.
TACCTCTGGTGACTTGAATCTCCAACTTCCCAGTTAGCACTTAACTATTTGCATCACTCTACATCTACCATTAAAACCTGTACATACTGTCAGGTTGGTTCTGATTCCTGATGATCCTATACAATAAGCAGAATTGCTTCATAGGGCTTTCTTTCAATGTTTACGGCAGCCAGTTATCAAGTTTTTATTCCGTAGCACTGATGAGTTAATTTGAATTGCCAGTTTTTAGGTAAGTAGTATGGTGCAATCCAGGAATCCCTCAATTTCCCAAAGTCGCATTTTCTTTGAAAATGTTGGAGAAAGGTACACAATATCCATTGGACAAAAGAACAAACAGGTAAATCTTAGACAGAGTGCAGTCAGAGTGTTCTTTGGTGGCAAAGATGAGGAAGCTGTGTCTCACATACTTTGGACTTGTTTCTAGGAGAGGTTATTCCCTGGAGAGGGACATCATGCTTGGAAAGGTGGAAGGAAGGTGAGAGAGAAGAAGACCCTCAATCAGGTGTATTGACACCATGCCTGCAGTAACGGGCTTGAGCGTGTCAGAGATTGTGAGGATGACACAGGATAGAAAAGAGTTCATACCTCTTGTTCATAGAGTCACTCTGAATTGTACTGAACTCTAACATCACCTACCAACAAAAAACATTTACCACAGGTCATTATTTATCAAAAGTAACAGTTTCTCCTTCCCTGACCATTTCTCAAGGATTGGGTTCTGTCCAAAAAAGTACATACACGTAATGATAAAATGTTGAAAGTATGTAATGACCCCTTATTATCTGATAAACCAAATAATTGTAGAAAGATTAAGGGTGGAATATAGCACTCCATAATCCCATCACATCCTGAAGCCAATGGAAGAGGAGCTCCCCTAGGGTACCGCAAATAATATCTTTTATCTCTCTAAAGAAAAAAAGAAGAAAAAAAAAAGAAAAAAAGGGGGAGGATCTAGTGGCTGAAGAACTAGGCATCAACAACAACAACAAAAATAATCACTGAGGGTCATGGAGTCTTTTTTGGACTTGGAACCCTGTGCAACAAAGCTCCCTGATACAAGAAAAGGTCAGGAGACATGAAGGTCATTGGAGAGGAGGCAGGAAACCAGGTCTTTTCTCCAACAATGAGAGGCTTTCCCCTAGGGATGGAGCCTTAAATATGTTCTAACTTTTTAAACAGTGAGAGGGGGAAAAAAATCTGTTGGTTAAAGCCATCCACTTGTCCCCTCTCTATTATAGTGGCATTAGATAATTAAGACACCATAAAAAATGTACAAATATCTCTTCTACAACTATGTTTAGTGTAACATATAGATGCAACCTGAGGTTTGGTGAGGAAGAGAATTTTGCCCAGAATCACTGTCTTTAGAATATATATATATGCAAAGGAAACATCCACTATTTCCTTTTTATCAGTGGGCAACAAAATAGGAAGTTCAAGACCAAAACCTAGCTTTCACTCTGTCGTTGTTGTGTACCAGAAGGTTTTCAGAGGTGGTTAAGCACTCAGGAGGAGACTGTCCATCTTTCCCCCACAGAGCAACTGTTGGATTTGAACTGTGTGCCTCTGGAATTACAGCACAGCTTCTTGCCACTAGGTAACCAAAGCTCCCTAGCTTTCACTCTACAAAGACAAATCACCCTGCCTCCCTTTAGGTGGTGGTGATGGTAGTGGTTGTTAGAAGCCATGAAGTCATCTGTCACCTACATAGTGACCTTATGGTCAAGAGCTTGAGATTGAAGGAAATGAGGATAGTGTGGGTGACATGCATATACATACAGCAGGAGATACTTCACATGTTTGAGGAACAGTCAGAAGAACAGATGGCAGTGATGAGATGATGAAAGCAGAGAGATCTAGAAAAATTGGGGAAGTGTGGAATCAACCTATGAATGGTCCTGAAGATCTTTGTAGAGTCTTTTTAAGAATGAGACAAGCATAACTCTTCTACAGAGAAACCATCTAGCAGGAAAAAAAGTAATAATAAGTAAGATAAAGGCTATGAAATGAGGATGCCAACACCGGAGAATCATGTCATGGAAGACTTCAGTGCTCTAAGGGTCTCTGAAACATTTCTCAGAGTCTTCAAAGGAAGTACCAGGTCAGTGATGGAACAGATAGGGGCAGCAATCTAGGTAAAGGAAACAGAATATGCAAAAGTGCAGAATCAAGAGAGAGTGGAGGGCATTGGGCAGAAACTGTTTAGCTAAATAAGCTCTGAAAGTAAGGAGAGTACTGGGACATGGACCAGAGAGCTAGATGGGGCTGCCTTTTAACGGCCCTTACAAAGCATGACGTGTGATTTTGGTTTATGTCCTAAAAGCAAGAAGGAGTCTTTGCAAGCACTTACAGCAGTGGAGTGATATAGTCAGATTGGGGTGGGGGGGAGGGGAAGGTTTCCCCTTTTTTTGTTTTTTGTTTTGTTGTGATTTTTTTTTAAATGCAACATACATTTTTTACAGCTTATCCTTTCCATTTAATTTTTCCCTCATTCATTCATTGTTGCACGTTTTCTTCCTTGCCCACCCCTCCCCCCTAGTTCATTTTTCTCTTTGAAGAAAATTCTTTCATTGTTATACAATCCTCCCAGTCCACAGTCCACTTTAATATGCATTTCTTTTTCTGTAATCTTGTCATGAAAATAATACGTAATCCTGTATTCCTCTTAAACAGTTCTCTCCCTCATCTGTTTCAATGCAGTATACATTATTTATCCCCTCTTAAGTTCTCCCCAACCCAGATGTCAGTCCCATTTTACAACTGTGGCACTATGCAGTATTAGTTCTTTTGTGACTGAGATATTTCACTCAACATTATGTCTTCCAGGGTCACCCATTTTGTATAATATTTCATGAGTTCTTTGTTTTTCAATGTAGCATAGTATTCCATTGTGTGAATATACCACAGTTTCTCTATCCATTTGTTGATGGGCACTTAGGTTGTTTCCAACTCCTTGCTATTGTGAACAAAGCCGCAACAAACATGTGTGCGCATATATCTGTTTGGGCGGCAGTTATAGTTTCTTTAGGGTAAATTCCCGGTACTGGAATTACGGGGTCAAATGGTATTTCTATTTCCAACTTTACTGCCTTCTATAATGGTTGCACCATTTTATACTCCCACTAACAGTGATTAAGGGTTCCAGTTTCTCCGCAACCTCCCCAGCTTTTACTGTTTGCTGCTCTGTTAAATTTTGCTATTCTTACTGGGGTAAGATGCTATCTCATAGTTGTTTTGATTTGCTTCTCTTTTAGAGCTAAGGATTTTGAACACTTCTTCATGTGTTGGAGTTTTTTTAAAAAGGTCGCGTTGGCAAATAATTTAGTATGACTAAAAATCATAAAGATAAAATAGAGATGGCAAGAGGCAACACTGGAGAAGTTAACTTGGCTGCAAGAATTACTTACCTCGAGTAAGTGATTGGGAATGGGAGTATTGTTTTCATTCTGATAACAAATATATAGGACTCTTTAATTCTTTCAACAAGTTGCAAGCAAAACCCTGCGGGGCGGGGGGAAGGTGCAGAAAAGCTCATTCTTCTCTCCAGAATTTAAAAGGCATTTTTTAAAAGAAGAGGCAATCCGAAATGCACTGAAAAGATCAGCTGCCCTTTCTCACTAACTTCATTCTCCTGATCCCTAATGCTGAAGGTTACTTTTTTCCATCTCATTCTCTGCTTCACAGTAACTGCCAGTGTGTGGTTCCGTTGTACTAGCCCTGCTCACATTTAAAATGTGCACAAGAATTCCCCTGACAGTTTCTCAGTGTACGCATCCCTGGGTGGCAGAAAAGGCTAAACGCTGCGCTTCTAAGTGGTTTGGACCCACTCCACTAAGAGGCACCTCAGAAGACAGGCGCGGTGATCTACTTCTAAAAACTCGCAGCCTTGAAAACTCCAAGGAGAGCGCATTTCTACCCTGCGCACATGGAGTCTCCAGGAGACCGAGTTAACTCAATAGCAACCTTGAGTTACAGGGTGGTAGTGGTGGTGGGAAAGGCCTAAAATGCCACATTCTAAGTTGCCCCTGATTAACACCTATGATGTAGCTCATGGACACTTTGGAATAAAAAAAAATCTGTATTACAATCCTGAAGGCACGTGGTTTGAAACCACAAGCAGCTCCGTGGAGAAGAAAGGCCAAACTCTTCCTGTGCAATTTACCACCTCTGAAGGTAAATTCTGAGGGTGAGCTATCAAAACATAATCTTGGCTTTCTCAACTTATTCATAACAACAAAGGGGGAAACACAAAACAAAATCAGCAGATGATATTTCTATCACCCCATTGCTTGGTTTTAGATGTGGTAAATGTTTCTGGAGATTGAAAGTATCTTGTAGCAATTGAGCTCCTCCAGGAGGTACACGTTAAAGTCCTTCCGACTGTGACCTACACCACAGTGACACCTACTGGAAAATGGATGGATTACATTCTCAAAGTTTATTTTCAAAAAAAGCAAATCCAACAACTTTGAGTCAGTTCCAACTCACAGTTGGACTACTTATCAGGTTTCTGAGGCTGTAAATCTTTATGGGAGGAAACTGTCCATCTTTCTCCTGCAAAGTAGCTGGTGTATTTGAACCACTGACATATTCTAATTAACAGCAAAAAATAAAACGCGTTATTCCACCAGAGTACCTTATATTTTCATATGGGGAGAGGGGAAGCAATAACCAAACTCATTACCATAAAGCTTGCATATAGGATACCTAAGGCTGTAAATCTTTATGGAAGCATATGGCCACATCTTTCTGTCTCAGAAAAAGTGAGTGGATGAGAGTCACCAGGCTTTTGTTTAGCAGTGAAGCTGCCTTTGCCACTTTGCCACCGGCATTCCTATTTCCACAAAAAGCCTTTGAGAATAATTTATTTGAGTGAACTTTATCATGTTTGTAACTGTTTAAAATGTATCTCCTAATTGTTAGCGAAACTGTTAAAAATAACATGTCTGCGATAACTTGATAAGAGACTGAGCAGTACTGTATTGATCAACGTCTAATAAACAACTCTTTGGAAAAACAAAATACATGTGTAGATATATAAGCCTTTAATACAAAATTTACTGATATGAAGACTGTCACTTTATTTTTAAAAAGTAATGTAACATGTAACAGCTTATCATAAGTTCTAGGTCAAAATTTATTCTTATATATTTGTTAATTTTTGCTTAGGTTTTGTATTGATTGCCTATTGTTGTTGTTGTTGTTAGGTGTCATCAAGTTGAGGACAGCTCATAGCTACCCTATGAACAAAACATCTGAACCGGTTCTATCCTGTGCCATTTTCACACTTCCTGACACACAAGAGCCCATTGCGCCAGTCACGATGTCAATCCAACTGCTTGAGCAGCATCTTCTCCTTCACCGACCCTCCACCATTGCCAGAATCTTGTCCCTTTCCAAGGAAAAGCCCCTCCTACTAACATATCCAAAGTATCTGAGGTGAAGCCTCATCATTCTTGCTTCCAAAGAACACTCCGGGTGCACCCTCTCTAAGACATTCTTGTTTGTGCTCTTGGCTGTCAATGGGATGTTCAATACTCTTCACACCACAACTCACAGGTGTCAATTCTTTTTCTGTCATCCTTAATTCATTCTCCATCTCTTAGATGCATAGCAAGTGATTAGAAAGACTATGGCCTGAATCAGATGCACCCTAGTCCTCAAACTGACATTATTACTCCTCAATGATTTGGAAAGATCCCTACATGCAGACTCTACCAGTGCAATGAATCACCTTATGACTGTGGGTTCTAAGGGTGTTAATTGTGGATGCAAGCAAGATGAAGCTATTGACAGTTTCGTTTTCCTCTCCATCCATCATGACACTGCCTATTGGTCCAGTGGTAAGAATCTTTGTTTTCTTGACCTTGAGATGCAATCCATACTTAAGGCTACATTCCTTGATCTGCAACAAGTGCTTCAAGTCTTCCTCACTTTCAGCAAGCAAGATTGTGTTACCTGCATCATGCAGGTTATTGATGAGTTTCCCGCCAATTCTAATGCCACACTCCTATCCCCTGACTGCAATTTAATCATAATTTGACTACTTCATATTATGACTAAATTATTAGTATGCCGTTTAGGGGGGAAATCACTCATGTCCCTATTGAACATATGTTGTTGTTGTTGTTATTGTTGTTGTTGTTATGTGCTGTCGAGTCACCTGAGAATCATAGCAACCCTATGTATAACACCTTAAACTCTGCTCTATCCTGTGCCAAACTCATTGGCTCTGATGTCCCTCTCCAAGGAACTGGTCCCTCCTTGCAACATGTCCAAAGTATGTCAGATGAAGCTTCAGATTCCTTGCCTCCAAGGAGCAGCCTGGCTCCACCCTCTTCAGGACGAACCTGTTTGTTCCCCTAGCCGTCCATGGTATATTCAATACTCTTCTCCAACACCAGAGCTCAAAGTCATCAATTCTCCTCTATCATCCATAGTCATTGTCCAACTCTCTGATGCATAGCAAGTGACTGCAAAGATCATGCATGGCATGTATCAGACGCACCTTAGTCTCCAGATTGACATCACTGCTCTTCAGTACTTTAGAGAGGTCCCTAACAGCCGACTTTCCCATTGCAATATGTCTTTTACTTTTCTGGCTGCTGGTGCCAAGAGTGTTGATTGTGGAGCCAAGCAAACTAAAGCTATGAACAATCTCAATCTCTTCATCATCCATCATGATACTGCCAAGTGGCCCAGTGGTGAGAATCTTTGTTTTCTTGATAGTGAGACTCACTCCATACTGAAGTCTGCAGTCCTTGACCTTCTGCAACAAATCTGAAGATCCTCCTCAGTTTCAGCAAGCAAGGTTGTGTCATCTGCATAATACAGATTATTGAAGAGTCTTCCTCCAATCCTGATGCCACATTTCGCCTCATAGAGCCCAGCCTCCCAGATTATCTGTTCTGCATAAAGATTGAAAAGGTATGGGGATATAGGTCTGACATAAACACTGGTTGACATTTTTGGTTTTCTTAATGAGTGAAACAATAAACATGCATTATAACTCCATTCATTTGTTAGTGACATAATTGACTTCTTTGTTGAACTGGATACTAGTTTTGAATACTCTAAGTCAATCTCCTCAATTTTTGGTTATAATGTAATAGGGATAGGCAAGACACAATTTTATGTTTAATCTGTATTTTTAACATTTTTCTTAAATTTAGCATTCAACAAAACACTAATCTGTTGTTGTTGTTATGTGCCGTCAAGTCGCTGGCGACTCATAGCAACCCTATGTACAACAGCCCTAAACCCTCTGTCCTGTGCCAGTCGCACTGTCTCCGATACACCCATCCTAATTACCCCAGTCACTGAATCAATCTACCTCATAGAGGGTCTTCCCCTCCTTCTCTGTCCCTCCACCCTCCCAAGCATGATGTCCCTCTCCAAGGAAGGACCTGTCCCCTCCTTACAACATTGGTATAATATTGTGAATTCCATTAGTTATGGCCCGTTTCAGATTTCCCTAAGTATGGAGTTGAGTAGATACCTGCAGTGGACCAGAATCGCGTACTGCTTTGATCCTATAAACACGGAAGTCATAAATGATCTAAAGAGAAAAATAAGTAATCTAATCGAATAATTAATAAATGATGATATTTAAATGTTTTTATCCTTTTAAAATAATTTATTTAAGGCATCCTGGTAGGCCATGGTGAAGTGATGGGATAGTAACTGAAAGACTTAGGTGGTGGTTGTTAGGTGCCATCAAGTCAACCGTGACTCACAGGGACCCTACGAACAAGAGATCTGAGCTTCATCCTGAGCGCAATCCTCATGATTTCTGCCATGCTCCAGGCCACTGCACCAGTCACTGTGTCAATCTATCTCATTAAGGGTCTTCTCTTTTCATGGGCTTGTCCCTCCTGAAAACACATCCAAGGTATGTGAGGTGAAGTTTCACTATCCTTGCCTCTTAGAAGCATGCTGGCTGTACTTCCTCTAAGGTGGGTTTGATCACGTGAGAAAAAAATCTTACCATCCTTCCTTTTGTTTGTTGTAGTTGTTTTTGTTATTGTGCCATCAAGTTGAAACTGACTCACAGCTGACCTTCAAGTGGATTTTCAAAGACTGTAAATCTCAAGGGAAAAGATTGCCCATGTTTCTTCCATCAAGCAATTATGGATTCGTACGGCCTGCCTTTGGCTTGGCAGTGTAACTCTTTACCACTAGGCCATCAGAGCTCCCTATATGCACTCCTTGTAGGAATGGAAAAGACAGCCACTCTATAAAACAGTCTAGCAATTTGTTTTAAGCATAGGCATGCAATTACTACACTATCCAGTAATTGCACTCCTGGATATTTATTCCAAAGAAAGGAAAACTTATTTTCACACAAAACTGGTATCCAATTTAATGTGCAAATATTTCATTCACTTACTGAGGTTTTCACAGAGGTGTAATAGCAACGACAGGATTAGATTTCAAGTCTTCACGACCTTGTCAGGGAACTCTGTTGAGTTAGGCCATAGGGAACAGCACTGCTAATACAAAAGCCAACCATCTGGCAATTTGAATCCACCTGTCACTCCTTGAGAGAAAGACGGGCAGTCGCCTCCCGTGTAGCTTACTGCCTCCAAAAACCCACTGAAGGGTTGGCTATGGGTCAGTTCTGACTCGATGATATACAACAACAACATCTATTATTGCAGAAATGGCAAATTGATTTTGTCTTCATCTGATGGAGAGTTGCTGTTCAAAATACTTATATTAGAAGAAGTCTAAGGTCTTGGGATTCTGAAGCCAACAGGAAAATTTCTGCAATTGATTAGAGTTGATTGATATGAAAGTAAGAGCAAGAATGTCAAATGCAAGTGAAAAGAGTTGCCAGTCCTAAGTTAAAATATGACACCTCTCCAATGATAGGATATAAGAGACATTAGCAGTCATCGAATGTACAATCCTTTCATTTTATTGAGGAACAAAGCAGGAGAGACCCAGACTCCAACAGTACTCAACAGCAAGTGGTTTAGTTTTGGGTCCAAGTACTCTAACCTTCCCCTCCTCAGTGCCACTTTACCTGTGCACATCACCACCCCACTGGGTTGGGAATTTACAAGTCTTTTTAGGCCTCCAGAATAGGCAGGGTTTTTTCCCCCCTTGTTAGTATCAAGGCAATAAAATAATAAATGGAGTAAATTAAAATTTGCAAGTCTTGATACCTATTTTTGTTGTTTGTTTGTTTTTAATAAAGGGAGGGAAAGCAGAGTGAGACACCAGAGCTGCTTAAACCTTTCACTCATGAGAATACATTGTGCTAAAAGATTTTAACTCAACCGAGCTGTTTTGATTCCATGGGCCCTGAAACCCTGTAGACCTCTCTGTCTGAAGTCTTGCTATCACACCGCAGAACAACGACCCAAGGATAATTAATAAATAGACAAGGATTTAAAGGATCAGACCAGGGCGAGCAAGTCTGACACATGATCTTTGGAGTGACGGTGGTGGTGACAGCTCACTTGTGCCCTCTGAAAGCTCTCCATGGCCCTGGCTGCTGCACCCCCACCCCATTTTATAAGCAGGCACCAAAAGCTTCAAATTACAACAGCTAATTGGATGAAAACGGAAATGCAACCTTCTAATGGGGTAAGAGATTAATGCTTTAATCTGTTTCCTTCACTTGCTGAAGCAAAACAAAAACACAGATGAAGGTTGTGGTGCAGAAAAGTAAATTAGCTCTGCATGGGAATCACAGAGTGCATGTTCCAACAAAAATCTAAGGTGTCTAAGAGACTATAATCACATAATAAAAGGATAATAAGCAGCCCAAGATAGTAATTGTCAAATTACACAACAGATAACCTGCAAAATCCCTTCCTCAGAGAAAGTTAGCAGGACAATTTAACATGGTGCATGAGCAAGTTACTTTGTACTTGAAGGTATTTTTATTTATGGTCTAATTTATCACATTTTTATAATGGTAATATCCTATCTGGGCCCAAGGAATAAATCGAGCTGAATAATAAGCATCAGAATGAAATTTAAATGTGAAATTGTCTAATGCAATTGGGATTTGTGCTATAGCCAACAGGACATAGTTTTCATGAATATTCTTTTGTTCCAGAGGATTTCTCACAGGCTAATAGAGTTTATATTTTAAAAGCTTTTGCAGTTGATTCAGGAAAAATGACTGTTTTTAACATCAACTTATTTTCTCAAAAGAAATACAATTAAAAATGTAAATTGAGTCATTTCATCTTTTTATTGAATTATCCTGAAGAAGAAGGCAATGTTACCTCGGGGTGAGTGAGACACTAAAGATCAAACAAGCTTAAGAGTGAGATAAATTGGATTTACACCATTTAAAAGATCGGTCGAAGATCGGCCTTATGTGATTTCCTTCTGACAATTAATCATGCTTGTATCTATTAATACATTAAATTGTTCTCTATTCCATATTCAGGGGATAAAATGTGTGAATGGTTTAAGGAGTTGTCATGATGATTGAAGAAGGCACAGTAGGGAGTATAAAGAGAAGAGATGATAGTAGCAAGGCAATTACAGAGCTGAATATTTATTACATTTTTAAGTAGTAGCCTACTGAGAGGTAAAGGGAAAGGAAGAGAAAGTTCTATGAGTAGCACTTCAATTGCCTAATTATGAGCTAAAATTCCTTTTTTGAGTACTTACCTGACTGCTTTGTATAAACTTCTACATCAATTGATACCTAACATCTCTGTTGGATATTGGTTCACTCTGTCAGCTAACAAATCATCTCGATTAAGTCCCAATTAGAAGCAGAGCCTTGGGTTACATACTTTGTGAGTGACCAAAATGAAATAGACTTGAGTTTTCACTTGAAGTGAAAAATATACACATTTCCATCTTTTTAGGATTCTCTAAAAAATATCACACATCCATTTTCTTTCTGTGAACCAGAGGGTCATGAAGTTAACTCCTTAGAAAGAGTTGTTTCTTTTAGAAGTATACTGAAAAATTGTCATGAACTCTGAACTTAACCTGAATTCTATCATTTAATTGCTATGCAAATTCAGATAAGTTTCTTAACACTGAGCATCTTGCTTTTTCTTTACAGAAATTAGAATAATGCTATTTTTACTTTTCAGAATTTGAGGATCAAATCACACCATAGCCATGTGGAAAAATATTTGGTGCATAGTGGACATACACTGAACTATGAAGTGTGCAAAGAAATACCTAGGACAAAATAATCTAGTAGGAAAAAGAAAAGTTGTGAAAATCATAAAGAGATAGATAGATGATAGATAGATAGATAGATAGATAGATAGATAGATAGATAGATAATAGATGATCGATACATAGGTGCTGTCAAGTTGAGTAAGACTCACAGTTACTCTATGAACAACAGAACTGAATTCTGTCCTATTCTCTGCCCTTATCATAATCTCTGATATAATTGAGCCCATTCCTGTAGCCATTGTGTCAATCTGCCTTGCTGAGGGTTTCTTTCTCTCTTTCGCTGACCTTCTACCTTCCTAAGCATGGTGTCCCTTTCAAAGGAATAGCTCCTCCTAGAAACATGCACAAAGTATGAGAGACAAAGCTTCACCATCTTTGTCTCCTAGGTGCACTCTGGCTGCACATTTTCCAGGATATATCTGTTTGAGTTTTGCACTCCATGGGCTATTCAGTACTCTTCTTCAATACTATAGTTCAAAGGCATCAATTCTTCTGTCATCTTTATTCATTTTCCAGTTCTCAGATGCATAGCAGGTGATGGAAAAACATGACCTGGATCAAGCGCACCTTAGTCTTCAAACTGACATCGCTCTTCAATATTTTGGAGAGGTAATATGAATAGACTGCGATCAACGGCACTTAACAACAACAAAAACAACAACCTAATGCTGGACTTGCTCAAGACCTCGGAGAGGGTCTTTGTATTTAAAGGTTGGTTGTTACTATATTGGAGAAACATGCTTTTTTTAAAAAAAATCTTATTTTATTATTTCTGTGTGTGTTCCATAAATCAGATCTGACTGGTAGAGGAGGAGATTGTCCCTCCTTCTCCAGCAGAGCATCTGGCGGATCTGAACTGTGCATGTCTGGGATTGCAGTACAGCAGCTTCTTGCCACCAGGCCACCAGAGCTCACCAAGAAACATTCTACTAAGTGGTACAGCACTCTTCTGTCAGTATGCTGTATTGAGTAACCTGGTGTTGCTGTGATGCTGCACCTTGTGCCACTAAGATGTCAAAGCCATAATGATTATCCATGGTGGACAGTTTTTGGTGGAGCTCCCAGTTTAAGATGGATTTGGAAGCAGGAGTGGCATCCAATTCCTAAACAAAATGCCTCTCGAAACTCTGTAAACTTTGATAAATGACGATAGGTATAGAAAGGCGTCAGGCCTTTTGTTCATAGGGTGGTGCTCGACTTGACGGCAATCAACAAGTCTATCTATCTATCTACACACACACACACACACACACACACACACACACAGAGGCTAGGACAAGGTTCAGAGTTGTTGTTCAAAGGGTCACTATCGATTGTCCTCTTGATGGCATCTAACAACAACAACAACATATATAAATAACATTTTAGTTATTCTAAGCAAGTGAAGATTCATCAAGGAGTTGGTTAGTCAGAGAAAATTTCACAGAGAATTTAAATACTAAAGGGAGTATGACCTGAAATTTAGTCGAATATTATTACTTCTAAGGGTCCCAGGGCAAGTGGTTTCCTAACCTAAAAGCTGGCAATTCAGAGTACCCAGTGACAAAGCACAAGAAAACATGATAGCCTGCTTCTGTAAAGATTACAGCCCAGAGAACTCTGAGGTATCTCCATGAGTCACAAGTGACTTAAGAGCAATGGGTTATTAGCATTTCCCAGGCAAGGACTTCGAGGAAGTCTTACACAATCCACTAAGATTTAGCAATACAACCTATTCTTTTATAAACATTTATTAAAAGCCCATTAAGTTCCAGGTGGTTCTTCTCCTTGGTCTGTCACCGAGTAGACAGAAATCAGAGACAGTCCCCCAAGGCTCTTCCATTCCCTGAGAAAACAAATAGCCCCACCTTGATCTCGGCAATCAGCACTCCCTCCTGACAACTTGTTTCCTCTTTCGAAAGTGCTAAAGAAAAAAAAAACCCATACACTGTTTGGTTGCATTTTCTTTGATAGCTTATTTTTTTCCCCTTTTGATGTAACACTGAGCCTCCAAATACTGTTATATTCCTATATAGTATGTCCACATGGCTGCCATCACATGAAAATGTAGCAAATTATTCAGGCTTGGTGTTTAATGTATTAGATTGAATTAGAGATTGCAGAACATGAAAATGTTGTTTATATCTGTTGATAATTTCCATTCAGACTTGTATACATTAAAACATATTTTCATTTACTATAAGGAAGTTTCTAACCAAGGTCGGACATGCTATTTAATATTGGTACTACACATGATAAAAGAAGTACAGGTAAGATCCAAATTCATGAATAACATTTATGTCATTGATTATTGATTCTGACAAGCAACATACTGAGCACTGGGAAATACAGTGGTTATTAATTACCCATCCTGAACTTCAAACAACTCTGTAGGAGTAAAAAGTCATTGTAATAAATACATTTACAGTAATGTAAAATAAGGCTGTTCTCATCTCACTTTTCTCACCCCTGTTCAGGCACATACTGGACAAACATCAGAAAAAATATTAAGTGGAAGATGATATTTTAGCCAGATTATCCACAGAACTTGTCTACTATGTTGAAGATAGCACATCGCCCAAGACAATGGAGAGGCCTCTTTTCCCGCATCTGGATAGTGTTCAGCAGAGGTCAGTGTAGCACTCAAGGACTAGAAAGCCACAGAGCATCTGTATCCTGGATGTGGAACAGAAAACAATGAATACACAAAGCCATGAAAGAAGCTGAGGGAGAAACAAGTGAAATGTGGCAGAAGAGTCGCTCTCAAAGCTCCAACTTTGCATTAAGACTTTTAAATGAGTTGGTAAGCCAGGAAATCAAGAGACGAAGTGCATTGGGAAAGTTAGCTTTCAGAGACCTCTCAAGAGTACTGAAGAGCAATGACACCAGGCTGGAGACTAAGGTGCGCCTGATCCAGGCTATAGTCTTCACAATTACGTGCTATGCACAGTGAATAGGGATGATAGAAAGAGAATTGATGCCTTTGAGTTGTGGTGCTGAGAAGAGTGTTGAATATACCATGGACTGCTAGGAGAACAAACGGGTTTGTCGTGGAGAAGGTGAAGCCGGAATGCTCCTTGGAGTCAAGGATTCTGAAGCTTCATCTGACATATTTTGGGCATGTTGCAAGGAGGAACTGGTCCTTGGAGAGCGACATCATGTTTTGGAGAGTGGAGGGACGGCACAGGAGAGGAAGACTCTCGATGAGATGGATCGATTCAGTGAGTGGAGTGATGGGAATGAATGCGTTTGAAATGGCTTAGATTGGCACAGGATAGAACGGCATTTAGAACTCTTATACATAGGGTCGCTATGAGTTGCAAGCAACTCAATGGCACATAACAACCACAGTGTAGAAGTTGGACATGAAGTCAAGGGCTGTTAAGGGTGTCCCTCCTTGTTTCTTGTAGTTATTTGTATGAGTGGATATGAATACATATCTGTTAACTGTTGAGACCACTTGAGGAATGAATGGACTGTACTTCTCCCTCCTCTTTCATGATGGAGTGTAGTGTGGTGATTGCACTGGAGAAACAGACACTGTGTAGTGAAGTGAAAGAAGAAAGCAATCATTAATGGCCTTTGACTGTATCAAGGCAAGCTTCACTGAGGAATTACTACGAGCTGAATTTTGAAGAATGAGTTGGAATTAATCAAGCAGATATTCAATTCATAGGAAATAAAACTGTATAAAAAAGATGCAGACATAGAAACAACAACATAGCAATATACCATCAGTTTGATACTAAGCTTGGGAATTTATTTACGGTGATATACATGCCCTATCAGTAAGCAGAAGCACACATTGGTGGGTGGAAGAGAACAGAGGTAATTCTGGAAAGTCAAGAACAGCTACATCACAAAAGACCTTCATCAAAAGTAGCAAGTAGTTTTTATAGGGCATGAAGCTAAGGAATATTTTATTTACAAGAAAAATTTTGTTGAGAGAAGGTCCCTGAAGTAAGCCAAATATAGGGCTTACAACATATAAATATATTCGGGAAACACTATATGGATGATATTTGAGTTTGGAGCTAAAAGGATGTAGATTATAACCTTAAAAGAATCCATAGAAACTAAATAAAGGGTTATGGATCTATGTAATCACATGTACGTCAGCACCAAGACTCTATCAACTTCTGAAATTGTTGAGATGGTGTATACTTTGCTACATACATTTTAAGTAATGTGTGTTGTTGGGTTTGTTGTGTGGGGTTTTTGTTTTTGTTTTTGTTTTTTTAAAGAAAAAGACTTTCGTAGTTATGTGTAAAAATCTACCCAACTCTATTGATCTCCAGTGCCAGAAAACTGTGGGAGCTGAGCCAGTGACTGCAGACCACTTGGCACCATTCCTGTAAGTGTGCATTTTTCCTGGGAGTAGACTATAAAATGAGATGGATTAGGCTGGGAAAGAGTAGGGAAGGTGTACAGAATCATTTTCAGGTGTGCCACTTTGTTGATTAGATGATTTATAGAGAAAGATCCTAATTTCAGTTTTGCTGAAGTCACGGGCACTGTGATACAGCTAAGTCAAGTTTCTGAGTCAGTAGTTAAACATATGTTTTTGGATTAGAAGCTAGGAAGGCTACCAACTCTTCCACCACAAGTCATGTTTTTTCACTGGCCATTTTCCTTAGAAGTCTTCCTTTCTTCCTAGCTTCTCTTACTCTAGATGTTTTGCTGAAGTCTATTCACTGTGAATGAAGCTGATATTTGAAATATCGACACCACAGTTACCGGCACTGTTGCAACATTGAGGCCACCACAGTATGACAAACTCAGAGACGAATGCTGGTTTGAAAATATGTTCTTGGTGATAGAAATTATGCTGGAGATTGCATGATGAAATTTTGCTAGACAAGTAACTTACTCATTGCAAACATCTTTTTATACAAGTGGATGTCATTGGATAGAATACCCAGGTAATTCCTGAGTGCTTAAATACTATAAGCATGTTATAAAGAAGGGCCAGTCTTTGAAGAAAGACATTACTATTGGTAGAGTAGAATTCCTGTAAAAAATTGGGCAGATCTCCCGTAAGATGGACTGATATAAGAGCTTACTCTCAGCAGAGACTATGAGGATAGCACAGGATCAAGCAGAGTTCATTTTATTAGTTGGGACAGACTGTACGTCATCTAACAACAACCTAAATGGAAAGAGATGATGGAGAAGCTCAATACTATCCATTAGAACAAGACCAGAGATGGACTTAAATCATCAATTTCCCAGCAAGTCCAAATCAAAGTTGAAAAACACCAAAACAACTCCACAAGAGCCAAAATATTACTTTCAGCATATCCCATATGAGTTTAGAGAACATCTAAGAATGTATTTGAATATTAGTGGTTGAACATTAATGACTGAAGACGAGACAAGATGTGGGATGATATTAAAGACATCATCTATGGAAATTGTGAAAGGTCATTAAAAAGATAAAAAATGGATGTCAGGAGAATCTGACCACCAATAAAGAAGCAAGAGGAAGTAGTGCATCCCCTGGGGTAAGAAAGTCTTGCCCCAGCTAGACCTAAGGCACTAGCCATGACTGAAGCGGAGGACCAGAGGTCCGACATGAGACGGAGCTGACCTTGGGACTGCTACCCCATGGAGGAACCAGAGCTAAGAGCCTTTGCCTAAGTGTGTTGGAGGAGTTGAGGGTGTGGATGGGGAAGCCGTAACTGGCAGAACAGAGAGTTTTGTAGCTCTCAGTTACAAAGGTGTGTAGCTGCACATTTCAGAAACTGTCCTAAGTATATCTTGCTGCAAACCTGAATTATAGCCCTTTCACTTCGGTTAAAAAAAAAGTCAGGAGAGGCTCTGAAGTGTGTTCTTGAATGTTAAAAATTTAAATGAATGGAAGAAATCATTAAGTAAAAGTTTAGCAGATTTTAAAAGGCAGTTTGAAAAACAAAGTATGAAAATGAAATATACAAAGACCTAGAATTAGAAACCCCAAAGACAACAATATGCTCAGCATTTTGAAAGTGGAGAGAACAGAAGAATAAATTCAAGCTCCATACAGTGCTGGTGCTATAATCTGTAGGGAAGTTGGCTACTGGCGCAAAGGCTGCACTTCTCTGCTAGTTCCAAGCCACAAGTGGCTACAGGGAGAAAATGAGAGGCAGCCTTCTCCTCTGTGATATACAGCCGTGGAGACCCAATGGAGGGTAAGCCATGAATCATTTCCAATTCCAAGATGTGTGAGGGTTTTTTTAAGTTTGATTGCAATGTTGACAGGAACTCTTGTTGCCTAGAGAGTAAGGAGTTGCCCTGCCAACCAAAAGGCAGGCAGTTTGAATCCACCAGCAGCTTCATGGAAGAAAGATGAGAAATCTCCCATGTGATTTAAAGCCTCTGAAAACCTGCTGGAGAGTCAACTCTGGGCCAGTTCTGCCTACACTGAAATAAAAGCTGGCTTGTTTGCTTGTTTGTTGCAATGTTGAAGGATTCTGTGGACAAAATACTGAAATACACTGCAAACATCAAAAGAATATGGAAGGAATACAAAAGATCATACACCATTGAGAATGTTCAGGCATTTTAGGAGGTAGCACTGATAAAGGACTGATGGTTGAGATTCAAGTTGCAATAAAATATTGGCAAAAAGCCAGTTTCCAGACAATGCTAGAATAATAACTTAGATGTTTTAAAAGATGATTGCAACAATGGAAGTTTTCACTAACCTATTTTTAAAAATTTGAAAGACTACTACTGGGCCAACCAAGTATATGAGATTCATATATGTATCCACTTCAAAGAAACACAATTCAACAGTATGTGGCAATTACTGAACAGTACCTTTAATATCATATGTAATTGCTATGTGCTGTTGAGTCATCTGCAACTCAGTGACTCTGTGTACAGCAGCTCTGAAGCCTCTAGTGAGGTAGTTTCACTGATTCCAACATACCAACTCCTATGGCTCCAGTTAGTTACTGTACCAATCCATCTCGTCCCAGTTCTACCTCTCCTGTGTTCTCCCTCCACTCTTAGGAGCATGATGTTCTTCTCCTGGCACTGGTCTCTCCTGGCGATGTGCCCAATATATGCATGGAACTTCAAAATCCTAGGCTCCAAGGAGAAACTTGATTTTACCCCTCTCCAAGACAGACCTATTTGCATTCTTGGCAGTCCATGGTATGTTCAAAACTCTTCTCTAGCATAAGTTCTTCTATCATCTTTAGTTTTTGTCCACCTCTCTGATGTATAATAAGTAAATACAAAGACCATGACCTGGATTAGGAGCACCTTAGTCTACAGACTGACATTGTTGCTTTTCAGTACTCTGGTGAGGACCCTGACAGTAGATTTTTTTCAATGCAATTTGTCTTTTGATTTCATGATTGCTGATGCCAAGAGTGTTGGTTGTGGAACCAAACAATCTGTAATTGTTAACAACCTCAATCTCTTCTCCACCGATCATGGTGCTGCCAATTGGCCCAGGGCGAGACTCCTTGTCTTCTTGATGTTGAGCTTCAATCCATATTGAATAATCCAGTCCTTGACCTTCTGCAGCAAGCATCCTCCTCAGTTTCAGCAGGCAGGGTTGTAGGCATCAATTATTCTTCTACCATCTTTATTTATTGTCCAGCATTGAGATACATAACAAGTGATTGAAAAGACCATGGCCTGAATCAGGTGCACCCTAGTCTTCAAATTGGTATCATTGTTCCACAGTAATTTGGAAATATCTCCAACTGCAGACTTTCCCAATGCAATACATCTCCTCATGTCCTCACTGCTTGTACCAACAGTGTTGACTGTGGATCCAAGTAAGATGAAATCACTGACAACTTCAATCTTTTTTCTATCCATCAAGATGTTGCCTATTGATCCAATGGTGAGGATTTTTATCTTCTTGATGTGAGGCTGTAGACTTTGATCTTCTGCAATATGCACTTCCAATTCTTCTCACTCTTCAGCATGTAAAGTTATGTCACGGCATATTGTTGATGAATCATCAACACATATTGATGAATCTTCTCTGATCTTGATCTCATATTCTTCTTCACAGAATCCAGCTTTTCAAATTATTTGCTCAGCTTCCAAAAACTTCTCCAACAGGGTAAAAAGGGAAGCCACTGACTGGGGAAAAGTATTTGGTAATAACATATCAGATAAGGGACTTATATCCAGAATTTAT
>NW_006400084.1:866663-872085 GCF_000299155.1 Elephantulus edwardii
GAACTGGGGAAGAGGTTAGAGAAAATAGTGCAACAATGAATAAACGGAAACCCAAAATCTCTGTAAATGTTTATTAAAATTAATAATATTTAATAAAAAAACAGCAAAAGAAATTACAAGTAAAAAGAATTACTTGCTCAGCTATAGATTGAATAGAGATGGAGAAGGCATACAATCCTGTGCACACCATTCCTAATCCATTTTCCCCACTTTATTTTGTTATTTATTGGTTTGCATACAAAATCCATATACATTGTATATCATTCATATGCATTGCATATTACACATCAGAACATCCACAATATGTTTTAAATGATCACTCATATACACTGTCATTTATATAATTAATCGCCATTGATCTACACCTACCCCATCTTTTCAGGTCCCCACTGGCCCTTTCCTAATTCCGTACCAAAATCCTTCTGCTCATCAAACTCTGTAACCCTAGTGATTTCCTCCCCTCTCCATCCTCTGCCTCCATGGTCCTCTCCTCTTCCTCTTTTATACACATCTTATTAGTTATCCTTCTATCTTCACAATAATGGTCTTATGCGGTATTTGTCTTTAAGAGACTGAGTTGGTTTACTCTATATAATGCTCTCTAGACTCATCCATAAAATGGTATTTTATGAAATCATTGCTCCTTGGTGCTTCACAGTATTCCATTGTGTGAATAGATTATCCCATAAAATAGTATTTTATGAAATCATTGCTCCTTGGTGCTTCATAGTATTCCATTGTGTGAAAGTACCATACTTTTTCAATCCATTCATTTGTTGATGAACATTTGAGCAGTTTCCATTTTCTTGCTATTGTGAATAATGCTGCTATGAACACAGGTGTACAAATCATTTGTGTCCCCGTTGGAGCAGATGCAGAGAGACTGGAACTCTCATGCATTGCTGGTGGCATTGTAAAATGTAGTTACAACCACTCTGGAAGGCAGTTTAGCATTTCCTCAAAAAGCTGAGCATAGAAACCCCAAATGAATATACCCCAAGGAAAACAGAACTGAAACCTTTCTTGATTTTAAACCATGTGACATTTCCTTGATCCATTCAGACAGCAGGCCTCTTGGTCTAAGCATAGGTGTTGTATGAGCACAATCAATTTTCTAGGAATCTCATTCTTCTCAATGTTAGCCATAACTTATTATTTTTCTGTAACACAAGTATATGCCTATAAAGCAATATCTTTTCCCCTGTGATGATCCATATTTGCACACTATGCAGGAACCTTCACATTCTTTCAGCAAAAAATTAACAAGGGGAAGTGTGAAGAAGGTATATAAAACTTAAAATTCAAGCTGCTCATTTTAATATTTTATTTTCTTTTATTTCAAAATATGTGTGAACCCTACGATGAACATCATTAAAGTAACTGAATTTACATGTAAAAGATGTTGAAACGGCAAATGTACTACATATATATTTATCACAACACCTCTTATGAGAAAAGATACGAATTTGTCTTCGTCCATGAACATCTAACAGATGGAAACAAACACATTTAAGTGAGAGAAAATACAGACAAATATGGTTGTCATGGTTTCTTTCAGATGTCATAAACAAAAAGGACCCAAAAGGACAATAAAGTCCCCCACTGGGAAAAGCCACATATGGCTCCTTTTTTTCTTAGTTGGATAATTACCTAGCTCAATTTGAATGTGTGGAGTCAGTGGGGAATGAGTGTAGTCATTCTGTCACTCACCTCTGGCTATTCCAAATTAGATTTACTGGGGGACCATTCTATTCTCCTATATAATAGATATCAGACGATGAATGACTACCTCGGATTAATAAATTACCCCAGCGGGCAGTGCCCTGAGGAAATATATGACACATGTAAACATGGCAGAAGCTGTGCACAGCCTGGGACCACATTCTTAGTTTCATTTACGAAGCAGCAAGCACATAAGAGAACATTTTAAGGTCTGCAAATCCTGGTGTAAATTTAGGTTTTCAGTCTTTAGTGTCACTTTCCAGTCATCTTCAAATCAATCTAAACTCAAGTGCACATTATCCTAGGTAACATGCGAACAGTATCATAGAGGGATATCTACATTGTAAAATGTTTCTCTTATTGCTTGTAGGTAAGAGAGGGTGCTGGAAAAGAGAAAAAATGGGGTAAGGGAGAACACCCTTTGGAACAGCTTCTCTGAGGTGAAAACTAAAGACCCGTGCAGTGAAAAGAACTGATTGTATGATGTCAAAAGAGACAAATATTGGAAACATCTAAATGTCTACCTAGATTCTTTTTTTATTATTTTTTTTAATTTTTATTGTATTCTTTTTACGTGTACCGTCAAATCAGATCTGACTGGTACAGGAGGAGATTGCCCTCTTGTTCTCCAGCAGAGCATCTGGTGGATTTGAACCGTGTTCCTCTGGGATTACAGTGCAGCGTCTTGCCACTAGGCCACCAGAGCTCCCTATGATTCTTATGTTTTGTCTGGAGATTCTGATCAAGTTGACAAGGACAAAAAGGTTTTTCTAAGGTCATCTCAGTTGCTGCCAAAGCTGAGATCAGTCTATCTAAACCCTGGAGCACCATGGCATTTTCCCTCCCTGATACTTCCCAAACAGATTGTTTCTCTTTCACACAAGATTAGGGGTTGTTTTTCCTGGTCTTC
The DNA here is from genome assembly GCF_000299155.1 of Elephantulus edwardii. Lineage (NCBI taxonomy): Eukaryota > Metazoa > Chordata > Mammalia > Macroscelidea > Macroscelididae > Elephantulus > Elephantulus edwardii. The sequence goes on from NW_006400084.1 coordinate 869,296, forward strand.
ATGAACGACCCTCCAGTTTGCTAAAGGATTGGGCAACATTAGCAGCAGCCCTGGGAAGACATAGGGACCATGGCCAGGTCTCTGAGATACGAGTTCTGGAGTGAGAGAATAGAAAGTTTCTTGGCACCTGATCCAACTGCAGACAAGGGGGAGGAAGACGGCTTCCCACTGAAGCCAAGAAGTAGTCACTGAGCAATTTTTTAGATTTTTGAAATTTTTCTCTCTCGTGAGCCTGTCCCCAAAGCCCAAAGCTTACAACATCTTATTTCCTGTTTGAGAATTTCCTAAACAGAAATGGAGCTTTTGGCCTTTGTAAAGAAATCCATAGAAAAAGCTTTTTCTCTGGAACTCTGACTGTAGTCATCTGCTTCTTAATACAATCTGTTGTAGCAATCTGACACAATGTAAAAATTTTCTTAAAGTGCATTTTCCCCACTCATTTCTTCATTTTTTTTTGTTATTCTTCTGTTCCTTATCATTAAGTCATTTCCTTTTTTTTAAATTTAAAAAAGTTCTTATGCTGGGCAGAGTGGAGGGACAGCGCAGGAAGGGAAGACCCTCTATGAGGTGGATTGATTCAGTGACTGGGGTAATCGGGATGGTTGTGTCAGAGACAGTGAGATTGGCACAGGATAGAGCAGGGTTTAGGGCTGTTGTCCGTAGGGTCGCTATGAGTCGGTAACGACTCGACGGCACATAACAACAACATCAACATTAAAATAAAGTTTGTTTGGGCTATTATTTTACTTTAAATGGGGAAGAATATAAATTCTGGGAAGACATGGTGTTATGCTCATTTCTCCAAAAGACATATGCCTAAATCCTAACCCCTGGAGTCCCCAGTCTGGGAACAGGATCTTTCCAAAGCTTATCCACTAACATGAGGTCATACTGGTGAAGGGTGAATCCTAATCCCAGCAGAGTGGAGTCTGCTAAAAGAGAAGGGACAAAGAGCCAGAGGAAAGACAGCCATGGAAACCTGCATCAGAAAGTCAGGGACTGTAACAATGGGTTTGAGAATGTCAGAGATTCCGAGGATGATGCAGGACAGAGCAAGGTTCTGTTGTCCATAGGATCACTTGTTGGCAGAGTCAACACCCAGGAGCTAAGACAGACAAGAAAGGATCTTGCCCTATAGCTGTGAGAAGGAAGCATGACCCAGCCAGCATGTTGCTTTAGATTCTGAACCAGACAGTGAGATAAAGCATTTCTGTCCACCTAAATCACCCAGTCTATAGAAGAATTATGTTAGAATTAGAAACTAATATTCATGTTATTCTCTATAATGCTGAATATGTTTAAGTAACAATCAAATTAGAGAGACTCATAGACTTAATTCCTAGTCTACTTGCTTCTTAAGAACTAGACTTGTAGGGAAGTAGAAATGGGCAAAATTAACAACATAGTATTACATATTGAAATCCTGGTATCTGTATCTGTAATGGGAGCTCTGATGGCACAGGCTAAAGCACGTTTCACTAATAATTGAAAGCTCAATGGAAGGTCACTAGGGATTGGAACTGATTTGACAGCAGTGAAGATTTTTATAAACGAATCAAATTTACAAATAATATTGATTCTTCATTCAAAGACATATAGGTTTATAACACTAATTAGTATCAATTAGTACACTGAATTAATTACGATGTCTAATAAATTCCTTTCTCTTCACCCAACTTGGCTATTAATTTTTGCTCCCATATTCCTCCCTTCCCATCACTGTTCACCTTACAAGACTGATTCGAGCTGTGTGCAAATCCCTCCTTCTTGTTATGTGCCTTCAAGTCCCCTGTGTGACTCACAGTGACCGTATGTACAACAATTCTGAATCCTGCTCAATCCTGACCAACCTTATTGTCTGTGACCTACCTAACCCCCTTTACCCCAGTCACTGAGTCAATCCGTCTCATCGAGGGTCTTCATCTCCTGTGCTGTTCCTCCACCCTTCCAAGCATAATATCCCTTTCCAAGGACTGGTTGCTCCTTGCAACATGCCAAAAGCATGTCAGACAAAGCCTCAGAATCCTTGACTCCAAGGAGCAGCCTGGTTTAACTCTCTCCAGGCCACACTTGTTCGTTCTCTTAGCAGTCCATGGTATATTCAATTCTTGGGGGGGAGGGGTGTTTTTTGTTCTTGTTAATGTTATTGTTGTATATGTGCTGTCGAGTCAACTATAATTCATAGCAAGCCTATGAACTGCATTGACCCTGCCCTATCTTAAGCCACTCTCACCACGTCTGACCACCTGGCTCCATTGTCACAATCACCATGTCAATCCATCTCACCCAGTGTTTTCCTCTCCTATGCTGATCCTCCACCCTTCCAAGCATTATGTTCTTCTACAAGTACTGTTTTAGTGACATATAATAAAACATCATTGTGTGACTATATAATTTCTTTAGCCATTCTTCCAAGACAGACAAGTGGGTTGTTCCCAACTCTCTGCTGTTATGAATAAAACTGCCATATGTCATGCACATCCAAAAACTTCTCCAACAGGGTAAAAAAGGAAGCCACCGACTGGGAAAAAGTATTTGGTAATAAGATATCAGATAAGGAACTTATATCCAGAATTTATGAAATACTTGAGCACCACAACAAGATAAAGGTAAATAATCCAATAGAAAAATGGGCACAGGATATGAACAGGCACTTCACCGAAGACGACATTCAGATGGCTAACAAGCACATGAAGAAATGTTCACAATCCCTAGCTCTAAGAGAGATGCACATTAAAACAACTATGAGATATTATCTCACCCCAGTCAAAATAGCAAAATTTAACAGAA
>NW_006400084.1:873687-875592 GCF_000299155.1 Elephantulus edwardii
AGTGGACCTGGGGGAGGGTTTGTAAAACAGTGAATGAATTTTTCTTTTACTTTTCCAAGAGGGTAGTGTTCTGGGGGGAAGCTTGGGAGGGGAGAAATGTGCCTCAATGAAAGAATGGAAATCCAAAGCCTCTGTAAATTTTTACTGAAATTAATAATAAGTTTAAATTAAAAAAAAATACTGGCATATGTCGTGAGTTTTGAGTGGTACTTATAAATATGATCTTGTCTGAAAACAGCATGTCCTTTATTGTGTTAATATTCTACTTGAGTAAGGGGGTACAGACACATAGCCACTTCTGAATTACTGTGTGGAGGAAGGGTAGGGAAGCAGAACAGACACAAAGACATACACAGTTGGAGAGGAATAACAGTTCAGAAGTCATATGAAGACTATCTATAAGCCAACAAATCAAGGAATGCCCAGAGATAAGGCAGATGAAAAATTACGTTGTATGCTATTTTTCTTTGAACTTCAAAATCCGTCTTCCATAATTGTAATGATGGCTTATTGTGTCATTTCCAAGAATGTAACTTATTTTTTCTAAGATGTTCATAAAAATGAATCATTATTTCTTCACAGTCCTTTTTGAGCTTCACACGACTCTTGTTCACAATGGGGAAGTAAAAGCACAGTGTACTAAGAATTACAAGAGCACCCCACAAAGAAATCAAGAGAGAAACTGCCAACTCTAAGAATTCCTATTCACAGAAATATCTCATACATTTTACATTTAAACAAAAATGATTTGTAATTTCCAAATCATATGAGAGTTTATGTAGGAGAAACAGTGTGACTTAGGACAAAAACAGAAATCCTCCCATTCATAAAGAATTTCCTATTTATTTTAGAGGTTATCAAGGTTAGAACTAGGTATTTCCATATCAATGTGAAAATGAGGGTATGTTTTTGTTTTGCAAAGAATCTCACCAACTTCTAGCTACTGCTGGGAGAGTAAGGGACAGCAGAAAGGACATAAACAAGCAATTGCACTTTAATTCTAGACCTGTCATTTATTAATTTTATGATGCTGTGTAAGTTATGTAACGAAGTGTTGTGTCCTGTTTCACCATCTTGAGTAATAAAGTCATGTCTCTTTTACCCCGAGCTTCTCTATTCCTAATTTCAACAAGAATTTTTATCTAATTCTTGTATTAAACCTTGGTATTAAAAGACCACTAGAGGATTATTAGCTGCTGAATTGCCTTACAGAGAGAAAACAAGAAAATATATACAAATACTGAACAGCTCCGTTCTCTGCCACCATTACTGTTCTTGCTGTCACATATATCCCTTTCCTTATGTAACCATTTTGTTCTTCTTACCTTTTCTCCGTTTGTCCTCCTCGTACTTCATCTCATTCTTTCAACCTCAGACAGTCTTATACTGTTCATATGTACATCCGTGTATAACAAACATACATGTCACCACTAAACTACCATAAGCCACCCTCCAGTCACCACTCAAGGATCTGATTTTCTGTATATTGAGTTTTCATTCAGGGGCCACTAGAAGTATCTTTGACATCTTGGAGAGATGTAATTCTACTATATTTCTAATAATATTGAAACTCAAAAGAGAAGGGGTCCATTAATAATGAGAAAGCAATTAAGTTTATTGTTGTTGTTATTGTTGTTAAGTGCTGTCAAGTTGTAGAGGACTCATAGCGACTCTATGAACGAAAGACCTGAACACTTGTATAACTTTCATCATTTCTTCAAATTCATAGAGTTTCTGGAGGCAAGTTACTTCAGGAGTGGATGCCACCCCAGCTTCCAAGCTTGTTTTAATCAGGGAGCTTCACCAAACACTGTCCACAATGGGTAACCATTATCGCATTTGACACATCAATGTCACAGTGTTTATTTAGCATCACAGCAACCAAAAGTTACCTCTGTACAGCAA
>NW_006400084.1:876257-886133 GCF_000299155.1 Elephantulus edwardii
TTGAAAAGAAAGAAAAGAATCACTCTTGGGACAGTATTATTAGAAATATTTCTCTATGGACTGTGTACCAAATAATATTCTATCAGGGTCTATTCTAAATAATACTATTCTATTACTATTATTCTATAGGATTACTGGTGGCATAGTCTATAGCATGTTGGGCTGTTAACCAAAAAGCTGCAAGACTCCAGCAGTTTGAATACACTAGTAGTTCCAGGGGAGAAAGACTGGTAGTTTCCACCAGTTAAGATTTATAAGCTTGGAAACTCCATGGAAAGAGGGTTATTATAGTCAGAACTGAACTGATGGCAGAGAGCTTGAGTTTGATCAGTATATAATTTCTTGAATATGATAATGATTTTGTGTATATTTAGAAGAAAAGACTTGCTCAGAGGATGGAAGAATGTCTTTCCACTGTCTGAAAGTAGACTATTCCTATTAAACCTTTCATAAGCATAAAACAAGGATGCAATTACCATCCATGGGAAAAAATATTTCATCTTCTCAGACCCACAAGAAAGCTTTCCAAATCATACCAAATAAAACACAATACCTAAAGCATCGCTAACATACGCTGTTCACAGTCAGAGTTTAAATTTATGGCAGCTTGATGCTGCCAGGTTGACAGCAGTTCAGGGAACAAGTTTAGCAAAGCCACTCACTGCTTCTGGTGCATGCTGCCCATGTAAGGGCTCACTGAAATAAATGCTGAAAGCTAACCTTGATTTTTGCCTTTTATAAAATAAAATCAAAACTCTTCCTCAGATTACATTTAGTGAAAACAGGTACTAAAGTAGTTTTTTTGTAGAAGCAAAGTGGTATAAACTTTCAAAAGCAGAGGATACCTGCATCATATCTGTAAACTGCTTTCAAAAGATTAAAAAAATCTCCTAAAGACTATGTAAATGTGGCAGAATATTGCTAATAAGTGAATTGACCTTAAAAATATTCAGATATTAATTGCATGTCACCGTGGTGCAGGGTCAAGCCATATCACTCTGAGTAGCTCTACTCATTGGTGATACAAAGACAAGACCCTCAATGAGAACTTCCTAGAAGAAAAAGCAAACAGAAGATGAAAGTAAAATGAAGAAAAACCCCATAAGAATAAAGTGAGCTGACATCAAATGAAATAACATATGTGTGATTGAAATTCCAGAGGCAGAGGAAATAATGATTAAAAAAATTAAAAGGCACTAAAAAATTGTGGAAGAGCTACCAGAACACTTTCCAGATTCTAGAAAAATTAAGTCATATACATTCAAGAAGCTCAGTAAACTCCAGATAGGTAAGACTCTAAAAGAAAAATAAAAGGACATTCAACTCCAACAGGGAGGAGAGGACATAGAGACCACATCCGCAATTACCTGGCCTGGTTTTCATTCTCTGAGCTCCCTGAGAGGCCCCATCCCCCATGACTGCCCAGCAAAATACATACTTCCCATGACACCAGAATCTGGAGGTGAGTAGAGCACCAGGAAGCCCCACCATGCTCCCTAGAGCCTAGCCAGGTATGTGGCCCTGCTACTCCTCCAGACCCTACCTAGGTATGCTTTCTTCATAACTTCAACAAAGAAAAGGTCTGGCAGTCACATCACCACCCACAGACCCATGGTCTCTGGCCTACCAAAATCCTCCCCCACTAAGGGACCCAAGCTATTCAGTCCCTGACTTGACAGTGAGAAGAACACCCAAGAGATAGTCCCTGCCTCAACCACACAACTCAAGCCCACAGAGGGAAGGAGAGCCTGGTAGCCCCCTCTGGCACTGCGTCACTGAGGCCATCTGCAGTTCACATTCAAGGTGTCTGCACCTTTGAGACCTTAAGAGACATTGGAGTTCTACTTTGAAACATCCATGGAGGATGAACAACTCCCTACAGAATCAAAGTCTTTAGATTTGCAATCTCAAAGAAGACTGAGTCTACCATTACCAAACCACCACCAAACAGAACAGATTACAACTCACCATTTTCCCACAAATGATCAGCTGAGAAAATTTCCCTTGGAATGGAAAAGAGACACTGCTTTACAGAAAACCCCTGATACAGAGTCAGGGATCCAGAAACTTGGAGAATGAGTGAGCAGAGACGCAAAGATCCCTTCTAACAAGTGGCAAGAGGGAAAGCATTCCATAGACAACAGACAGATATATACACGGATACCCCATCGACTATCGAAATACAAAAAAAAAAAGGAACATGTGAAGGGTCACTCTATGACAATGACATCACCTACCAAAAGAGAAAACTATACACTAATGCTTCTCATGGACATGGATGCAAAAATACTTAACAAAATCCTAGTCAAGAGAATCCAACACTATCAAAAAAGTAATTCACCACAATCAAGAGAGATTCATAACAGGAATGCAAGAATGGTTCAACACAAGAAAAACAGTTAATGTGTAATTCACTACATCAATAAAGCAAAGGATAAGAACTACATGGTCCTATCAACTGATATAGAAATTACTTGGACAAAATTCAATACCTCTTAAGGATTAAAACATTCAATAAAACAGGATTTGAGGGGAATTTCTTCAATGTAGTTAAAAGTATATAAGCAAAACCAAGAACAAGTATCATTGTCAATAGAGAATGACTAAAAGTATTTCCTTTGTTAACAGACCAGGCAAGGATGTCCACCATCACAACTATTCAATGTTGTACTCGAATTCTTAGGAAGGGTAATTAGGCAAGAGGAAAAAAAATAAGAGGCATCTAAATTGGTAAAGAGGAGATGAGACTATCCCTATATTAAGACATGCCATATAATCAAGGCTACTTATAATGAAGAAAGAATTTCAGGTTGTCATCAAGGCACTGGCAAAGATAAGTCACCAGGAACCGATGGGCTATCAACTGCCATGTTTTAAACAATATATGCAACCCTGGACATGTTCACCAGTTGGCCAGAAAATTTGGAAGACGACCATTTGGCCAACAGCCTGGAAGAGATCCATATGTGTTGCCATTTCCAAGAAAGATGATCCAACATAATGTGGAAATCATCAAACAATATTATTAATATCATATGCAAGCAAAATATTGCTGAAGATTGTCCAAAAATGACAAAAACAGTGCATTAACAGAGAACTGGCAGGTGTTCTGGCTGGCACCAAGAATATCACAGCAAATGTCAGATGGATCTTGGTTGAAAGCAGAGAATACCAGAACAATGACTATTTATGCTTTATTGACTATGCAAAGGCATTTGATTGTGTGGATCTTAACAAACTATGGCCAACTTTGAAAAAAAATGGGAATTACAGAGCATTTAATTGTGCTCATTTGAAAACTATGCTTAGATCAAGAGGCTATTGTTTGGACATACCAAGGGAATACTACATGGTTTAGGATCAGGAAAGGTACACATTCATCCAGGTAGTATCCTCTCTCCAGAGTTATTCAATCTGCATGATTCTCATTATTTGAGAAGCTAGAGTCCATGAAGAACAACATAATATCAGAATCAGAGGAATATTCATGAACAACCTGCATTATGCAGATGACACATACTTTGCTTGCTAAAAGTGGGCAGGACTTGAAGATCCAAGACTATATAGCCTTCATATATATGGTTTACATCTCAAAATCAAGAAAACAAAAATTCCCACCACTGGATCAATAGGCAACATTGTGATAGATGGAGAAAATACAAACTGTAAACAAAGTCACCTTCTTAGGATCCACAACAACACAACTGTGGTATCAGCAATCAGGAGACCAAGAGGCATATTGCATTTGGAAGGTCTATAGTTAGGGGCCTCTCCAAATCACTGAGGAGCAACAATGAAGACTAAGATATGTCTGATTCAAGCCATGGTCTTAGCAATCACTCTGAATGCATGTGAGAGCTGAACAGTAAATAAGGATGAGAGGAAAAATTGATTCTTTTTAATTGTGGTGTTCAAGAAGAGTACTGAGTATTCCATAGATTGCCAAAAAACCAAACAGATATGTCTTGGACAGAATGCAGCTGGAGCACTCCTTGGAGGCAAAGATGATAAAGCTTTGCCTCATATATTTTGGGTATGTTGTTGGGAGTGGGGAGCTGTTCCTTGGAGAGGGACATTATGCTTGGAAAGGTGGAGGAAGGTTAGCAAAAGAGAGGAAGACCTTCAACCAGATAGACTGACACAATACTGCAGCAATAGGCATGAGTGTCAGAGATGGCACAGGATAGGAGACAGTTTAGATCTGTTATTCACAGGTTTGTTATGAGTACTCAACTCAGCAACACCTAACAACAACAACAAAAATATTCAAATGATATGAGAGCATGTAGCAGATCTGAAAGACTCAATCAAAAAACCCTCTTACACCTAATTGATCAATTCAGCAGTGGTAGAATACAAGAACAACATACAAAAAGAAGTTGGATTTCTGTACAGAATAAAAGAAAACACTGAAAAGGAAACACGAGAAGCAATACCATCTACAGCAGCCAACCACAAGAGGAAACACTCAGGTACAAACCTAACTAGACCCTTTCCCAGGGAGCTCCAGCAGCCTAGTAATATGAAGCTGTTCTGCAGTCCCAAAGGCGGAAGATTTTAATCCATCAGCTGCTCCACAGAAAGATGATCTCTTCTTGTGTGATTTACTGCCTCTGAAAACTTGCTAAATGTTCAAGCTACAAGTTAGTTCTAATGTGACAGCACACAGCAATAGAACCTATGGCAGGAATCACACCAAATAAGTCAGCAAGCAGAGCTGTCTCTCTTCTGGCACTGGGCCTACACCAGGCACTGGCACCAAGGAAGTAAGCCAAGCAGAGCCACCTCCACCCAGGCCTTGGTCCCTTAGGCCAGCAGCAGGCATCATCACTGGGAAAGCCAGCCGAGTCCCCTCCTCACAATCTTGGGCCATTGACTACCTCTTGGCCTTGGTCCTTCATGGCTAGGCCAGACACTGGCAGCTATTTAATAGGCCAGTTGAGCTGCTTGCTTCTGGCCTGGGTGTCTTGGGTCTCTGCTGGGTACCAGCATGAAGGAAGACATCTCCCCAGCCTTCAGGCCCTAGGCCTGCTCCAGACATCAGTACCGAGGATTGCTCACCACTGCCTGTGCTATTCTCTTAGTCACAGGCAGGGCCCCACCTCCCTGCCACCTGGGTCCTGGCCAGAGTCCAGTTGGAGCTATAGAGAAGAGTGCTGCCCCTCAATGCCACTTGAGCTTCAGCTGGAGCCAGAGTAGAAAAGGTTCACCTCATGCCATCATAGATATATGCTTGCTCATTTGGGGGGGGAGGGGGGAGGGACAAGCCATAGCAAAACCACAGCTCCTTTTCTTTTTTTTAAATATTTTTAAAATTAATTTTAATGCATGTTTACAGAGATTCTGGATTTCCATACATTCATTGTTGCATTTTTCTCCCTGCCCAACCCTCCCCCCAGTTCGCTGTTTGCTTTGACAAGTAAAAAAAAAATTATTTCATTGGTATAGAATCCCCACTCCCTGGCCCGAGTACACTCCACTATGCAACCTTCATTCTGGACTCTTGTCATAAGCATAATACCCAATCATATATCGTTTTCAAACAGTTCTCTCCCTCATCTGTTTCAATGCAGTATTCATAATTTATCCAATTTTTCTCAGTCCAACCCTGATGTCAGTCCCATTCTACAATAGTGGCACCATGCAGCACCTGTACTCTTGTGACTGAGATATTTCACTCAGCATAATGTTCTCCAGGCTCACCCATTTTGAATAATATTGCATGAGTTCCTTGTTTTTTAATACAGCATAGTATTCCATTGGGTGAATATACCAGAGCTTCTCTATCCATTCATTTGTTGATGGTCACTTAGGTTGTTTCCAACCCTTTGCTATTGTGAACAAAGCAGCAATAAACTTGGGTGTGCATATATCTGCTTGAGTGGAAGCTCCTGGTTTTTTTAGGGTGTATTCCCAGTAATGGAATTGCTGGGTCAAATGGTATTCCTATTTGCAACTTTTTGAGAGAGCGCCATACAGCTTCCCATAGTGGTTGCACCATTTTACACTCCCACCAACAGTGAATAAGGGTTCCAGCCAACAATTGTTGTTTGCTGTTCTGTTGAATTTTGCTATTCTTAATGGGGTGAGATGATATCTCATAGTTGTTTTGATTTGCATCTCTCTTAGAGCTAGGGGTTTTGAACATTTCTTCATGTGCTTATTGGCCATCTGAATGTCTTCTTTGGTCTGCTCATATCCTGTGCCCATTTTTCAATTAGGTTATATCTTCTTGTGGTGCTCGAGTATTTTATAAATTCTAGATATAAGTCCCTTATCTGGCATGTCATTACCAAATAATTTTCCCAATCTGTGGCTTCCCTTTTTTACTCTGTTGGAGAAGTTTTTAGATGTGCAAAGGGGTTTGATTCTTTTAAGGTCCCATTCATCTATTTTAACCTCTCCTTCTTGTAGATGCTTGCTCATTTCTATGGTTTGCTTTTACAGTCACATAATTTACCTTTCTGCTTGTAATACTGGGAGAAAGAACTGCATGTTGCTGACGGCTGGTCACTCAGACACAGCAGAAGATGCCTCATACATACCAAGAGGAACTCTGTCATATAGATTGTTGTTGTTGTTGTTATGTGCCATAGAGTTGCCTGTACCCTGCTCTATCCTGTGCAATCTCACTGTTTCCAACACACCTACCTGATTACCCCAGTCACTGAATCAATCCACCTCACAGCAGGTCTTCCTCTCCTGCGCTGTCCCTCCACCCTCCCAAGCATGACATCTCTCTCCAAGGACTAGTCCCTCCTTGCAACATGTCCAAAGTATGTCAGATGAAGCTTCAGAATCCTTGCCTCCAAGGAGCAGCCTGGTTTAACCATCTCCAGGATGAACCTGTTCGTTTTCTTAGCAGTCCATGGCATATTCAATACTCTTCTCTTACACCACAGCCCAAAGGCATCAATTCTCCTTCTATACTTCCTAGTCATTGTGATTAGAGCAAAAATAAATGAAACAGAAAAAGAAGAGAAAGTTTCAGCAAGACTGGAAGTAGCTTTATTGAGGTATCAATAAAATCAAATTATTTCAACTCTAATGAAGGGAAAAAATAAAATTATACAACTCAAATATAAAAGTAAATTGATAATATTACAACAGAATCATTGAAATAAAAATTATTTCAACAGAATATTTATAAGAAATGGAGCTCTGGTGGTCCTATCAGTAGGGAATTTGACTGCTAATCTAAAGGTGGCATATCTCTGGCACTTCAAATCCACCTGTACTCTACAGGAGAAAGATGAATACTTTCCTCCCATGTGAAAACTCACTAGAGGATCAGCTATGAGTTGCAGTGCGTTAAGAGTTAGTTAGGAGTTATGAATAATCTGAACAACAAATCTGAAAACTTTGAGGATGTAGACAAATTTTTAGAAACTCATTGCCCACTCAAAATAACACACAGAGGCAGAAAATTTTAACAGAACCATCATCAAAATTTTAACAGAACCAAAATAAGAACTCAGACAAGTCATTAAAAAGTCACAACCAAAAATGTCCCGGCCCAGACAGTTTCACCAGCAAAATCTAATAAACATTCAGAGAAGAGCTGACATAAACGTAATTAATTCAGAATACAGAAAGAGATGAAACATTCTAAAATTCTATGAATTAAGCAATACTTCACAGACACAAAAGTCAAATAAAAATACCCCTAAGAAAATGACAGACTAATATCCTTTATGAATACAGATGCAAAAATCCTTAATCAACAGAATCAAAAAATTGTTCATCATGATCACGTGGAGTTCATACGAAGTATATGTCACTATGTTCAGCACTAGAAAATCAGTGTAATTGATCACATAAACAAAAGAATCATTTGATTGTATAAATTAATACAGAAAAAAATTTGACAAAAATCAACGCTCCTTTATAAAATACAATAAAAATAAAATATGTCACAAAATAGTAGGATGCGTGAAATACAATGTACATAAATGATACACAAAGTATATGAATTTTATATGCACACCAACATAAAATAAAGTGGTGAGAAAAAAACAAAATACACACCAAAAAATAGAAATGAGAGCAGGGGGAACACAATGAAGAGTATATATACAAAATCAACAGCTACTATTACCATCAATGGAGATAGATTAAAGGCATCAGACAAGAATATCCTCTATCACCACTCCTATTCAATATTGTAACTGAGATCCTAGCTAGAGTAATAGGGTAAGAAAAGGAAATAAGAGGCACTTAAGTTGGCAAAGTAAAACTATCGTTATTTGCAAATAATATGATCCTATACATAGAAAGTACTCAAGAGTACTGAAGAGCAATGACGTCAGGCTGGAGACTAAGGTGTACCTGATCCAGGCTATAGTCTTTGCAATTACGTGCTATGCATTGGAGAGTTGGACAGTGTATAGGGATGATAGAAAGAGAATGGATGCCTTTAAGTTGTGGTGATGGAGAAGAGTGTTGAATATACCATGGACTGCTAGGAGAGCAAACACGTTTGTCCTGGAGAGGGTGAAGCCAGAATCCTCCTTGGAGTCAAGGATTCTGAAGCTTCATCTGACATACTTTGGGCATATTGCAAGGAGGGACTGGTCTTTGGAGAGGGACATCATGTTTGGGAGAGTGGAGGGATGGCACAAAAGAGGAAGACCCTCAATGAGATGGATCGATTCTGTGAGTGGAGTGGTGGGAATGAATGTGTTTGAGACAGCGAGGTTGGCACAGGATAGAACAGCATTTAGGGCTCTTGTACATAGGGTCACTATGACTTGCAAGTGACTCGATGGCACATAACAACAACAACAACATACATAGAAAATCCCAAAGAATCAACAATAAATTATTGGAACTATTTGACTAATGTAACAAAGTAGCAGGGGACAAGATCAAAACATAAAACTTCACAGCTGAACCAATGAGCATCATTATGATACGCACAGAAAGTATTTAAGTTGTCAAAGATCTCATTTAACTTGGCTCCACAATCAACATTCATGGAGCAGCAGTCAAGCAATCATGCTTACTTACTATGCTGTCAAATTTGTTGCAAAAGACCTCTTTTATCACCCCATTGATTTCCTATTATTGAATTTGTTCTTGTTACAGAATTCTTGCATTGTCAAAATCATGCCTGAGAATTCAAAGAAATGGTACAATGGATAGCTTCATCTAGCTCTCATATAGTATATAAAGCTTGATTCATGAGTACTTCGATAGTTTCACAAATTTCAAGTTTTAACAAGATTTGGGATTCTGCATCTACTGAAGGTCTTCAATTTCTAGTACACTGTTGTTATGTGCCGTCATTTGTGACTCATAACGACCCTATGAACAATAGCTCTAACTAAACCCTGCTCTGTCCTGTGCCAACCTCGCTATCTCCAACACACACACCCCGATTACCCTTGTCACTGCATCAATCCACCTCACAGAGGGTCTTCCTCTCCTGCCCTGCCCTTCCTCTCCTGTGCTGTCTCGACGAAGCCTCAGAATCTTTGTCTCCAAGGAGCAGCCTGGTTTAACCTTCTCCAGGATGAATCTGTTTGTTTTCTTAGCAGTCCATGCTATATTCAGTACTCTTCTCCAGCACCACAGCTCAAAGGCATCAATTCTCCTTCTATCCTCCCTAGTCATTGTCCAGTTCTCTGATGCCTAGCAAGTGATTGCAAAGACCATGGCCTGTGTCAGGCATACCTTAGTCTCCAGAGTCTCCAGAGTGACACCATTGCTCTTCAGTACCCTTAAGAGGTCCCTAACAGAGTTTTTCTTTTGCGTTTCAAGGAGAGTAGCAAATGGGGGGGAGGGGTTTGTGCGGGGAGAAGGGTGCAACAATGAATGAATGGAATCCCAAAATCTCTGTAGATGTTCATTGAAATGAAAAATAAACAACCTAAA
>NW_006400084.1:886698-896723 GCF_000299155.1 Elephantulus edwardii
CTTGCTGTTTTGACGACTGCCTCCTGGTTCAAGTATAGGTTTCGCATTAGCACAATCAAGTGTTCTGGGATTCCCATTCTTCTTAGAGTCAGCCACAGTTTGTTATGATCCACACAGTCAAATGCCTTTGCATAATCAATGAAACACAGATAGAAATTCTTCTGGTACTCCCGGCTTGCAGCTAAGATCCATCTGACATTAGCTACAATATCCTAGTACCACGACCCCTTCTAAACCCAGTCTAGACTTTTGGCAGTTATCTGCTGATGTGCTGTTCCAGTCATTTTTCCATAATCTTCAGCAGAATCTTGCTTGCATGTGAAACCAATTATATTGTTCTATAATTTCCACACTCTGTTGGGTCACCTTTCTCTATTTTTTTTTTCTTGTTGTTGTGTACCATTGAATTGAATCTGACACAGGAGGAGATTGCCCCTCCTTCTCCAGCATAACATCTGGTGGATTCAAGCCGTGTGCCTTTGGGATTGCAGCACAGCTCCTTGCCACTCGGCCACCAGAGCTCCCTCTACACTACACTCATACAAGAACAACTCAACATATTCTTTTCAATTCATTCCTCAGTTACATAATCCCCAGTAAGATTCTACTGGAAGAGATGCATACTTTCCTTTGAAAATTTTTGGTTCCCAAAAAAAGTCTTCAGTTTATCCAAGAATCTATTTTTTTCTCTTAAGCATCTAACCTCCCCCTGACTCAGCTACTTACCTAAGCACATAAGAAAACAAACAACTTGTTTGCCACCTCAAATAACACCAACATTATTGCTCAGAAGTAATTAGGAGGTCCTATCAGGAGATACTATAGCTCTTCTTAGAGTCCAATCCCCGCATTGACACTCTTTATCTAATCTGAAGTCTTATACTTCTATAGAACCAAAAAGACAAAATATTGGGTAGCTTCCTCAAGTCCTTTTTAAAGGGCTAAAAAAATCACCAGATAGTTTGAGGCATAATTATGAAAAAACACAAGTGCTATATCCCCTGTCTTTTGCCCTAATCCTCTAAATTATTCTGGGTTTTTTTCCCCCTTGTGTACCGTCAAATAGGAACCAACTGGCATCTGGTTGATTTGAACTGCAAGCCTTTGGGATTGCAGCACAGATTCTTGGCAGTAGACCAGCAGAGCTCTCTTGCCCCTATCCTCTACATGGCCAACATAAAGACACACCAAAACGTTAATAACAGCACTAGCTGGAACAATGCTGCATCTACAGGCTGTCAAGAATCTTAGAGAGATGAATGCAAGTGTGGTTATATGGAATTCTTGTAAAAGATCCCACGAGAGTCATGAAAGGTAAATGGAGGGTGAGGGGTCACTGCGGGGGGGAGGGCAGAGGGGAAGTGTGAGAATAGAGGCAGTCAGAGCTCAGCTCTGCAGGGTGGGCCTTCCAGACAACAGCCCCACTCACCTGAGCCTTGGAGGCTGCTACCATGGCTCGGAGGAGGAGCAGAGCCTGGAAAACTTCTTCACTAAGAGGGACAAGAAGAAGGAGCTAAACAACTGGGCAGCGAGTGCCACAGGCATGTTAGGACGTGCCTGCAGAAGCAGAAGAGCTGTGGCGGGATAGCAGCCTGGGAACTCAACTGCTTGACGAAGGGACTGAGACCCACATGAGGAAGGAAGAAGACGAGTGCTCATAGAATTTGAGCAGATGGAGGTTGATTACAGAGGCCTCCAAGTTCAGGCAATGCCAGTAGGTAAAAAAAAAAAAAGAAAATGATAATGAAAAAAGGAGACTATCCAAGAATTAACTGGGAAGATAGTGGAGGAGGAAGTGGCAGCATGAAAATCTTTGAGTCCCTGGAACAAAACAGCTCTAGTGCAAGCACCTCCTGCCCAGGTCATGATCATAGAAATCCCAGAACTGGTGATGATTACTAGTGTGTATAGAACTCCTGGAGCCAGGTTGACCACAACCAGGAAAATACTACAAGAATTACCAGAAACATACAGTGACACTCAGCACCAGGACCTGCCAAGAGCACCAACATCACAGGGGAGTAGAGAGATAATGAGCAGAAAGAAATGGCTGGAGGCCTGAGCCATCATTCCAGGGTTGGTTGTAGGCAAGGAGGAGAGAGGTATTTGGAGGAGGCGAGGAAACAGAGCAAGATGCTGACAGGGTGGAGGTGGGGAGCAGGGTCATGGGACCACAAGACGTGCGCCAAAGGGGAGGCAGGACCAACACCAAATCTGTTAACTGTCGAATGGGAAGTGTCTTTCATCTGCTCTTTTGGGTAAAACGTTTGCCTGTCAGATACTGTTATAAAGCTGAGCATCCTAATTAAGGCAGACTAAGAAGGACTGTCCATCTGCTTCCAAAATAATAAGCCTTTGAAAACCCACCCAGGTGATAGAGGATAAGCCCATAGCCTAGATGAGGAACAGAGCCCGGACAACTACTTCTCTAAGAGGGACAAGACAAGTTGCTGAACAGCTTAGCAGTGAGTGCAACAGGCAAGGCAGGTGGTGCCAGCAGGAGCAGGAGAGATGCAGCTGGACAGTGTGGGAGCACTTCAAAAGAGTGTACAACAGACCACACTTGTACTAGACTAGCAGATATAACACCCAAGGCTGAGCCCTCACATTCAGAAACAGAGGAGGAGGAACAACTGTAAACAGAGACCAATGATTGGGCATGGAATGTGAGAAGTATAAATGTAGGAAAACTGGACATAGTTAAGGAAGAAATAGGATGCATACATATTGACATGCTAAGCACTGTCATAATGAGATGGATTAGCATGGGATATTTTGAATCAGACAATCCTATGATCTACTATGCAGGAAATAAAAAGGTGAGGGGGAAAATGAGGTCCTATTTATAGTAAAAAAGACCATTTCTAGATTCATCTGAAATACAGTGTTATGAGCGACAGGTTAATATCCATATGGACATAGAGAAGACTTGTTAATACCACTATCATTCAAATATACACACCAACAACCAGAGTCAAAGAGGAGGAAATGGATGATTTCTATCAACTTTTCCAATCAGAAATCAATCGAACATGCCACCAAAATGCACTAGTAATAATGGATGACTGAAATGCAAATGTTGGGAACAGGGAAGAAGGATCAGTAGTTGGAAAACAATGGACTTGATGACAGAAACAAGGATACTGAACCTTCCTAAGGGTTGACTACCTCAGTTCTGTTGCACTCATGTGGACTTCGTGTGGCTCTCAACTTCTGGATAACAACAAGGTTATATCTAATAAGTGTCAATATGAAACAAAGCCAGTTCTACTGGATTCCTATCAAATCCTACAGAAATTCAGCCTTCTGGGTTCTAGTCTGCTACAAAAGATAGAGGATTTAAATGACCTTAATTGTAATTAACCTCCGTACTACAACATGTCCCATCCTTGGAGACAATTAATTCGACTCAGGCTTGATCTGTTGACATAGGGTCGCTATGAGTCTCAAGCAACATGACAGTAAATAACAACAACAATAACACACTTCAGAAAAGTTTCACATGAAACTCATTGACAATGAGTCAAAACTGACTCAGGCTGACCATCAAACTGGTTCCTGAGGCTGGTATATCACGTAGGAGAAGACCCCCGCATTTTTCTCCCATGGAACCACTGATGGCTTCAAAGTACCAGAGTACTTGCCACTTTTGGCTGAGCAGTGCCACTGTCTACAGGCCATGCCATCAGAGCTCCTTTCAGAAAATTTTAGGGAGCATTTTATCTACAGACACTAAATAAAGAACAAATATGGAACAAGACTGTCTGAAATATGGATGTTAAGAAATCAAAAGATGAGTTGTATTGAGAAAAAGATGTTGTCAAAGACCTCTCCAAAGTACTAAGGAGAAACAATGTCAGCTTAAAGACTAAGGTGCACCTGATTCAAGCTATCATCTTTTCAATTGCTATGCATCTGAAAATTAGACAATGAATAAAGATGACACAAGAATCAACTCCTTTAAGTTGTGGTGTTGGACAAAGTACTGAATATTCCATGAATGGTCAAAAGAACAAACAAATATGTCTTTGAGAAAGTGCAAGTAGAATGTTCCTTAGAGGCAAATATGGTAAAACTTCGTCTCACAGACATTGGGTATATTATTAGAAGGGGCCAGTTCTTGGAATAGGACATGATGATGGAAAAGGTAGAGGGTCAACAAATGAAAGGAATGCTCTTAACAAGCTAGACTGAGAAGTGACTGTAACAGTGGGCTTGAGCATGTCAGAGATGATGACAATGGAACAAGACAGGGCAAGGTGCGGATCCATTGTTCATATGATCACGATGAGTTGTAGTGGACTTAATGGCATCTAACCACAACAAACAAAAATAAACATGCAGCATCTACAAGCGCTGGAAATTTAAGGCTGTCATGAAGAACTAAAACTGCCCTTATCTAGTTAGAGAAATAAATAATCTCTGGGGTTTTCATTCAAGTGTACCAAAAAAGAAAAACAAAACAAAAAATTCATTTAGTACACAATTTCAGATCTGACCTTTGACAAATAGTACACCTTTCTGATCCTTTCCCCTTTGATATAATCACATAAAATGGGAGAGAGAAAAACTGTCCATCATCCCAGTACTGCACAATAAGAAGGCGTATTCCTCCATGGAACAGTGTGCTCCCCTTGAAAAAACCACACAAAAACAAACACACACACAAAAACCCCACCACCCTAACCAAAACTCACCAAGAAGTCAAATTCCAGCTAATGGTGGTTCCCACAGGAAAAATAACTTTCTTGTAAGGTTTCCAAGGCTGTACACCTTTACACTAGTGGACCGCTTCCCATGCAGAGGAACTAGTGTGTTCTGACCAAAAATAGTTACCCATGCACCTAAACACAATAACCACTGTATCACTCTGGCTCCAGTGAAAAACACAGTGACTTTTAAACAGTTTGTCAATGTCTTAGTAAAAACAAAATTTGCTAATACTGATTTAATACAAAATTAAATGACTTAAAACTTGATAAACAAATTAAAGAATGTTACCACAGAAGCTTTAAGACCAGGCCAATCACTTCTTTTGAGATGGAAAAAATTAAGGTCTATCAAGGTTAAATTATTTTCCAAGATGCTATTTAGTTAGCAGCAGGGCAAGGGCTTGAAACAATCTCATCATAGACATCTTCTCCCACTCAATATGTAAGCCTCTAACTGTAAAAGAATGACCTATTCTCAGTTCCTACTGTTCACCAGGCTGTTTCACTGTCAGGCACATACTGGGCACCAGAGTGGCAAGAAGGGAGCTAGTGCTGTGGACAGCAGCTAAATTTTCCCCTTAAAGCACATCAGATTCAGCTCCTGCCAAATCCCTCCCATCTTTTAGAGTGCCTAGGAGTTTACACAGTTCCACAATAAAGGACGCTGTTCTGTTCTGGGGATCTTAAAAAGCTTCAGGGGTGAAATGGTAAGAATGTTAAATTTGACATTACATATATTTCCCACAATAATAAAATAAATTTTTTTAAAAATTGCTATCTCTGTGAAAAAAATAATATTGAAGTCATCATTCTACATAGTGGCAGGTTTCAGTAACACCTAGACACTTCTCCATACCCACTGCAGATGCTCCAGACAAGACAGCTGAGTGTTCTCTGGGACAAGATCAGAAATGGACTCAGAAAGCGTACAGACCGAATGCCTGTGACTGCTTCCCCCTGTAGGCTGTACATCAAGGAAAGACAAATCGGCTTCAGCACAACGGGAATTCCTGGAGGCATTTATCTCGCTCTCACATTGATCAAAACGTACAGGCTGCCTAGCCGGAACCCAAAACTTCTTTTTTTCCCCCTACTCAATAGCATGAAGGATAATTGAGACCATCTATTTCACTGATCAAAAGACACAAGAAGGAGTCATGTCTTTACAAGATATGCTTTGAGGGTGGCCGTAGCTCAGGGAAATAAAAATAACAGAGGCTAAAGAGATGGCTGGCAGAAAGGAGAAGGTAGAGACACCCTTATGTTCTTCTGAATTGAAGAATACAGGGGTTAAACTGTACAGTTTTGGTCACTCACTTAACCTCTCTGGAAACTGACAGAAGTAATCTCTCATTGCCAAGTTCTAATGCATTTCATGTTCATGTTCACCCTCAGGACACCAGGTTTACCAAGGACCGAGAAAGTGCTGACAGTGAGGCAGAAATCACAAATGCACAGCAGAGCCTCTGACTGCCATGCAGCTTAGAAAGCATGCCACACTAAATGAATTTCCACAAAAGGCAGCAGGTAAAAGGATCCTGACATGAAAATTGAAGGTGATCAATGTCCCTAAGAACGTTTGTTATAGAATTTACTTTTATGTATAAAAAAATATAAAGGTGACCCCTAAGGGTCTTCGTATCTATGATCTGGCAGGTCTCATTATGAGTACTGCAGCAATCAATACTTATCCTAAAGGATACTGGGGTGGGGGGGAGTAACAATTATATTCAAATATTAAGGCAACCCAGAAAAGAAAATTTGAGAAGGCTTTAGTCTATGTTATTCGGAAATTAATCCTTGAAGACAAGTGCCCAAAACTCCTGAGTTGAGAAGTTCTGATTCCTATCAACAAGCCACCTTAGTGCCTGAGCTTCTTTCTTGGACTGCTGGAAACTTGGTATCCACATCTCTCGCAAAGACCTCCAACGTGGAGCCGGAGGTGAAAAAGCAAACACAGTGGGCTCCGGGCAACTCAGGTGGGTAACTTCCGCCTTCCACTTTTTAGGTGGTAAGCCCTGCATTGAGAGAAGGAAAATAAGAATTAAGAACAAACAAAAAGAAGCAAAATTCCAGTGTCTCCACCTCATAACAGAACCCAGCACATACCTTTCCTATCACAAATATCTTCACTCCACACACAGTCTCTTGTTATAATGTTGGATACTGCTTGGAGGATAAGGTATGTACATTTATTCTGAACATTATATCGAGTAGTCACTCTAAAAGATACATTATATACTTTGTCCCATTTAATTCTTACAGCAAGCAGTGACATAGTTACTGCAGCAATGAACTTGAGTGTCTGATATTGTTAGGACCAGATCTGTTAAGACAAGATGGCTATGAGTTGTACTCAGGTAGATGGCACCTGACACCAACACAACATGCAATCCTCTTAATTTCTTTAGTACAGTGCTTTGTATTAAAAAATATTTTTGCAAAATAAGTTTTTCTTTTCTGTACACATATTTTAATTTATTTATATGTTATTATTGATGGCATTCTGGCAGATTAGTGGTAAGGAGCTGTGCTGCCAAACCAAAGGTGTATGGTTCGAATTCATCAGTGTCTCTGTGGGAAGAAGATGGACAATCTCTTCTCACATGATTTACAGTCTCTGAAAACCTGCTGGTGGGTCAGTGATGAGTCAGTTCCAAGTCAACAGCCCTTAACATAGATAGCTATGTCTCACTGTATATCAATGTTGTCATATCGACATCTAATTTCTTGATATAAATTTAATCCCACTATGCTCAACTTTGCTCTACACTATGATGTTTACCATAAATAATACCTGCCATTTGAGTAAGACCCCACAGCTTTCACAATGATTTCACATGGAGCTCTACTCCTCCTAGCCTGAACCAAGTTCTATCTCAGCTTATTTCAACATTCTCCTAATTAGCTTCCTGGCTTCTGCCCTAGGTCTACTTCAGGCTATGCTCAGAAACCAGAGCGGCTCTACTAAAAGGTAGATGGTCTCTTATTTTGAAAACATGAGAGCTGAGATGTTGTACTGAAAATGGCAGAATTCAGTGAGCATAAAGGAGCTTTGGTGGCAAGTGGTACAAAGCTGCGCTGCAATCCCAAAAGCTTGCAGTTCAAATCTACCAGCTGCTCAGTGGAAAAAGGATGGCAAATCTCCTTCCATAAAATTTACTGCCTCTGCAAACCTACTAGAGGCTCAGCTATGGGTCAGTTTTGACTCAATGACATACAAAAACAATAACATATGAATAACAAGTATTGAAAGATCTTCTCCCACCAGTAAAAAAAAAAAAGACTATCCCCACCCTGGCAAGAGGAAGCAAGAGACCAGGCCTTTTTGCTCCAGCTACATCTACAGAAGCAATAGCCATGGCTATTACATTATTATTATTATTATCATTATTATTATTATTATTATAGTTCCTGATGTGAGATGAGATGTTGGGACTGCCACATCATTGGAACCAGGACTAAGAGCCTTTGCCCAAGTTTGTTGCACAGCTGGGGATGGAAAGTCAGGATTGGCTGACCAGTCAAGGGCTGAGAATGTTTCAATACTGGCCTTTAGCCGCAAGGCTCAAGATTGACGTGCCTGTATACACATTTCAGTAGCTGTCTTGATTGTATACTGCTACTAATCCAGATTATAAACTTCTTATTTTCCCCTCTCCAAAAAAAAAAGATATTGAGATCATTTGCCTCCCCATACAACTCACCCCAACAAATGCACAAGAAAAGGATCCTTCTCTGAGAATTTACTATGTCCAGGAAGACATAGCTCAGATATCCCCTAAGGAAATCTTGACAAACTGTTCTACTTGAGCAAAGATATCATTTTGAAGAGTAAGGTGCCTCTAACCCAAGTCATGATATTTTCAATCTCTCTCTCTCTCTCTCTCTCTCTCTCTCTCTCTCTCTCTATATATATATATATATATATATATATGTGTGTGTGTGTGTGTGTGTGTGTATGTGTGTGTGTGTGTGTATATATGTTTGTGTGTATGTATATATATGTGTGTATGTGTGTATATATATATATATATAAAAGTTGAAGAATGAAAGAAGGAAAACTGAAGAATTTATTTATGCCTTGGAATTATGGTAGTGGTGAATAATGTTTAATATACCATAGAATGAATAAAGAATAAATTTACACTAGAAGATATAGAGCCAGAATGTTCCAGAGATGTGAAAATTATGAGACACATGCCTGAACATGTTATCAGTAAGGACTAGTGTCAAGAAAAAGACATCAGGCTTGACAAAGGCAAGGTCAACAAAAAGAGAGGAGCCTCCCCAGGGGACAGACTGACAGAGCAGCTGCAACAATGGGCTTCGGCCCAGGAGATCGTACAGGTGGTACAGGATTGGGCAGCGAACCAAGTGAATCTTAGTGTACCTACTGGGACTCTCTTGTGCTTAATCTTTGCAACTTGTAAACCTAAAAAGATTTAAAAATGAAAAAGTTTGTTAAAAGGCAGTAGTGAAATGCTTTAAAAATTCTGACTAAAATTGTTACTCCTTCTCAGCTAACCAACCTACTGTTGAAATGTCAAGAGTCATGATGACATTTTCAGGCTATTTTCAATGAGTCCCTTCTTAGATACTGCCATGAAGAGAAAGGTGACATACAATAAGGGGATGATCAGTACAGTATCACTAAAGAAAGGGAAGACACAGAAAGGTACAGAAGGATTAATGGAAATCAGGATGATAAGGAGAGCATGGGAAAAGTGGGATCACACTGTAAGTAATTAATGTCATAAGTAAAATGTGTACAAATGGTTGAATAAAAATTTAATTTGCTTTAAATATGTTCACTCAAATCACAATAACAACAACAAAATAGTAAAAAAGCTATCACAACATAGGAGCACAAGAAACTATGAATAAAGGAGACAAAGAATAAAATAAACAGAGACTCCAACACAAGAGTTAGAAAAAAGAAAGGTAAATTCCCAGGGAGGTCTTCGGTTGGTGGTCTTTGCTTGAATAGAGGACTTTGTACCAACTGTAGCAGGTCAGAATGCTCTGGACTACTTCATGAAGATGAAATGAGTAAGATGCCTAGTCTAAGCATATTTTAGTAAGATTTAAGTAATCAACAAAGAATGAATTATAGATAAGCATACAGAAAAAAAATTAAGAAGACAATTATAACATCAGAAAAGCAAAATGCTATAAAGACGACTGATCTCTACTTAACTGGCACCAAAGAGAAAAAAGGAAACAAAAGACTCAACAAAGAAACAACTTGACAGGGTGATCTCTGGTTTGACAGGTTTATAATGACTAGACTCTTCTTTGAGCTGTGGTGCT